>NC_047108.1:21882584-22190967 GCF_902500255.1 Thalassophryne amazonica
ATGAAACATCGCTGAGCTCACTACAAATACATGTAATTTGGTCACTTTTCAAAGGGGTCAGACTCGTCAATAAAGTCGATTTAATGTATAATGGTTCATTTCAGGTCAGCTTGGTGTATAAATGTCATCGTTCCAGGCAGTGAGAGCTGTCAACTGGCTGTTAGAGGCAAAACAAAACCATCTGATTTCAAGAGACAATCAATGCAGCCCCGAGCTTGTTTTCATTGGGCGGCCAGTCGCAGAGGTACAAATTCTCACCTTCGAATTGGCCACTTAGCCAGAAGTGACGTGACTCCGCGGCAACCCATAGGGCCACAAATTTACTAGATATGGTCGAGCTGTACAAAAGGCCTGCCCCTAGCGGAACGCAGCCCCACCATGTTGAAATTATGTGCGGAAGAGGCAAAACAGGCGGTAAAGCCAGAACCAAGGCGAAGACTCGCTCCTCCCATGCTGGACTGCAGTTTCCAGTCAGCCACGTGTCCACTGTCTTCTGGGGGGGCTGTGTGGCCACTGAGATCTACAAGCTGGCCGGCGGCGCTGCTCAGGACAGTGGGAAGACTCGTATCATTCCCCGTCACCTGCAGCTGGCTGTCTGCAATGATGAGGAGCTCATGAGCGGCGTTGCCGGCCAGTTCGGGGATCTCAGTGGTCGGGTGCTTGAGCGTGGCCGCCGTGTAGGCTCCGGCACCCACGCGCTCCGCATGGTTGTCCTTCCTCAGCAGGCGGTGGCCATGATCGGCTGGGGGCTGCAGTCCAGCACGGGATGATTTTGTTCTAATCCTTCGCTGTCAAAGCACAGAGAGAGAAAAAAAGAGAATTCAGCCAGAGAGTTGACTGATGACATGACTTTTCTGTTGACAGCAGCCCCACTGTATGTTCCATTCGCAGCCTTATAGGGAGAAAGGATCAACAGTTATGATAAATCTGACTTCAGAAATCGAATCTACATATCTGAATTGGCCTAAGCACAACTTTTCACATCTTAAATGTAAATAACGGAGGAGGAATTGGCCAGCGAATCGGCAGTGATTACAAGCACAGAGCATGCATTTTCCACTGACAGCGCGAGACCGCTGCAGCGCTTCAACCTTTCAAGATGGGCAGCTCAGTGCTCCAGGTCACGTGACCAAAATACCTGTCTATAAGCCTTTTCACACACATGCTCACTTCTGGGTGTAACGCGCGAGGTCAAAGAGCAAGAGGTGTAAACTGCAGTCTCGAGCCATCATGACTGACTGACGAGAATGACAGCGACTTTGATTATTTTTCCCGCTGGAGTGTTGATTCCTTGAAAGACTTTTGTGAAAACGTGGTATTGGGTGTTCAAGGAAGAAAAACTGAAGCTTATGCTGCACACAAACAAAGAATCAGCTGATCAATGTTTCACCTTGCAAACCTCTATAAATCTTGTGCACTACATTCGTATTTCCGAGTGTGTGAAATAAATTATTCGTAAAGAAAATAATAAAATTAATCATGGATCTGGTTGGTGAATGGCAACTGAATGGTGTCTTCAGTAAATAATCATGAAGTAGCTAACTGGTCCACTTCCTTGCATGTTCTGTGTCATTTATTAGGCTTATAAGCACATGTGCCTGTGATTTGGATCAATGAATAATGAACACAGGTGGGATAAAACGCACTGATTTGTATCACAACAGAGCAAGGTGACAGATTACGCTGCCCTTTGAAAAGATGCAGATGGCAAATCATTCTCCGACCCGATATCCGAACTCAAGTCTGGCTGGCTGGATGATAAGAGCGGCATGACTCGGTGGCACTGCCGCACAATTCGTTGGGCCAATGGGACCTGCTGGAGGCTGCACTATGTGCTGCTGGACGCTGCGTTATATAAAATTATTATTTCGTAGTGGACTAATCATTTGTGCTCAGAGATTGGCTAATAAAACCATCTCTAATAAATAAACCGGAAGCACAGAGGAATTTTCGCCAGCAGCTTTTCTTGTGCGCTTCTTGGGGCAGAGAAAGCATTTGGGATAATCTCAAAGGTAATTATTTTGAATATTTATATTGTAATGGCTTTGATAAAGCAGTTGCATTTTCACTCCTTCTTATAAGCATCTGTAAAATTATGTTTATTATGGATTTAGACAGTTGTTTGACTGACGCTGCACTGACCGACTGAGTGGCCGTTTACGTTTTTGCACCTCTCGACCTTTGAACCAACCTGGACATGCATGCGCATTCCCAGAGTGTGAAAAGGCTTATTATGGGATGTCTATGCATAGGGCTCTGTGGGTGAACCCCACCTCTCGTCCTCTGACAGCTGGGATAGGCTCCAGCCCCATGAAATGAAAAAGAAGAAGAAAAACACTTCCGCAGCCATGGCGTCATGTTCTATTTTTAGGTCAACGCGTCAACTTGCAATAAAAACAAATCAATCAGCTGCTTACTTGGATACATATTTCAATATTTATAATAATCAGACACGCGCACTTTGATCACTGTTACGTTATGCTGCGTTTACACATAACGACAACAAGTCACGAATGCCACAAAGTACACATTCTTGGCCGCTGATCACGAATGTGATGATTCGGGGCGGAGGCGTCAAGTGTCCTGAGGAACTGCTGCAACCTGTTACCACACGTTACGATTAATGGCACGTGTTGCTGGAGAATTATCAGGAACCATTACGCATGGTCAAGAATAGTGTTCCGCGTGGTTGCGCGCTATTTCGCTTAACAGCGCATCGTTAAGTTCTGTCACGTTGTGAACGAGGTGAATTGTCTCCCCATATTTATCCAATCGAATTCAGATCGCTCCAGTTTTTCAGAAGAACTTTGAGACTGCATGCATATTTGGGCTCTGTGCCATGGAGTGGCACAGAGAGGAGGAGGAGGAGGAGGACAGAGCCAGATGTGTGGCTTCATGCGGCTCTTGTCTCCAGCATTTTCCCAAACATCACGCACATGCAGCAGGTGGAACACCTGCAGGAGCGCGCTGAAGACCACTGAAATTAGACTTTTAGCCGACTTGGTGTCAGCAATCAAACTGAATGCGGTGCAGCAGGGTTTAATTGTGCGTGCGCTTCTTCCTCCGCCGGCCTGGAGGAGGTGCAGAGATGTTTGGCTGCACATGAGTCTCCTCTCGCTCCTCTGGCTCAGACTCGTTCTCCCGCTCATCGGTTACAACAGCAGGTGGAACACCTGCAGGAGCGTCCTGAGGACCGACATTTCGAGCCAAGTTTCATTGTGCGCACGTGACAGAAAACTGATCCGTCGTGGCGTGCAGTGAAATGTGACGCCGCGTTACAAGTCGTGTCAAAACTTGACAGTTTCCGTGTCACTTCGTAATAACGCGTGACAGTTTGGGCTCCAAGAACCATCACATGAACCACTACGAACGTTGTCACGTTCTATTAAGGATCACTACTCATCAAGACGGATCAATACGCTCAGTTGCGACCTCCACGTGAGACGAAATGAGGGTGGTGTGTGACATTCGTGGAAATTTTTTTGACAGGCAAAAACATGCTCCACGAATATCAAGAATATCACGCACCAACACGCACTAAACCTATTCAGATGCGTTTAGTCACATTAAGAATGTCAGGAATGTGTCACGAATGACAGAAAAATTACATTCGTAACGCGTCTTGGTTATGTGTAAACGCAGCTTAAATAGGAACCTCGCATCATGACTTTGATTTAACCGAAACAGGTGAATTCTATTAAAAGGACAAAGTTATGCAGCTTCATGAATGTGGCGTTTATAGTCCAACAACTTCTTAACTTCGTAACTTGACAAACGTTAATAAGTCAAACAACTTGTGCAGGGCACGTAAAATTAAAGCGGACAAGTTCATGTGTGAAAACAGTTTAACTTGGAACTGCAAAACCCGACACCGGAACAGCTAGCATTAGCATTAGCACCGCTTTCAGGGAAACTTTAACGACTGTCGAGACCGTTTGACGGCCAGCTTCAATCAGAGACCAAGAAAACTGATGGATATGAAGAACACTCACCAGATAATCTCATCCAAAATAAATAAATAAATAAATATAAAAAAAACTTTCCCCCTTTCTTCTTCTGACATTTGAAAGGCAGTTTGATGGTACGCTCTCGCCACCTACTGGACTGGGGTGTGGGAATGTAACGCTCACCCTCAGCAACCCGACCCGTTCCCAAAATATCAAATCAAATCAAAATCAAATTTATTAATTTATATAGCGCCAATTCACGACAAAATCGTCTCAAGGCGCTTCACACAACATAAAACAACAAAAAAAAAAAATTCAAAATTTAAAACAATAAAAAGACAAGCATAAAAGAATACAAGAATAAAAACACATCATGACACTAATGATAAAACAGGGACAACAAATGAGTCTTTAAACATGACTTGAAAGTCTCCACAGTATCAGACTGCCGAATGTGTGCCGGGAGATCGTTCCACAGAGCTGGGGCACGGTAGGAGAAAGCTCTGTGACCGGCAGATTTTTTATTCACCCTGGGAACACACAGATGTCCTGCACCCTGAGAACGCAGGGCCCAAGCTGGTACATAGGGGATTAGGGGCTTACCAGGTCAGCCAGATAAGGAGGTGCAAGTCCATGAACAATTTTATAAACTAATAACAGTACTTTAAAATCTGATCTTGCAGCAACTGGAAGACAGTGCAGGGACGCCAAAACGGGCATGATTTGGTCAAACTTTCTGCTTTGTGTCAAAAGTCTGGCAGCAGCGTTTTGAACCAGTTGAAGACCCCTAATCCTGGACTGCGGTAAGCCAGAAAATAGAGCATTACAATAGTCCAATCTAAAAGAGACAAACCCTTACCAAAAAGTAGTACATACAAGTATGTTTCAAGTATACTTCCAGTTTACTTTTTATATACTTATCAGTACTATTTTTTGGTAAGGGAATGCATGAATCAAAGTCTCAGCATCAGCCGTAGACAGGATGGGACGAATCTTCGCTATATTTCGCAAATGGAAGAAAGCACCCTCGTAATGTCTCTAATGTGGAGATCAAAGGACAACGTAGGATCAAAAATTACTCCAAGGTTCCTCACTTTATCCGTATGATGTATAACACACGAATCTAAGATAAGTGCTAGCTGATCAACTTGATGCCGATACCTCGCTGGACCAAGAACCATAACTTCAGTCTTAGAATATGGTGTCAGATCAGTGCTAAAACAACTCTCACGTAAAAGAATGTGTTTGGGCGTATTATACAAAAAAGCTCACTCTATGGTAGACAAAGGCACAAACCGGAAATGGCACAAAAAAATCTCCCCAGTGGAGAAAAAGCCATAAACCGGACAACATTGTCGTAAAAAGCCGCAAAAAGCCACAAACTGATGGTAGACGAAGCTGCAAACCGGAAATGGCACGAAGTGATTTGATCCACTGGAGGATTTAAGAAAATTAGCCAGATTTCTAGAAATGAGAGCTGCTCCATCCAAAGTGGGATGGATGCCGTCTCTCCTAACAAGACCAGGTTTTCCCCAGAAGCTTTGCCAATTATCTATGAAGCCCACCTCATTTTTTGGACACCACTCAGACAGCCAGCAATTCAAGGAGAACATGCGGCTAAACATGTCACTCCCGGTCTGATTGGGGAGGGGCCCAGAGAAAACTACAGAGTCCGACATTGTTTTTGCAAAGTTACACACCGATTTAATGTTAATTTTAGTGACCTCCGATTGGCGTAACCGGGTGTCATTACTGCCGACGTGAATTACAATCTTACCAAATTTACGCTTAGCCTTAACCAGCAGTTTCAAATTTCCTTCAATGTCGCCTGCTCTGACCCCCGGAAGACAATTGACTATGGTTGCTGGTGTCGCTAACTTCACATTTCTCAAAACAGAGTCGCCAATAACCAGAGTTTGATCCTCGGCGGGTGTGTCGTCGAGTGGGGAAAAACGGTTAGAGATGTGAACGGGTTGGCGGTGTACACGGGGCTTCTGTTTAGGGCTACGCTTCCTCCTCACAGTCACCCAGTCGGCCTGCTTTCCCGGCTGCTCGGGATCTGCCAGGGGGGAACTAACGGCGGCTAAGCTACCTTGGTCTGCACCAACTACAGGGGCCTGGCTAGCTGTAGAATTTTCCACGGTGCGGAGCCGAGTCTCCAATTCGCCCAGCCTGGCCTCCAAAGCTACGAATAAGCTACACTTATTACAAGTACCGTTACTGCTAAAGGAGGCCGAGGAATAACTAAACATTTCACACCCAGAGCAGAAAAGTGCGGGAGAGACAGGAGAAGCCGCCATGCTAAATCGGCTAAGAGCTAGTAGCTACGCTAAGCTAGCGGATTCCTAAAAACACGCAAAGTGAATAATGTGTAAATAATTTAGAGGTGATTCAGCAGAAGGAGTGCTTTAGTTAAGGCACGTAAAGATTACACTGGGAAACAAATCGTAATCTAGATAACTAGATCAATCTAACTGCGCAGATTAAACAGCTAACAGATACAGAAAAACACCGCTGTGCTCCGGAACAGGAAGTGATACAAAACTGCAGTGAGAGCCAACCACCAGACCTTAAATCCTCCAAACCGTGACTATCCAGGGTTGGGACCAGGAAGCAGAGTTGTAGTCTTACACACCTCTCTGCAGCTTCTCTCCCCCTGCCATCCCCTCATTACCCCATCCCCGTAGAGACGGTGCCTGCTCCCAGACTACCAATAACCAGCAAAAATCTATTTAAGCATAAAAATTCAAAAAGAAAAAATAATATAGCACCTTCAACTGCACCACAGACTAAAACAGTTAAATGTGGTCTATTAAACATTAGGTCTCTCTCTTCTAAGTCCCTGTTGGTAAATGATATAATAATTGATCAACATATTGATTTATTCTGCCTAACAGAAACCTGGTTACAGCAGGATGAATATGTTAGTTTAAATGAGTCAACACCCCCGAGTCACACTAACTGTCAGAATGCTCGTAGCACGGGCCGGGGCGGTGGATTAGCAGCAATCTTCCATTCCAGCTTATTAATTAATCAAAAACCCAGACAGAGCTTTAATTCATTTGAAAGCTTGTCTCTTAGTCTTGTCCATCCAAATTGGAAGTCCCAAAAACCAGTTTTATTTGTTATTATCTATCGTCCACCTGGTCGTTACTGTGAGTTTCTCTGTGAATTTTCAGACCTTTTGTCTGACTTAGTGCTTAGCTCAGATAAGATAATTATAGTGGGCGATTTTAACATCCACACAGATGCTGAGAATGACAGCCTCAACACTGCATTTAATCTATTATTAGACTCTATTGGCTTTGCTCAAAAAGTAAATGAGTCCACCCACCACTTTAATCATATCTTAGATCTTGTTCTGACTTATGGTATGGAAATAGAAGACTTAACAGTATTCCCTGAAAACTCCCTTCTGTCTGATCATTTTTAATAACATTTACATTTACTCTGATGGACTACCCAGCAGTAGGGAATAAGTTTCATTACACTAGAAGTCTTTCAGAAAGCGCTGTAACTAGGTTTAAGGATATGATTCCTTCTTTATGTTCTCTAATGCCATATAACAACACAGTGCAGAGTAGCTACCTAAACTCTGTAAGGGAGATAGAGTATCTCGTCAATAGTTTTACATCCTCATTGAAGACAGCTTTGGATGCTGTAGCTCCTCTGAAAAAGAGAGCTTTAAATCAGAAGTGTCTGACTCCATGGTATAACTCTCAAACTCGTAGCTTAAAGCAGATAACCCGTAAGTTGGAGAGGAAATGGCGTCTCACTAATTTAGAAGATCTTCACTTAGCCTGGAAAAAGAGTCTGTTGCTCTATAAAAAAGCCCTCCGTAAAGCTAGGACATCTTTCTACTCATCACTAATTGAAGAAAATAAGAACAACCCCAGGTTTCTTTTCAGCACTGTAGCCAGGCTGACAAAGAGTCAGAGCTCTATTGAGCTGAGTATTCCATTAACTTTAACTAGTAATGAGTTCATGACTTTCTTTGCTAACAAAATTTTAACTATTAGAGAAAAAATTACTCATAACCATCCCAAAGACGTATCGTTATCTTTGGCTGCTTTCAGTGATGCCGGTATTTGGTTAGACTCTTTCTCTCCGATTGTTCTGTCTGAGTTATTTTCATTAGTTACTTCATCCAAACCATCAACATGTTTATTAGACCCCATTCCTACCAGGCTGCTCAAGGAAGCCCTACCATTATTTAATGCTTCGATCTTAAATATGATCAATCTATCTTTGTTAGTTGGCTATGTACCACAGGCTTTTAAGGTGGCAGTAATTAAACCATTACTTAAAAAGCCATCACTTGACCCAGTTATCTTAGCTAATTATAGGCCAATCTCCAACCTTCCTTTTCTCTCAAAAATTCTTGAAAGGGTAGTTGTAAAACAGCTAACTGATCATCTGCAGAGGAATGGTCTATTTGAAGAGTTTCAGTCAGGTTTTAGAATTCATCATAGTACAGAAACAGCATTAGTGAAGGTTACAAATGATCTTCTTATGGCCTCGGACAGTGGACTCATCTCTGTGCTTGTTCTGTTAGACCTCAGTGCTGCTTTTGATACTGTTGACCATAAAATTTTATTACAGAGATTAGAGCATGCCATAGGTATTAAAGGCACTGCGCTGCGGTGGTTTGAATCATATTTGTCTAATAGATTACAATTTGTTCATGTAAATGGGGAATCTTCTTCACAGACTAAAGTTAATTATGGAGTTCCACAAGGTTCTGTGCTAGGACCAATTTTATTCACTTTATATATGCTTCCCTTAGGCAGTATTATTAGACGGTATTGCTTAAATTTTCATTGTTACGCAGATGATACCCAGCTTTATCTATCCATGAAGCCAGACAACACACACCAATTAGCTAAACTGCAGGATTGTCTTACAGACATAAAGACATGGATGACCTCTAATTTCCTGCTTTTAAACTCAGATAAAACTGAAGTTATTGTACTTGGCCCCACAAATCTTAGAAACATGGTGTCTAACCAGATCCTTACTGTGGATGGCATTACCCTGACCTCTAGTAATACTGTGAGAAATCTTGGAGTCATTTTTGATCAGGATATGTCATTCAAAGCGCATATTAAACAAATATGTAGGACTGCTTTTTTGCATTTACGCAATATCTCTAAAATCAGAAAGGTCTTGTCTCAGAGTGATGCTGAAAAACTAATTCATGCATTTATTTCCTCTAGGCTGGACTATTGTAATTCATTATTATCAGGTTGTCCTAAAAGTTCCCTAAAAGCCTTCAGTTAATTCAAAATGCTGCAGCTAGAGTACTGACGGGGACTAGAAGGAGAGAGCATATCTCACCCATATTGGCCTCTCTTCATTGGCTTCCTGTTAATTCTAGAATAGAATTTAAAATTCTTCTTCTTACTTATAAGGTTTTGAATAATCAGGTCCCATCTTATCTTAGGGACCTCGTAGTACCATATCACCCCAATAGAGCGCTTCGCTCTCAGACTGCAGGCTTACTTGTAGTTCCTAGGGTTTGTAAGAGTAGAATGGGAGGCAGAGCCTTCAGCTTTCAGGCTCCTCTCCTGTGGAACCAGCTCCCAATTCAGATCAGGGAGACAGACACCCTCTCTACTTTTAAGATTAGGCTTAAAACTTTCCTTTTTGCTAAAGCTTATAGTTAGGGCTGGATCAGGTGACCCTGAACCATCCCTTAGTTATGCTGCTATAGACGTAGACTGCTGGGGGGTTCCCATGATGCACTGTTTCTTTCTCTTTTTGCTCTGTATGCACCACTCTGCATTTAATCATTAGTGATCGATCTCTGCTCCCCTCCACAGCATGTCTTTTTCCTGGTTCTCTCCCTCAGCCCCAACCAGTCCCAGCAGAAGACTGCCCCTCCCTGAGCCTGGTTCTGCTGGAGGTTTCTTCCTGTTAAAAGGGAGTTTTTCCTTCCCACTGTAGCCAAGTGCTTGCTCACAGGGGGTCGTTTTGACCGTTGGGGTTTTACATAATTATTGTATGGCCTTGCCTTACAATATAAAGCGCCTTGGGGCAACTGTTTGTTGTGATTTGGCGCTATATAAAAAAAATTGATTGATTGATTGATTGATCCACTGACATCAATAGCCTTTTTGCTTAACAATTCCCTTATCGGTACCTCAGAGCAGCCGTTGTTTTTGAGGGTGTTTGTCGGGAAAATGGTCATGTCTTTACGTTGACTGCAGACCCTGCAGCAGGTCTGTAATCAACCGCTTCTGCAGTGGCTTGAACCAATGAAGCAGTGCTCCAACCCACAGCTTCGTTGGTTCATTGCTTCGCTGCTTTTCAGAAGCAGCAAGTCCGCTTCTTAACCCCTTTCAAAGCAGTATAAAATGTTAACCATGAGTCTCTTTTGTGCGTATTAAAGTCACTAACTGGGACTCTTGTCTTGTTGCGAGCATGAAACGAGAATCATCCACCGTACCGTTCACACAGCTCCAAACGCTGCACGGCTCTCTGCTGAGTCAAGTTAGAGTCCGGTCGGAATTAATAACTCTAAAGCACATCGCTGTTTTAAATCAAATGACACCTCTTTCCAAATGTTGTAATACAAACAATAAACTACAATCAACTAAAACATGTTTTTCCTCCCAAAATGAGATGTCCTGTATTCTTTATGAATGACATTGATGCTGATGGGCAGCCGGCTGAGCTCAGCTCAGAGATATGGAGTGACATTCAGGCCATTAATGTCTGAAAGGAAATGCTTTTGACAAAAACTACAGATTATTTCTATTAATGTCCAGAGATCAAGGATCCAGTGACCAATTTATTTACTTTAAGACTCAATAAAATGTTGTTGACATAGAAAACCTGTAAAGCCTACTTATAGTACACAGAAAATTCACAGGAGTTATTGATAAGGGACTCAATAAGGAATGTGATCAATAAGTGGAATCAATAACGGCATTGATATCAATCAAATCGTATCGATACCCATCCCTAGACCTAAATGACATGGTGAGATGCTGAAGAGCTTTGCTTGTTCATATACATAGACATATACAATTACGGTTAGGGTTAGCACCCAGAGGAAAATGCTCCTCGAGCGGCACCATTTTGGTGTCGTGTCATGCAATGACGTGTGTGACAGTTTTAAAGTTCTCCGTCTCTGGATTCTGCTTTATTCTGGACTTATTGGACCCTCAATAAGCTTTTCTTTCTACAATCATTACCTCCAAATCAAAGGTAAGATGTACATTTGCCTCTTTTTTTCTGACTTCATGCTATAAAGTTGTGGACTTTTCTGATCCATTTGTAATCAGCGTGCGCTCTGCAAAAACTATTATAATACGAGGTCTGTGAGAAAAGTATCCAACCTTTTTATTTTATGCAAAAAATATATGGATTTGATTCATATGTTTTTATGTCAGCCAAGCTTGAACCTTCGTGCGCATGCGTGAGTTTTTTCACACCTGTCGGTTGCGTCATTCGCCTGTGGGCAGGCTTTGAGTGAGCACTGGTCCACCCCTCTCGTCGTTGTTTCATTGTGAGGAAATGGTGGAATGATTTGGGCTTTGTTCCATCAGAATTTTTTCAGAAACTGTTAGAGACAGGCAGCTGGAAACCATTCGGAAAATTCACATGGCTTTCGGTGAAAATTTTATGGGCTTCACAGAGATTAAGGAGCATTACTACCGCTTTAAGGACGGCCCACAATGGTGCACGGCGCACTGCGCTCTGAGTCGCGATCGACAGGCTGAAACTGTTGTGTGTTGGGGGGTGTGGCTGGATAGTTTGGTGTTCTTTTCTTTTCTTTGCTCTCCAGGTGGCATGAGAACTGATTTGTCTGTGGAGAAGGTGCTGGCTGAAGAATCCTTCACCCTCATCAACATCATGTGCAGCACCTGTGAATGGTGCTCACATGCAACCTTAAAGACTTTCAGCTGAAGCAGATAATTGGATGGCGTTCTGCATTTAAGTCATGTGTGATTCAAGCAGAACTGCCGGGAACTCGACCTTGTGATGTTCGTTTGTGAGACGCTGAGGACCGCGCCTGGGTTTGACACATCGAGCCCGTGAAGCAAGGAAGGGTGAGGACACATGCTGTCAGCACACATCAAAGGTGATTAAGTGTTTGACTAATTGTTGATAGTAACTTGGTATTGTGTTACGCAGTATACTTGAATTTGAGATGAGAATTGTGCAGCCTGCTTCTCACTGCTGTGGCGTGCGGACGAGTGATCCTCCACCTGTTGTGAGAAGCTGCTCATTTGCATAAAGTTAAAAATACAGACCTGAATGTGTTGCTGATAGTGTGTGTCTTTTGAAGGATATTAGTTGTAACTGCTGACTTACCTCACCTCTTCTATGCTTCGCAGAGAGTCGGTTTGTCGTGTCCACCTGGGGGGTGTTTGGCGGTGGTAGTGGGTCCAGGAGCGCCGGGCTTCGATCCTTTCGGGCGCTGGAGAGCGTGCCAGCCTTCACTCCACCAGAAGGACGCTATTTTGTTTTTTTTACACTTTGTTGTGCACCAGCGGGTGAAATAAATCAATTGTTTTTGTTATTGGAACCGCCTTCTGGTTATTTTTAGCGATGGGTTCTGTCTGACGCAGGTCCGCTCCTCAACCCGCGTCGACACATAACAGAAACAACCATTTCATTTCTAAACGCCCCGCTCTCCACAATTTCTCTTATACTCACTCGACTGGTAAGCCACTGAAAGCCGAGATAGGCATGTCCCAACTTGTCCTCTGACACTCCAAAACGGAGGCATTCTTTGTCTCGCTCCATCAGCGGCTCCGTCATGATGCGCGAAACCTCCACGCGGCTTTCCATGACAAAATCTCTTGTTAAAAGTGAAATCTGCTGGAAAATGGCTGATGTCCAGCTCTTGTGATAACCAGAGAAATTGCACACGATGGTCCCAGATCGACACAGCCATCCTTTTAGAAATGAAATGGTCGTTTCAGCCTGTCGATCGCGGCTCGGTGCGCGGTGCGCCATTGTAGGCCATCCTTAAAGCGGTAGTAACACTCCTTAATCTCTGTGAAGCCCATAAAATTTTCACCGAAAGTCATGTGAATTTTCCGAATGGTTTCCAGCTGCCTGTCTCTAACAGTTTCTGAAAAAAGTTGATGGAACAAAGCCCAAATCATTCCGCCATTACCTCGCAATGAAAAAACGACGAGAGGGGTGGACCAGTGCTCACTCAAAGCCTGCCCACAGGCGAATGACGCAACCGACAGGCGTGAAAAAACTCACGCATGCGCACGAAGGTTCAAGCTTGGCTGACGTAAAAACATATGAATCAAATCCATATATTTTCTGCATAAAATAAAAAGGTTGGATACTTTTCTCACAGACCTCATATAATGGCAGATGGAGTGAAAGCAGAAAAGTGTGTTTGATTTAACAGTTGCACGTGTCAGGCTGCGGATCCAAGACTGAACACGGTGTGAAAAAAAAAAACAATCGGACTTTTAAACATGTAAATGACTCCGCTCCCATATGTGAGGGGTTTAATGGAAATACATTGTGATCAGATGGGACATTTCATCTGATGTGAGTGAAAAATCCGTTATATACAGTGTTTATTACTTGGAAAACAATACAAAAAGACTATTTTTTGTCCAGCAACTGTGAATATCTGCTTTATACGATGGCGGTTTAGGTGAGTTTTACTGTACATGGGACTGAACAATAAATTTACCATTCAAAGCTTTGATGATGAAGTCGCTTCCATCCCACACGGCTGACTTTATTTTCCCAAATTTTTCTTCTGTTGGGACCTGAAGGGAATCTACATCTTGAAGCCCTTGTTGTGTCTATTTGTGCCTTCAAATGCACAACAGCCCCTCATTTTCTGTGAATAAATAAATAAAATAGCTGATTTACATGCAGACACATTAACAGCCAACACTATTTTGAACCAAAGATGGCACCACGAGTCACGTGACCAATTTTTTTCGACTTGTGATGTCGCCACCCCGCCTTCTCACACCTGATACCTGCTCTCTCGTTTGGGGGGTGGGGGGGGTTTTGGCACTATGGGGGAGGGAAGAAGGGATTGGTACTAGCTCTGCTGTGATTGGCCATTGCAAGATTTGATTGACATCCCTCCTCTAAGACACAAGTCAGTCTGCTGAAACCACTGATCTGTATATAACCCTGGATCACTCATTGGCCAGCGTTTTTGAAAGCAAACCGGCCGCCATATTACCACTCCGATGTTCCGCTCCTGAATACTCTTTTGTATTGATCTTTAATCAGGTGCATGCAATTTTATTCTTTGTGATTTTGTAAAAAATGCCTTCATGTGCAGCTATAAAGTGCACAAACTGCCAGTTCAGAGGCTGTGGACGAACATTTCACCTGTGAGTATGATTTAAATGGGAAGTAATGAATAATAATTTGATGAGTTCTATCCCTTATTCCAGCATATAGACAATAATAATAATAATACGCGGCTTGTGTGTAGCCACGTGTTGAGTTTTGTGTTGTACGAACTATTTTCACACATTTATTAGGTCTACTTATGCATAGTTTTGGATCTTTAGGCATTGCTGCTACGAGCTTTATTACTTATATTAGGCTGAAGCTCATAGAGCTGTGTGTAATAAATGTCACTGCAAGGAAAACTAACTGTCCTGTAGATAGTTAAGTGGTGTTTTATTCTTTTAGTGCTACTATTAACTATTATCTGTCTCAGCAACACATATCTGAAGGTTTTGTACAACAATCATTTCCACATAAATTCAGCATTATTTCATCATAAATTACAAAAAGTTCTAAAAATCACCTGATACTCTGCAGCCAAACTGATCAAAGGGAATAATGTAATTATAAACCATCAGATGACAAAGTAAAATGTCTTAATTCACTTGCAAACCATTACACCACCACCTCCTTGAAGGAGACAAGACATCTCCTTCTTGTCAGGTCTTCAGTAAGAAAAGTAGCTACAGTGAGAACAATTATTCTGAATAAGGAGTGTTACTACAGCTTTAAGGACGGCTTTAAGGACGCTCGGTGTGCCGCGCTCCGTGCCGCCATCGAGAGGCACAAACCACCGGATCATTTCTAAATGGATGGCTCTGTGGATCTGAGACCGTCGTGTGCACTTTCTCTGGTTATCACAAGAGCTGGTCATCAGCCATTTTCCGGCAGATTTCACTTTTAACAAGAGATTTTGTCATGGAAAGCCGCATGGAGGCTTTGTGCGTCACAACCGATTCGCTGATCGACCAAGACAAAGAACGCCTCCATTTCGGAGTGTTAAAGGACAAGTTGGGACATGCCTATCTCAGCTTTCAATGCTTACCAGTCCAGTGAGTATCAGAGAAATTGTGGAGAGCTGGGCATGTCCCAACTTGTCCTTTAACACGCTGAAACGGAGGCGTTCTTTGTCTCGGTCAGTGAATCGGTCGTGACGCACGAAGCCTCCACGCGGCTTTCCATGACAAAATTTTCACCGAAAGCCAGATAAATTTTTCAAATGGTTTCCAGCTCCATGTCTCTAACAGTTTCTGAAAAAAGTCTGATGGAAAAAAAGCCCTAATCATTCAGCCATTTCCTGACAATGAAAATCCAACGAGGGGGCTGGACCACTCCTTCCACAAGGCGTGCTCACAGGTGAATGACGTAACCGACAGGCATGGAAAAACTCACGCATGTGCATGAGGGTTCAAGCTTGGCTGACGTAAAAACATATGAATCAAATCCATATAGTTTCTGAAAAAATAAAAAGGACCGTTACTTTATGGACAGACCTCGTATAACCCCAGGTAATAATCAGCAAATCAGGAACAGGTGTGCATGGAAAGCACCAGAACCAGGGCATGGCCAGAGAGAGGGAAACACCCATCACCAAGAACCAACAGACAGACAAGAGAAACAGAGGCAGACAGACCCAAGCAGAAAAACCCAGCAAGAGAATAAATAAACCAAAACCAAGGAAATGCAAAAACAGCTAACAGTACACAAGAACAAAACAAAACAGAAAACCAAACAAAACTCAAACCTTGACAGTAAACCCCCCCACGGCCAACCACGGACAACCCAGGCACAGCAGGATGGGTGACATGAAACTCAAGGATCAAGGCAGGCTCAAGGATGAAGCGGGAGGGAATCCATGACCACTCCTCGGGCCCATAACCCTCCCAGCCGACCAGATATTGAACCCCATGACCACAGCGGTGAGAGTCCAGGAGCTGCCACACTGTGAATACCAGGGTATTCACCTTCCCCACCTTCCACACCAGACTGGTGTGGAAGGTGGGGTGAATATGTAGTGACCTAGGGAGACAGAGACGAACAGAAATTGGATTAATAATCTTGGATACCGGGAATAGACGGAAACCTGGGAGCCAATTTTCTGGACAGTCCTTTCAACTGGAGGTGGTGGGTGGAGAGCCAGTCTTTCTGGCCGGGCTCATACACCAGTGCAGAAGAACTTTTCCGCTCCACAGCTAACTTGCTGTTAGCTGCAGTCTGCAGCTAATAGCAGTTGGCATGTGGAAAGCCACATGTTTTGACCAATGGCATAAGACAGTGCTGGAGAACATTTGTGATCGGCTGTGGCTTTGTAGGTCATGGAAGAGCAAACTAGCGCCCCCTTCGGACCCACTCCCAGGTTCGCCGGCACCGCATGATAAGACCTAGAGCAGCGGGTACAGAAGTGCGTGAGACAGCAGAAGAGAATAACGATGGTTGGTGACCATAAACCATGTGGAACGGAGAGAAGCTGGTGGAGGTGGTGGGTAAGCTATTCAATTTCAATTTCAATTCAATTTTCTGGGCAGTCCTTTCAACTGGAGGTGGCGGGTGGAGAGCCAGACTTTCTGGCCAGGCTCGTACGCTGGCGCAGAAGACCTTTTCTGGTCTGCAGCTAACTTGTAGGCTTAGAATAAGAGCAAATTTATAGAAAAATGTTTTTCCCTTTTTACTGTAACTTTACAACGTTACTTTCAAGCCTTGAACTTTTTCTAAGTTCCCAAAGATGTTTAATCCGGTCCCACCAGTTTTTGAGGACACTAGAGTACCATTTCTAACAAACAGCTAAACCTTCATCTGTGGGTCAAGCAAACCAAGAAAAACCTGCAGAACTACTGACAAACCAAGCTGAAACCACGTCTGGTGTCACCAGGGAAAACCAGCGGTTCAACTCCAGAACCGCTGGTTGCCAGGGCTCCAGGTCCTGTTGTTGAGGCTTTGCAGAAGTGTCACTGGGTGGATGCTCATAAGCCAACAACTTTAGCTGGACCGATAAAAATGCGGGGTTCATGAGTGGTACGGATATGTGGTGGGACTAGGAAGCTGGTCACCAGCACTTGCGCTCAGCATTTTGCTGGCCAGGCCATTCTCTTGGAACTGCCAGAATTAGGTCTTCCAGCTGGTTTGCTCACCTCTCCTTGTTTGGTACGCATTGATAGAGGTATGGCCTCCGTTCATTCGGCTCAGGGACAGTGTTTTGCGGGTGTGATTTTACAGCAGCTGTGTCAGTTGTATGGGGTGAGTAAGTCCCGAACCACAGCATACCATCCTGCTGGGAATGGTCAAAGCGAGCGGTTCAACCAAACCCTAAACATCCTCCTTAGGACTCTTCCATTGTCTAGGAAACAGAATTGGGCTGCTTGTCTCCCTCAGGTGCTCTTTTCATATAACACCACGCCTCATCAAAGTACTGGGGAGTCTCCCTTTTCCTTGATGTTCAGGCGAGAGCCTAACCTGCCAGTTGACTTTGCCCTGGGACAAGTGCCTGACCCCCTTCCTGGGACAGTGCAGAACTGGGTTATTGAGCATTGTTCATAGCTCAGTGTGGCATTTACTGCTGCCCGTGTGAAATTGGGGGTGAATGCTGGCCGTAGCAAGGAGAGGCATGATCATCCGGTCAGGGAGGCCCCTTTGCAGGTTGGGCAGGTGGTATATCTTTGAGACCATAGCTATAGGGAGCTAAAATTCAGGATGTTTGGCACCCTGGCTTGTTCCAAGTTTTGAAGGCCCCCCATTAAGGACAGCCAAGTGTACACCATTGTGCCGATTTCTAATTTGCATGCACCTCGTCATGTCCGGGACACAATTAAAGCTTGGGTTGAGTCTGGTCCTGGGATTGATGCTAATCCCCAAAGAGTTGAACCAGTTTCTTCTGAGCATTTAGATAGGTCTTCTAGGGATTATATCAAGCCTTACTGGGAGAACAGGCTGACACAAATGCACGATGCAGGATAACAGCTCAGTAAAGTTACGACGCTTACTTGATTTGTAAGCTGGGGTTGGTACACAGAGAGGCAGTCCAAAAAGAGCAACACTAACAAGAACATCAGGCTTAGGCATGGTCGAAGTACACAGGCAGGTAGTCAAAAACATGATGAGGCAATCACAGCAAGGCAAAACACAAAAAACTGAGCTGGAAAGAGGCACCAGGCACATCAATCTGGTGAGGGACAAGAGCAAACTGTGAGGCTTATAAAGCACCCAGGTGATGAGCTGCAAATCAAGAACAGGTGTGAGGTGAAACTTCCAGAACCGGGGTGTGGCCAGGCAGAGAGGAATGCCCACCACCAAGAACCCAGAGAGAGAGACAAGAAAGAGCAGGCCAGAGAAAATCCAAGCAGAAAGACAGAGCAAGAGAACAGACCAATAAAAAATACAAACCAAATAAGAATAAAACAGAACACATACCCAAAGGGCCGACCCCCAACGGCCCAGGAGCAGAAGCGTGAGAAGCATGGAATTCACAAATGAGACCGGAGTCCAAAACAAACTGGGAAGGAATACAGGACTGCTCCTTGGGGCCATAACCTTCTCAATCCACCAAATACTGGAAACCTCGACCCTGCCGCCGACAAGCCAGGAGGCACCGCACAGTCAAAACGGGTCCCCCATCCACGAAGAGGGTGCACAGTGGAGGACTGGCAGGTGGGCACAAAGGGCAGGATTGTACTGGTTTCAGATGGCTGACATGGAAGGTAGGGTGACTCAAAGGCGGAAGGCGGAGACAAACAGAGACAGGATTAATGATCTTGGATATAGGGAACAGGCCAATGAACCTGGGAGCCATCTTCTGAGGCACTCCTCGTACAGACAGGTGCCGTGTGGACAGCCAAACAACGTTGACCCAGTGTGTAGGAAGGTGCCGCCGACCATCTGTGATCTGCAGCCTTCTTGTAGGCCTCAGACGTCCGTGAGCTCTCCGGGCCTGCTCTGAGATTCACCAACACCGCAATATGAGTCCGAGGGCCAAAGGTACTGGTGAATGTAAGTCTGTGGAGGAAAACAGAGGTGGTTGATGACCAAACACTACATGAAAAGGGGAGAAACCAGAAGCAGATGTAAGTAAACTGTTCTGAGCAAGTTCAGTCCATGGAAGCTGGGCGCACCAGGAGGCAAGATACTGGGAGGCAGCGTGTCGACGATTTATGCATGGCACAAACAGAATAGGCATTTACATCCTCTTTAACATCTGACAACATTTGTGGCCCTGTGTTAGCACATACAGGGGTCTTTGGATGCCCAGGTGACAAGCATAACGGCTATCATTTCCAGGGGGCATGAAAGCTAGTACAATTTAAGGCGGAGGGACCTGGTGAGAGAGGACAACATTAGGTTAGACTCAGCTCCAAAATCAATAAAAACAGGACAGGTCAGCATTGTATAATCTGAAGTAAACTTAGTTGATAAAACATTCTGTGAGGAGGGAGCAATTGAGCTTTGACACACCCGCACTACCGATCTCGGCCGCACTGGGGCATCCCTTACAGGACAGAAAGTGATCACATGACCAGACTGTCTACAGTAATAACATAGTCCTTCCACACGCCATTGCTCTAGCTCCTCAACAGCACCAGGGGAGGCGGGGATCCCCTAATGACTGAAGGCGGATGAATGGTCAGATGAGGAGATGACCTGTGGAGCAGAATGGTGGTTATCCCAGCATGGGCGGCCAGCCAGGCTACGATCGGTACAGATAGCCAGCGCAAGGAGGTCATCAAGGTCTTCAGGCAGATCTACCGGGATGAGCTGACTCTGGATGTTGTTATTCAGACCCTGGAAAAACACGTCTTGGAGTGCCGCAGGATTCCATTCACTCTTCGTGGCCAATATGCAAAAGTCTGTGGCATAGTCGGCCACCCGGCAGTTACCTGGGTTCTTTGTTCCAGGGGTTTGCATGCGACCGGTTCAAGATCCAGGCACTCAGATAACTCTACATCAGTGTAACAACTCTTTACAATACAACATATAAAATTTGATGTCCGTTTCCTGTCCAATTCTTTTTGGAGATCTCACTGTGATAAAAGAACCTAACAAAACAAAACACAAAAACAACCGTGTAGCCGAGCTAGCACACGCTAACTGCTAACAAAATGCTAACCACTCCTAAGATTCACAACAGGAGAAATTTAGTTAAATAAGATTCACAATAGATGCACTTAGCAGCTGGTCTGCTCTGTGTCAGCCTGATCCCATCAGATCTCAGAAGCTAAGCAGAGCAGGATCTGGTTAGTACTTGGATGGGAGACCTCTTTGGAACACCAGCGGCTGTGTGTGTTTCTCCAGGTAAAACTGGAGTTGCATCAGGAAGGGCATCCGGCGTAAAACTTGTGCCAATTACCAATGCGCATCTGGCTGTATCCGCTGTGGCGACCCGGAACAAAACCGGGAGCAGCCGAATGCACAACAACAATAGATGCACTTAAAAATAAAAGAAGTGTTAAACAGAAATAGAAGAAACGAATACAACTGTGTAGTGATTCAAAGAGCGTCTTTCAGCATGCAGTCTATCAGAAACAAGTTGCCAGATCTGTGAACCTGTGTCAGCAGCACCATCAAAACACTACATAGGTAGGTAGAGAGTAGGTCACACTCTTGTCGTCTGTCTTGTGTGTATTTTATGAGGTCTGTTCCACCCTGTGTCCTCACCTGGCAGTCTGGTTTTGTTCTCCTGTTTTGTCTTCGTTCTCTCCACCCGGTCTCTTGTGTCTCACATCCACTGTCCATTCTGCTTGTATTCTCCTGTCTCATGCATCTTTGTATTTTCTGTTATGTAATATCAGTATGCATTTTGTTTCTTTTCCAACATGCTTGGTTTCTTTGATTATTCTATGTTGAGTGTCTCTGTGTTCTCATCAGGTTTGCATTTACTTCCTGGGCCCAGTCACACGGCAGACGGTGATAGCTGAATAAAGGAAAAAAAAGCCACAAAGTCCCAAATCATCGAGAAAAGGTGGACGAATGAGCCTGTACTTCTCCCATCACTGAAAAGCCCGTGAGTCCAGAGTGCATAAAGGAATGAAACAAAACCGAAACTAGCAAAAGAAAAATGAAACATTCATGATGACATGACTTGGCAGTGGGTATGAGACTGAGCACCAGCCTGTGATCATGTCTGCAGCCAGCCTGTGCTGTCCGCAGCACCTGCAGGTACAGGATCTAGTTGTCTTTACAACAGGTTTGTCTTCACAATAACAACGTGTGCGCACATGCATGTTCCAGCCATTTGCGGCTGGAACGTGCGTAAATAGTTAAAGTAGTTGATAAAACATTTTTGCCACTAATGCTAATGTATGACAATGTTTTGTTAGTTTTCTACAGGGTTTTGCTTTGTTTATTCTCTTGTTGGGATTTTTCTGCTTGGGTCTATCTGTCTCTGTTTCTCTTGTCTCTCTCTTGGTTCTTGGTGATGGGTGTTTCCCCCTCTCTCTCTGGCCACACCGTGCTTCTGGTGCTTTCCATGCGCACCTGTTCCTGATTTACTGATTACCACCTGGGATTTTATAAGCTCACTGGGTGGATTTGTCTCTCGCCAGTTTGTCGTGCCTTGTGCCTTCATTCCAGCTCTGTACCCGCGTTCTTGTTCCTGCTTGCCTCATAGTGTATACCTGACCTCCTGCCTGTTGCCTTGACCATGCCATATTGCCTGATGATTTCTGTACTGTTATTTTTGTTTGACTGCCTACTCATGTACCAACCACTGCTATCCACTTCAGTAAATCCTTCTAAAAATCAGAGCTGTCTGTTGGAGCTGAGCATTTGTGTCCTACCATTCCTGACCATCCTGCCTGTCAGCTCTGTGCGGCCATAGACGAAGTGCCCCACCTAAAGCAACAAACCAATTTGGACAGAGCCCTCCATATCCCACAAATGGAGTATCCCTCTCCACCAAAAAGAAAAAAAGAAAAAAAAAATCCTGAGAGGGGTAAAAAAGTAGAGATCCCCTTACAGTTTTTTTTTTTTTTTTTTGGTAAAGAGTCCACTTCTGCCATCTATTTTCATACAAAACTTCTTTCAATCCCAGCACATAAGTCATTCTTTCCATTGTTCCCATTTCCTTTATGTCAAACCATTTCTCTTGAGTTGGAGATTCAGGTTTGTACCAACTTTGCGTGATGGCTTTCCTGGCCGCTGTAAGTAGTATCTTCACCATGTAGTGATCCTCCACTTGCACTACTGGTGTAATACAATCTAAATATAAAGTAGTACCTGCATAAGGAATAGCATGTCCAAGCACCTTACACATAACAGCATGTATATTTTTCCAAAATGGTTTTAATTTTTCACAACTTCAAAATATACGAGGTCTGTCCAAAAAGTAACGGACCTTTTTATTTTTTTCAAAAACTATATAGATTTGAATCAGGTGTGATTGCATCAGCCAAGCTTGAACCTTCGTGCGCATGCGTGAGTTTTTTCACGCCTGTCGGTTGCGTCATTCACCTGTGGGCAGGCTTTGAGTGAGCACTGGTCCACCCCCCTCTTCGGATTTTCATTGTCAGGGAAATGTCCGCCGACAGCGGCTGAGAGCGCGCCGCGTTCCGAGCAGTGATCGACAGGCTGAAACGACCAGATCATTTTCAGACTGAACGCTGTTTTGATCCAGGATGTCGTCTGACTACCACAGAAATGGCAGAAGACGTGGACATCAAGACTTTTTCGGCACATTCCACTGTTACAGGAGTTTTTGTCATGGAAAGAGGAGTGGAGGAATGTGCCACCGTGCCCGAATGGCGCGGAACAAAACCACAGGAATTTGCGCGTCGGGACGGAGCCGCATGGTGCAAAGCAACGCCGTGATGAAGCCTCACAGGACATGTTCTGGCATGTCCAGCTAATCCACAATTTCTCGGATAGTCACACGACTGAAAAGCCACCGAAAGCCATCTGAAAGCCATCCTGTGAGACCAACACGGAGGTGGTTTTGTGCCGCGCCATTCGCGGTACGGTGGTGCATTCCTCCGCTCCTCTTTCCATGACAAAAACTCCTGTAACAGCGGAATGTGCTGAAAAAGTCTTGATGTCCACGTCTTCTGCCATTTCTGTGGTAGTCAGACGACGTCCTGGATCAACACAGCGTTCAGTTTAGAAATGATCTGGTTGTTTCAGGCTGTCGATCGCCACTCGGAACGCGGCGCGCTCTCAGCCGCTGTGGGCGGTCTTTAAACCGGCTGTAACACTCCTCAATCTGTGTGATCCCCATAAAATCGTCCCTGAAAGCCATCTGAATTTAGCGAATGGTGTCCACCTGGCTGTCTCTCACAGTTTCTGGAAAAATTAGATGCAGCAAAGCTCCAAATCATTCAGACATTTCCCTGACAATAAAAATCCGACGAGGGGGGTGGAGCAGTGCTCACTCAAAGCCTGCTCACAGGCTAATGATGCAACCGACAGGCGTGAAAAAACTCACGCATGCGTACGAAGGTTCAAGCTTGGCTGATGCAATCACACGTGATTCAAATCCATATAGTTTTTGAAAAAAAAAAATAAAAAGGTCCGTTACTTTTTGGACAGACCTCGTATGAGTACGGTGAGCATTCAAAAAGCCACATTGTCTCCAACAGAATTGCAATGGTAGTGATTTTTTACTTTGACTCTTAGGTGTAATAAAAAAACTGAACACATTTTTCCAATTGAACAATCACCATTGATTTGAACCAGTAGAAGTATGTTGAAGTAAACACATATCATACCATTCCTCTGTAGATATTTCCACATTTAATTCACCTTCCCATTTTGATTTCACATATAACATTGAGCTATGTTTACTTTCCATAAGAGTCTCATAAAACCTAGATATTTTTTTTTATTACATTTACGATTAGGTTTGTATGCAATCAGCATAACTTTCAGTACTGGATTCTATTCTTGTATATATTCACCATCTTTACTTCCTTATTATAATAGTCCCTAAACTGTATATATCTAAATAAGTCTTTATTTTGAAAATTAAACTTATCTTTTAGCTTTTGAAAACTTAGCAGTTCCCCATTATCTAGTACTGTGCCAATTGCTGTAATAAACTGTGTATCGAAAGCTATCCATCTAAGCACTTTCTGGTCTTCCCTTAATTTAAATTGCCTTATAAAATTAAACCACACTTGTTGCATCACGGAAGTTACTGAATCCATCTTACCTTTAATAGAAGGTGGACTCCCCTTTTCTCCTAAAATTGACCCACTTGGAACAACGAGGGAGCTACGCAAGAATGCTCTTTGTGGATTTCAGCTCAGCGTTTAACACCATCCTTCCACAACGTCTGGTGTCCAAGCTAGCAGACCTTGGACTCCCTCCACTCACCTGCGGCTGGATATTGGACTTTTTGACAGATCGATCTATCTATCTATCTATCTATCTATCTATCTATCTATCTATCTATCTATCTATCTATCTATCTATCTATCTATCTATCTATCTATCTATCTATCTATCTATCTATCTATCTATCTATCTATCTATCTATCTATCTATCTATCTATCTATCTATCTATCTATCTATCTATCTATCTATCTATCTATCTATCTATCTATCTATCTATCTATCTATCTATCTATCTATCTATCTATCTATCTATCTATCTATCTATCTATCTATCTATCTATCTATCTATCTATCTATCTATCTATCTATCTATCTATCTATCTATCTATCTATCTATCTATCTATCTATCTAATTTCCTGCTTTTAAATTCAGATAAAACTGAAGTTATTGTACTTGGCCCCACAAATCTTAGAAACATGGTGTCTAACCAGATCCTTACTCTGGATGGCATTACCCTGACCTCTAGTAATACTGTGAGAAATCTTGGAGTCATTTTTGATCAGGATATGTCCTTCAATGCGCATATTAAGCAAATATGTAGAACTGCTTTTTTGCATTTGCACAATATCTCTAAAATTAGAAAGGTCTTGTCTCAGAGTGATGCTGAAAAGCTAATTCATGCACTTATTTCTTCTAGGCTGGACTACTGTAATTCATTATTATCAGGTTGTCCTAAAAGTTCCCTGAAAAGCCTTCAGTTAATTCAAAATGCTGCAGCTAGAGTACTGACAGGGACTAGAAGGAGAGAGCATATTTCACCCATATTGGCTTCTTATTCTTATTATTATTGAGGATTTATTTCATTCATTTAAAAGAAAAACAGAAAAGCAAAATTAACAAAACATTACAAACCACTGAACGAAAAGGAGCAGTTTGGAAGAACAAGTCTTATATATTCTGCCCCTTTTTTACAATACAATCCTGCAAAGCATCATCAATCGACGTCATTGCATTTCTATGACTTTGTCACATGCCACCGACTTATTTCCTAATTTTAACCATTATTTAAAAGACTACATCCCTAATAGATTACATTTTAAACTTCAAACATTGTAAACATTATTAACAGATAAAAAGTTTTGACTTATTTCATAGTTTTCATACTTACGAAATACATAAAGTTTAATATGTTTTTTAAATAATTTAAGCGACCTTGATTCTTTGATTTCTTTGTTGAGGTTGTTCCATAATTTTACACCATTCACTGCAATACTCCGTTCCTTTATCTTGGTTCTGAATCTTGTTTTTTTAAAGACTTCTATGCCCTTCAAATTATAACTACTTACTCTTTTTTCAAACATATTTTGAATGTTTATTGGTAAGGTATTGTTATTCGCTTGGTACATTATTTGTAGTAATTTCAAATCAACTAAATCATGAAATTTAAGTACCCTATACTTAATGAACAATGGATTAGATGGATCTCTAAATCGACTGTTGCCAATCACTTTTAAAGCTCTTTTCTGCAAAATAAATAAAGGTTGTGTATAAGCTGTACATGTTGATCCCCAGATTTCTACACAATAAGTCAAATATGGAACAATCAATGAATTGTACAATGTTAATAATCCATAACTATTTAATGAATATTTAACTTTATGCAAAACAGCAATGGCTTTCGCTGTCTTTCCTTTTATGTAATTTATGTGTGACTTCCATGTAAAATCCTCATCAATCATAACTCCTAAAAATGTCGTTTCTTTTACCCTTTAAATGTCCATTCCATCTATTTTTAATGACATATCATTTTTTTTAACTGTCATTAAACAATATGAAATTTGTTTTATTAAGATTAAGTGACAATCTGTTTATATCAAACCAATATTTCACTTTTTCCAACTCTGTATTTATCACTTGTGCTACTTCCTGTATATCTGATCCAGAGTAAAATAATGTTGTATCGTCAGCAAATAAAATGCTACCAAGTACATTAGATATATTCACAAAATCATTGATATACAAAATAAACAGTTTGGGTCCAAGTACCGACGCTTGTGGTACTCCACACATAATATTACACAATTCTGATTTAGTATTATTTATTTGAACAAGCTGTTGTATGGCTGGGGGGGCCTGGCTGCCTTTTGTTTCTGTCTTCTGTGCTGTCTTTTGTTTTTCCTTCCAGGTGGCGCGCGTTTAGGACTGAGTGGCTGTGTGGCTGAGTCATCAGGACCTCACCCTGATCACCTGAGGCTGATCAAGTGCAGCTCGTCAGGACTCACAGCTGTGGTGCATCTACATGGATTGGAGCATGGTGGCATTTAAGTCTGGAGTACACAGTGTGTATTTGCCAGAGACTCAACCTTGTGACCAGACAGGTGAGATCGTCGTCTCTAGAGCCATCTCATCATCAGTGGATGCAGAGACTGTACCAGGTTTGACACCATGGTCTGGGAAATAGGAGGGGGTGAGGTCTCACGCTCGTCAGCACACATCCTGAGGTACGTTAGGTTTTGTGACTAACATTTGTACAGTCAGTATATGTGGTGTCCTTCACACCTTATTGTATTGAGCTGTTATGTTAGTCGTTTAATCAGCTTCCACTGCAGTTTGAGTATGTGAACAGGGTGTTCCATGCCTGCAGGGTGGGAAGCTGATTAGTGATTAAGCCAGGAAGTGTTTGTTGTTTATGTACACCTTTGAGCGGTCTCTCTGTGTGTGGAGTGTGGACTCACATGATGGTTTCTTCTTTCACAGACTCGGTTTGTCGCGGCTACCTGGGGGGTGTCGGCGGGGTCCTTGGGTCCGAACTGTTTCTGGCTCCGGACCGTTAGTGCTGCTGGGAGCACACCGGCATTCCACCACGCCAGACCGCGCACTTATTTGTTTGTATTATCACCTCACTGTTATGTTATTAAAGTCAGTTATCCTTTGTACCGTGCTCTGCTTATTTTATACTGGGTCCTTCAAACGCTGGTCGGTTCTCCGGGCTGCGTCCGACACATAACACAAACTGTTTTCTATTTTCTAAGTAGCTTTTTATGTGCAATCCCTCTTATTCCATATTGTTGTAACTTGTGAAGCAATCTTGAATGATCGATAACATCAAAAGCTTTTTTCAAGTCAATAAAAACACTTACCATATAATCCTTATTATCTATTGTTGTTGATATTTTCTCTGTTAATTCCATAATTGCCATAGCTGTCGAATGTTTTGTTCTAAATCCATACTGAGCATTATTTAAAATATGATGTTTCTCAATGAATTTATCCAACCTTGTCACAAAAACCTTTTCCATAATTTTAGAAAACTGTGGAAGCAATGACACTGGCCTGTAATTTGAAATGTTATGTTTGTCTCCATTTTTATATAATGGGACTACCTTGGCAATTTTCATTTCGTCTGGGAAAATTCCTGTTGACAGTGTTATATGGCTGGGGGGGCCTGGCTGCCTTTTTGTTTCTGTCCTTTGTTTCTCCTTCCAGGTGGCTTGCATTTGGGACTGAGTGGCTGTGTTGCTGAGGTTATCAGGACCTCACCCTGATCACCTGCGGCTCGTCAGGACTCACAGCTGAGGTGCATCTATATGGATTGGAACATGGTGGCATTTAAGACTGGAGTATACAGTGTTTATTTGCCAGAGACTCGACCTTGTGACCAGACGGGTGAGATCGTCGTCTCGGGAGCCATCTCACCATCAGTGGATGCAGAGAACGTCCAGGGTTTGATGCACGGTCTGTGAAAGAGGAGGGGGTGAGGTCTCACGCTCGTCAGCACACTTCCTGAGGTACGTTAGATTTTGTGACTAACATTTATACAGTCAGTAAATGTGGTGTCCCTCACACCTTTTTATATTGAGCTGTATGTTAGTCATGTATCGGCTTCCACTGCAGTGGAGTTTTGTGAACTGGATGTTCCATGCCTGCAGGTTGGGAAGCTGATTAGTAATCAAGCCAGGAAGTGTTTGCTGTTTGTACACCTTTAAGTGTTCTCTCTGTGTGTAGAGTGTGGATTCACATAATGGTTCCTTCTTTCACAGACTCGGTTTGTTGCGGCCACCTGGGGGGTGTCGGTGGGGTCCTTGGGTCCGAACAGCTTCTGGCTCCGGACCGTTAGCGCTGCTGGGAGCGCACCACGCCAGACCGCACTTTCTGTTATTTTGTATCACTGTTATGTATTAAATTCAGTTAGCCTTTGTACCGTGCTCTGCTTATTTCATACTGGGTCCTTCAAACGCTGGTCGGTTCTCCGAGCTGCGTCCGACACATAACAGTAGTCTCTGGCCAAACATCATGGACCCAGCGGTAGCAGAGACGGTAACGCGCCGGGAAGGCAGCAGCAGACGTTCAGTAGTTATCCGGATCAGTTGCGGGTGCTCTCCGCCCGGATGGTGCGTGTTTGAGACCCATTACTGAATACTGATTTGTGCTCTCTTGCAGCCGTGTTCCTGTGTTTGTGCCTTATCCGTGGGTCGTGGTGGAGTGTGACTGGCGACGGCTTCGCGTCACGCTCCGACCGGATAAGAGGTTTAAACGGGAGCTGCAAGAGTGTGTCTGTAATGGGTGCACGCGCACGGCGGAGCTCTGTGGCACGGGTCGCTGAGCTTCCTGTGTTATAGTTGTAGCCCCGTTTCCCCGGATAAAGATAACTACTGCGTCTGTTGTATCAGCTCCGGCGTTATTTAGTTTAATCACATTTTTGGTTGTGTGTTGCTCACAGCTGCGCACAGAAAAGCAGCTCGTTTGTTTTCTCTGTCACCAAAGGGGTTTTTTTGTTTTTAGCACTCTGGCTCCCTCTGTTGGTGACTGAGTCACATTACCGTCAAGCTCTTAAGTTGGAACAGGTGTGTTCCATTTGTTTGAGCTTGACGGTATAAATCACTTATTTGTTTTGTGTTAGATCATTTTGTGTGGGTGTTTTTTGAGTTGGTTTTTGTGTGGGATTTTATTTTTTGTTTTTCACTATTTAGTGTCTGGGGTCGTGTCCCTGCAGTTCTGTTTAAGAAAAAAAAAAAAAAAAAAAAAAAGAAACACAAAAAAAAAAAGGACCCACGCAACTGTATGTTAGTCTGTTAGTCTTTCTTTTTATTTCTTTCAGTTTCACCTCCCAGGGTTTGATGGGACGGTCCCCTGGGGGGTCATGGGGGGGTAATTGGGTTGTTTATTTTTTTCTCTTTTTTTTGTTTTGTTTTTTGTTGTTCCCTCTCTTCTCTGAATCCAGCCAGGTGAGCCGTGGTGTCGGCGTTGCTGGAGTGGTGCAGTTTGGTTATGCTGGGCGTTTCCCAGGTAACCTCTGCACCTGGGGGCGGGGGGGGGGGGGGGTGTTTTCTTTTTGTTCCCTCTCTTCTCCTCTGACTCCAGCCGGGTGAGCCGTAGTGTCGGCGTTGCTGGAGCGGTGCAGGTTGGTTATGCTGGGCGTTTCCCGGGTAACCTCTGCACCTGGGGGGGGGGGGGGGGGTGTTTTCTTTTTGTTCCCTCTCTTCTCCTCTGACTCCAGCCAGCTGAGCCGTGGTGTCGGCGTTGCTGGAGTGGTGCAGTTTGGTTATGCTGGGCGTTTCCCAGGTAACCTCTGCACCTGGGGGGGGGGGGGTTTCTTTTTGTTCCCTCTCTTCTCCTCTGACTCCAGCTGGGTGAGCCGTAGTGTCGGCGTTGCTGGAGTGGTGCAGTTTGGTTATGCTGGGCGTTTCCCAGGTAACCTCTGCACCTGGGGGGGGGGGGGTGTTTTTCTCCTTTTGTTTTTCCCCCCAATTTCCGCCCTCAGGGTTTGACTGTGGTGTCCTCTGGGGGGGAAAGGGCTGTGGGTCCATCTAGCCATAGTCGGCCGAGGCTGGGTCCGTTGGTCATGAGGGGAGGCGTCTCCTGGGGTTGACGAGTGGTCCTCTGGGAGGCGCTGGGAGTCCCCGTGGGTGACGTTGGATCCCAGAGGGACCTCGGCTGTGGTTATTACTCCTGGAGCTGGCGGGAAGTCCTCTGGGGGGTGTTGGTCCCTACATGTCGTTTGGGGGGGGGGGGGGGGGGAGTGTTTTAGCACTTTTATTTGTAAGCTTAAGTTTGGGGTTTTTCTTTTCTCCTCTTCCCGGGGTTTGATGGGACGGTCCCCTGGGGAGGGGGGATGTTTTGGTTGTTTGTGTTTGTCTTTTTTGTTTTATGACTAAAGACCGAACATGGTTGGATAAAGGCTGACTGCACAGGTTTAAGAACTCCTGGCCACACCTGTGCTAAGGGACTGACTGAAACAAAGGCAAGGATGCAGCCAGAGGAGAGGACATCAACCATTCTGTTGGAAGACGAATGCAGATGCGGTTTCCAGCCATGGTCCCTGGAGGGGGGTGTTTCTCCTGGGCCAGGTTTGTGTGGTCGCCGGGAGGCTTTCCGTGAGGGTGGGGTACTGTTATATGGCTGGGGGGTCCTGGCTGCCTTTTTGTTTCTGTCCTTTGTTTCTCCTTCCAGGTGGCTTGCATTTGGGACTGAGTGGCTGTGTTGCTGAGGTTATCAGGACCTCACCCTGATCACCTGCGGCTCGTCAGGACTCACAGCTGAGGTGCATCTATATGGATTGGAACATGGTGGCATTTAAGACTGGAGTATACAGTGTTTATTTGCCAGAGACTCGACCTTGTGACCAGACAGGTGAGATCATCGTCTCGGGAGCCATCTCATCATCAGTGGATGCAGAGAACGTCCAGGTTTGATGCACGGTCTGTGAAAGAGGAGGGGGTGAGGTCTCACGCTCGTCAGCACACTTCCTGAGGTACGTTAGATTTTGTGACTAACATTTATACAGTCAGTAAATGTGGTGTCCCTCACATCTTTTTATATTGAGCTGTATGTTAGTCATGTATCGGCTTCCACTGCAGTGGAGTTTTGTGAACTGGATGTTCCATGCCTGCAGGTTGGGAAGCTGATTAGTAATCAAGCCAGGAAGTGTTTGCTGTTTGTACACCTTTAAGTGTTCTCTCTGTGTGTAGAGTGTGGATTCACATAATGGTTCCTTCTTTCACAGACTCGGTTTGTTGCGGCCACCTGGGGGGTGTCGGCGGGGTCCTTGAGTCCGAACAGCTTCTGGCTCCGGACCGTTAGCGCTGCTGGGAGCGCACCACGCCAGACCGCACTTTCTGTTATTTTGTATCACTGTTATGTATTAAATTCAGTTAGCCTTTGTACCGTGCTCTGCTTATTTCATACTGGGTCCTTCAAATGCTGGTCGGTTCTCCGAGCTGCGTCCGACACATAACAGACAGAGACAGATTACAAATGTAAGTGAATGGTTCAATAACAGTTTCTATTATACTTTTTACAGTCATCATGTCTAAATCTTCATAGTCAGTTGATCTTTTGCTTACACAGTTTTTTACATTATTAATTATTTCATCTTTTTCCACATTGTCAAGGAAAATACTATTAACTGTGTTTACAATTGTATTTAATTTATCTTCTACTATTGGTTTATTTCCCACCTTTGAGAAATAATAATTAAACTCATTTACAACTTCTTTTATATCATTTATCTCTTTATTTTCCTTGACAAGGTAATTCGGAAAAGTTGATTTCACTCCGTCACTTTCCATCACACTTTTTATAATTCCCCATGTTGCCCTCATATTATCTTTACTCTTATTCAGTTGTTCACTATAATAATCTTTTTTTGTTTCCTAATTATTGTCAATAGTTTATTTTTATATTTTTTGTATCTGTGTTCTGTTTCCTTTGTTTGCATTTTTAAAAAGCACTTATATAAATTGTTTTTCTTTACACAAGCGTTTTTTATTCCCTTGGTCAGCCATGGTTTATTTACTCTTTTCTTATTAGTTTGTATTAATTTACAATTTTTATTATATGATTTCATAAGTATTTTCATGAATGAACTAACTATATGCTACATTAACGTCACTGACATAAACGTCTTCCCAATTTTGATTTTTAAGATCATAATTTAATGCCTCTAAGGCTTTTAATGACTTATCTCTTTTAAAGTTTATAACAGATTTTTTTGTACCTATTTTTATATTTAAATATTGAAAAAACTGGTAAATGATCACTGAGATCTGTCATCAATATCCCATTCTTAATAATTTCATCTATTTGTGAATATATTGTCAATTACAGTTGCACTTTGCGATGTAATTCTGGTTGGTTTTGTTATCAAAGGGAATAAACCCAAGCTATTCATTGAATTCACAAAATCACTTACTCTTTGGCAACTGGAGCTTTCCACATTAACATTAAAGTCTCCACACATAAAGAGCGTTTTGTTTTTGATTTGATGGAATAATTCTATTATTTTATCTATAAATTTCACAACACAAGAGTCTGGTGCTCTGTATACACAACTGATTAGAATATTTTTAGATGTTTCATGTACAGTTTCCACTGTCACAATTTCTATGACATCATCTATAATTGTCATTTCTTCTACAATTTTACATGTCAGATCTGTTTTTATGTACAAAGCAATACCTCCACCTTTTTTTTCTCTTCTATTTACAAAATATAATTCATATCCCTCCATTTGAACATCAGCCATGAGGTCATTTTTAAGCCAAGATTCTGTGATTGCAACAATGCTGAATCTATTTTTAAACTGGTTTAAATAATCTTTTATTTTTTACATTTTATAGTACAAGCTTCGAATGTTTATATGTATGAGTGACAGGGTATCTTCAGTAATTTTTTCACTATTTAACTGTTTTTCTGTATAATACTCACAACCAATTGTAGTCAAGTCAAATATACTTTCATCAATATTGGTGTCTATGTCATATATTTTATCATCTGTTTCCATGTTTAATCTGATGTTTTGGTCATACTACCAACTGACGTCATAGTCATTTGTCTATTCAGGTCTGTACTTTGTAAGGTCCTCCATGTCTCTGATTTGTATACCCTTTGTTCCTTCTTTCACTCTAATCCAAACCCTACAGTTCCAGACCCATGTAGCAACAATATGTTTCTGTTTTTTTAATAGTCTTGCTTCCCTGGCAATATCTGCATTTTTTTTCGTTAGATGCTCAATTATATATACATTTGTTCCTTTCAGATTCTTTGCCTGTCTTAATAATTCATTTTTGTATTTTCTGCTTATAAATCGCATTATTATATTTGGTAGTTTATTTTTACTGTCTTTGGATGGAATTGTGTGACAGTCTGAAATAGTGTCTTGATGTATGACAACACCTTTTTGATTTAAAAAATTTGTAACTTGGTGTTCTAATGTTTGTAATTCTTCAGGTGGTGCATTCTCCCCACTGGCTCCACCAGAATCCACCACCCTTGCATACGACCGATGTTTTGTTTCCAAACCAGTTATTATAACATCATCTTTTCTAGTATATTGTTCAAGTTCATCCACCCGTTGCTCAAGTTTCTTAATAATCTTGTCCTTTTCTTTAACAAGATTTTGGAGCTCCTTAATCTCCTTCATCAACTTGTCTAAATTGGACGTCTTTTGAAATACGATTCAATGAGGTCTTTATCTCCTCCAAGTCTTCCTCCAATTTCTCTGTCTTCCTGGTTGGTGCCATGTTAACTCCTGTAGCTCAGTACAGGCCACTATTAATTGAAAAGCAATTCCCACTCGTGGTCTCCACCACCTCCACCACCACAAATCTGGTCGCCACACACCAACCTTCCCCGATGTTGATCCCAGATATAGCCGCTACCAGCCTCGGTCGTAGATGCCGTCAGCCTCGGTCGCAGCCGCCGCAGTCTCAGATGTCACCGCACTAGCCCCGGATGTAGCCTCCGCTAGCTTTGGATGTAGCCGTCTCCAGCCTCGGATGCAACCGATGCCGTGGGCCTGGATGGATCACCTCCTCCGCTGACGCCGCTGGCCTAGATGGTTCGCCTTCTCCACCGATGCCGCTGGCCTGGATGGGTCGCCTCCTGCGCCAACACCGCGGGCCTGGATGGTTCCCTGGACCAATCTCGTGGGCCTGGATGGTTCCCTCCGCCGACGCCGCGGACCTGGATGGTTCCCTCCGCTGATGCCGCGAGCCTGGATGGTTCCCTCCGCCAATCTCGCGGGCCTGGATGGTTCCCTCCGCTGATGCCGCGGACCTGGATGGTTCCCTCCGCCGATGCCGCGAGCCTGGATGGTTCACCTCCGCTAACGCCGCGGCCTGGATGGCACGTCTCCGCCAACGCCTCAGGCCTGGATGGTTCCCTCCGCTGATTTCGCGGGCCTGGATGGTTCGCTCGCGCCGACGCCGCGGACCTGGGTGGTTCCCTCCGCTGATGCCGCGAGCCTGGATGGTTCACCTCCGCTAACCTCCTGGATGGTATGCCGCCGGCCTGGGTAGGTTGCCGTTTCTCCTCATTGAATAAATTTGTTATTAGAAAATAAAAAAACTTGTGTAGTTCATGCAGTTTCTCTTTATAAATAAATTTGCTGAAGATCTAAGGGTTTAACCCTCTGGGGCCAACACCGTTGTATACGACAGCTGAGACCAAGCTTTTCTAAATTATAAATAACTTTTTAATGATATGAGAAAGAAACTTATTTTTTTATTTTTATTTTGCTGAAAAGTTAACTCCGCAGACTTTCGAGCCACCGTCCACCATCTTTGTACTCCTTATAGAAGCTTTGTGATGACGTGAGCAATGTGAGTGTCCAATCGAAATTGGTTCACCGTCGCATGGTTTTCCCAAATCCAATTATAGGGCAGATTCACCTCACGTGACACACCAAAGATTGTTTTTAGGAGTGATGTGTTACTAGTTTATTATAGTTTGTTGTGTGTTTTGAATAAATGTGTGTGGAAAATAATTTCCGCTTTACTTTTTCCTTTCTTATTTCTGATTGTAAACCTTTATTACACTTATAAAACACAACTATAGCATATATATTTTGAAAGTACAGGTTGTCCTGAAAAAAAAGACACATAAAACTTGATTGTGGGATGCAGGGAGAGCTGTTAACAGCAATAATAAAACATTTATGCCAGGCGAACTGTCTATGTTCGGGTCTCACTCTTCTCTTTTTCCTGTGCCGCCGCACCGCGCTGGCTGCGTCGCGACGCGCTGACACGTCCGCACGTCTTTCATTAAAAAAATCTCCTTTAACAGTGGAATATCCGGATAAAATGCTGAAACCGACTTCTTCTGAAACTTCTCTGTTCTCTCACGACGTCCTGGATCAATAGAGCCTGAAATGTGGAGGTTTTCAGCTTGGCTCAAGCATGTCTGACGTAAAAACATATGAATGAAATCCATATAGTTTTTGAAAAAAATAAAAAGGACCTATACTTTATTGACAGCCCTCGTAGATACATAGATTATTTTGTCTAGCTCTTAATTCCAAGTCATTTAATGTAGGGGATTAAAGACGTGTGAGACAATAGCCTCCAAATCAATTAGTTTCTTTGGAAACAGCTTCACTGTTTCTTCACAGCCTTTGCGGTCAATTCACACAAAAAGAAGTGAGAGCGCAACAAGACACCTGTTTCCATCAACATGAACAAATTTAATCAGTATTTCCACTTTTTCTCTTCAAAAACAAAATAATATATTCATATGTACAGATTTAAAATATTGTCTCTGCTCTACAGTTTAAAGACAAATGTTAACCATCATTCTATTTGTTTCATTTACACATAAATCAAGCAGTTATTGTCATTGAACAACACTATGTACATTCATGTGTAGAATACAAGAACCACATGCAGCGTTTTCATCTCACATTTACTTCAGATTAATTTTTTTTACCCATCAAAACAAACAAAAAAGCTTGAAGTCAGTCTGCAAAAAAAAAAAAAAAAAAAAATTATATTGTAAGACTCAACCACTAGTTCCATGTAAAATCATATATTTAAGTTGACAGGACTGCACAGACCAGTGACCTACTGCAGAGACCAGTGACCTGCTGCACAGACCAGTGACCTGCTGCACAAACCAGTGACCTGCTGCACAGACCAGTGACCTGCAGCAGAGACCAGTGACCTGCTGCACAAACCAGTGACCTGCTGCAGAGACCACAGACCTGCTGCACAGACCAGTGACCTGCTGCACAAACCAGTGAACTGCAGCAGAGACCAGTGACCTGCTGCAGACAACACAGACCTGCTGCAGAGACCAGTGACCTGCTGCAGAGACCAGTGACCTCTGCAGAGACCACAGACCTGCTGCACAGACCAGTGACCTGCTGCACAGACCAGTGACCTGCTGCACAAACCAGTGACCTGCTGCAGAGACCACAGACCTGCTGCACAGACCAGTATCCTGCTGCACAAACCAGTGACCTGCTGCAGAGACCACAGACCTGCTGCACAGAGCAGTATCCTGCTGCACAAACCAGTGACCTGATGCAGAGACCACAGACCTGCTGCACAGACCAGTGACCTGCTGCACAAACCAGTGACCTGCAGCAGAGACCAGTGACCTGCTGCAGAGAACACAGACCTGCTGCAGAGACCAGTGACCTGCTGCAGAGACCACAGACCTGCTCCAGAGACCACAGATATGCTGCAGAGAACACAGACCTGATCTAGAAACCACAGACCTGCTCCAGAGACCACAGCCATGCTGCAGAGAACACAGACCTGCTCCAGAGACCATAGACCTGCTCCAGAGATCACAGACCTACTGCAGAGACCAGTGACCTGCTGCAGAGACCACAGACCTACTCCAGAGAAACAGACCTGCTGCAGAGATCACAGACCTGCTGCAGACTCTGGACACTTGGTTGTTGTGATTAATTGTGATTAATTGAGCGAAAAGGTCCACTGCTTTGGCTTTATGCAATGCAATTGAAGAGATTAATAAACAAGTGGACCAAAGGGAATTAGTAATAGGTCTATTTGTTGACTTAAAAAAGGCTTTTGATACAATCAATCATAACATATTATTTAAAAAGTTGGAACTTTATGGGATTAGAGGAGTGGCTCTGAAATGGATTAAAAGTTATTTGCAAAACCGGAAGCAGTTTGTTAAAATCGGGGACTGCAGTTCTACATATCTGGACATTGTTTGTGGGGTTCCCCAGGGCTCTGTGCTGGGACCTAAATTATTTATTTTATATATTAATGATGTATGTAAAGTTTCCAGTATGTTTAAAGCAGTTCTCTTTGCTGATGACACAAACCTGTTTTGTTCTGGAGAGAATTTGCAGCAATTTTGATTTGAGAGTTGAAATGATAAAGCTGAAGAGTTGGTTTGATATGAACAAATTGTCATTAAATTGGTCAAAAACCAAAATGATGTTATTTGGAAATTATAAATTGGATGTACAAATACAGTTAAATATACTGGGGGTAAATCTAGATTGTGTCAAGGAAAATAAGTTTTTAGGTGTGATTATTGATGATAAAATTAACTGAAAAGCTCTTATTCATCATATTCAAAAGAAAGTTTCTAAAAATATTGCAATATTGAATAAAGAAAAGTACATTTTAGATGGTAAATCTCTACATATTTTGTATTGTACATTGATTGCACCTTATTTGACATAGTGTGCGGAAGTTTGGAGTAATAACTATAAAACTACATTACAATCATTATTCATCCTTCAAAAAAGAGCTTTAAGAATAATTCATAATTCAGGGTTTCGGGATCATACCAATCCGTTATTTATTAAATTAAAGATATTAAAACTTTATGATATGATTACATTTAAGACTATTCAGCTGATGCATAAAGCAAGAAATAAACAATTACCTCTCAGAATTCAAGAATATTTTACACTGAGAGAAGGAATATATCATTTAAGGGGTATGTTTTATTTTAAAAATGCGGGCGCTAGGACGACTAGGAGGTGCTTCTGTGTCTCCATTTGTGGCCCAAAAAAATGGAATAATTTACCAGAGAAACTTAAGCAATGTCCAGATATTAACCGGTTCAAACATTTATACAAACAAATGGTATTTGGTAGATATGTATTAGATTAAGAGGGTTGAGTTGTGTTATATGTAGAGGCTGTTGTACTGGAACCTTTGTTTTTTTTTTTCTTTCTTTCTTTTTTTGTGAGTTGTCTGGAGAATTATTTGACTTCTTTTATCTGTAACTAGGTGCTGCTGTGTTCAGATTGTGTTGGGTATAAATGTCTATGTACAGGCATATATGCCTGATGATTTTATACAGGAGGGTAGGCATGGATAAGCGTTGCTTCTGCCTACACCTTTAGGCACCATGTATTTGATTTATTTTCTTATATCTATTTTTGTTTTGACTTTTCTGTTATGAGTTTGGTCATATGAGTAAATTTCTGTTATGCTTGGGTGTCTAATAAATTATTATTATTATGATGATGATGATGATGATGATTATTATAAATTATTATTAATTGTGTTAGTGATTTTTATTTGTGGTTGAAATACAGATTGTACAAACATGCACAAGTTGAGAAGAATAAAAACCTTTTGGTTACTGGTCTCATGCTGTTGATGAAGGTTTTGAGTCATCCAGGGAGGAGATACATAGAATTTCACAGCAACTGGACATGGACTGTTCCAGACATTTTGCTCTTCATCCAAATTTCTTCAGGTTTAAGTAAGATGGGTGGAACACATCTCAAAGACTAACCAGATGTCCAGCTGCTGAAAATGTCTCCATCACTTGAACCTTTCTGCAGCTAATTCACTTGCATTTAGTTTTTTGTTGGGCTGAAGACTTTGGCTTTAAAATGGGAAAAGATTGAGTGAGGTAGTCTGGATCAAAATCCTGTCAGCAGTGAGGCTGTGGATCTGTGTTGGACAACCAAAAGCTTATTTTGTTTATCAGGAAAAAGCCCTCAAGAAAAAGTCAGAATTCAGAATGTTATTGAAGATGCTGTTGTTGATAATAATGTGGATACTGCTGATGTTGCTCTTGTTCTGTTGTTGGTGGTTTGATGTTGATAATATTGATGACAATGTTGATGATGGTATTGTTGTTGATGATGTTGCTCTCGTTGATGACAATGATGTTGTTGCTGATGATGTTGATAATGTTGCTCTTGTTGATGATGATGTTGACATTGTTGATGATGACAATGATGTTGATGATGTTGATGATGCTGCTGCTTTCATTGATGACAATGATGTTGTTGATGATGATGATTATGTTGATGATGTTGCTCTTGTTGTTGATGATGATGTTGTTGATGATGGTGTTGCTCTTGTGGTTGACGATGTTGATGAGGATGATGTTGCTCTTGTTGTTGATGATGATGATGTTGGTCTTGTTGACAATGATGTTATGATGATGTTGTTGACAATGTTGATGATGATGATGTTGCTCTTGTTGATGATGTTGTTGACAATGATGATGATGTTGGTCTTGTTTTTGAAGATGGTGATGTTGGTGATGACGATGTTGCTCTTATTGTTGATGATGTTGCTCTTGTTGTTGATGATGATGTTGTTGCTGATGGTGTTGTTGTGATGATGTTGTTGTTGACGTTACTCTTGTTGACGATGTTGTTGATGATGATGATGTTGCTCTTGTTGTTGATGATGATGTTGTTGCTGATGGTGTTGTTGTGATGATGTTGTTGTTGACGTTACTCTTGTTGACGATGTTGTTGATGATGATGATGTTGCTCTTGTTGTTGATGATGATGTTGTTGCTGATGGTGTTGTTGTGATGATGTTGTTGTTGACGTTACTCTTACTGATGTTGCTCTTGTTGTTGATGATGACACTGTTGTTGTTCATGATGATGCTGCTCTTGTTGACAATGATGGTGATGGTGTTGCAATTGTTCTTGAAGATGGTGATGTTAGTGATGATGATATTGCTCTTGTTGATGATGATGTTGCTGATGTTACTCTTGTTGACGATGTTGTTGATGATGATGATAATGTTGCTCTTGTTGTTGATGATGTTGTTGATGTTACTCTTGTTGACGATGTTGTTGATGATGTTAACAATGTTGTTGTTGTTGATGATGTTATTGTTGACAATGTTTTTGTTGATATTCTTGACAATGATGATGATGATGTTGATGACGATGATGTTATTTTTGGTGATGATATTGTTGATGACAATGTTGTTCATGAAGATGCTCTTGTTGTTGATGATGTTGTTTGATGTTGTTCTTGTTCTTGATGATGATGTTGCTCTTGTTCTTGAAGATGGTGATCTTGTTGGTGATGACGATGTTGTTGCTGATGTTGCTCTTCTTGTTGATGATAATGTTGTTGCTGACAGTGTTGTTGTTGACGAAGTTGTTGTTGACATTACTACTGTTGTTGACAATGTTGATGATGATGTTGCTCTTGTTGTTGTTGATGATGTTGTTGGTAACAGTGTTGTTGCTGACAATGATGTTATTGTTGACATTGATGTTGCTCTTGTTGTTGATGATAACAATGTTGTTCATGATGATGTAGCTCTTGTTGACAATGTTGTTGTTGTTGACAATGATGGTGCTGATGTTGCTCTTGTTCTTGAAGATGGTGATGTTGTTGGTGATGTTGATATTGCTCTTGTTGTTGATGATGATGTTGTTGTTGCTGATGATGTTGATGTTACTCTTGTTGATGATGTTGTTATTGATGATGATGTTGTTGATGACAATGTTGTTGATGATGATGTTGACGATGTTGATGTTGTTGTTATTGACGATGTTGATGATGATGTTGTTGATGATGATGTTGCTCTTTTTGTTGATGACGATGTTGTTGTTGATGATGTTGCTGTTGTTGTTGATGATGATGATGCTGCTCTTGTTGATGATGTTGATGATGATGTTGCTCTTGTTGATGTTGTTGATCATGCTGCTGTTGATGATGTTGCTGTTTTTGTTGATGACGTTGTTGATGATGCTGCTGTTGTTGATGATGATATTGCGCTTGTTGATAATGTTGATGATGATGCTACTGCTGTCATTGTTGATTATTTAATATATTGTTGTATTGTTATTGTTGTAATGTATTTTTCGTACATTATTGTATTTCTGCTATAATAGAGTCTCACAGGTATGGTGCTTACACTGTTATCTCCTTTTAAGTGCCAGCAAGACTGCATGGGGTCACTGCGTTCTTGCTAAAATCTTCCTATCTCCATCAGAAGGGACACTGTGTTCTTGTTGACATCTAGAATCACTTTATCTACATTTATTTTGTTAAAATTGGCAGCACGTCTAGACATTTATCTAAGGGCCCTGTCCCACTGGGAAGAGGATTAATTGCGCATGAATTGAGTATACAAATTGCGGGCATTCGTTGTCGTCCGCAACAAAAATGGCCAAAAATGACAAATGTCCCAGTATGAATTACGGATATATTAATAATATATAGTGAATATATGATGAACAATCACGGTTATATAATGCATGTAGTGAGGAAACTGATCCAACACATTGAGATTATCATGGCAGTATTACGGGTGTATTATGAATGCATCGCGCACGTGTTGCGCGTGCACAGCATCTGCATTGCGGTCATAAAAGAAGCGCACTTGGGCCGTTGGCATCACTATTCACACCAACAATACAGCCTCTGGAGCAACTGCTGGACTTGGACAAGGACACGTTGATCACAGAGTTTTGTCATGCGAGGGTTAACTGTTCATGAGTTTGGGGAGCAGGAGGGGGTAAGCCACTCCGGGTGTGAGATGGTGTTTTTTTTTTTTTTTGAGTGTCACAGAAAGCAGACTTCAGCGTGAGTTGTGGTTGAACACCAACTCTTCCTTTTGTTGGTGTTAAATAAAAGTCCTGGATTGCAGCAGCTAGTACGTCTTTGTGGATTTACACAGCCGGACCGGCACTGACTGGCAGGTATGTCGCTTTCTGCCACATATAGTACTTTGGGTTTACGTGACGTGTTTGTTATGCATTCACAGATTGTCCGCAAATCAGCTGCAAAGCAGATGTAATAAAAACACTTTATTCGTGGCCAATTTGTATGCATTCGCTACAACATATTTTAGTTTGTGATGTGGACATGATAGGCACACAATATATCTGTTTTATACACTGTCCCAGTCCGCTGCCAAGCCACAAATCCCCATCAGTTGTGGATATCAGCGGTTAACGGTAGATATACAGCGCATAGAGTGAGTATGTACTGTGTATGAATTGAGTATATATGGAGTATGTAAGGTGGATATTATCCGCATCCAGATTTCAAAAATCCTGGCTGCGGACATGCGTGCCTCTGCGGATGATCACGGGCGTGTTCGGATGACGGCCGACTCATACAGGCAAGTTACATGGATATTGCGGATGTTTGGCGAATATGGGCCAATTTTGTGCATAATCCATACGCAAGTCCTCCTAAACGCCAGTTGGACAGGGCCCTAAGCTCCATCTTCTCAGGAGATCACAGCGCTCATGTGTGTCCCAGTTTGAACCAGTTAGTGACATGGCTGAACCTCAAAACACCACTTTACATCACACACTAACCACACGACATTGGAGGACCGTCTCTCAGTCACTGTGAGCCAACAGACATCCGGGTCCACCCATCATAATGAGAGCAGTCTCCACTGTCTATAAATCATGACTGTCATCTGTGTTCAGGGTCCTTTTTCTGACCAAGTTCACGTTCCATCCGTGAAGGATCCAGATCTGTTGAACTTCACCCGAAACTAAATAAATTCAATTTTTTTGTACTGACAGAGTTTCTTTTTTACTATTCAGCACCTGGTCTTGGCCAAACATGAGGCATACACCTTATTTTTCAGCTAGAACAAAGTCTAGAGCCGTCCTATTTTGGTAAGATATCAATGAAGAGGCTGTTAGTTGTTCCTGTAGTCCAGTCAGCATCTGTGGTCAGATTATTCAATCTTTGCATACTGAAATGGATATAATTTAATTCTACAATTTGATCCAACACTTTATATTCATCAGGCAGCCCCCCCAGTTCTCTAATGACATAAATATAGGTGGGAGTACCGGCATCTATCTCTAATGCAGCTCATTTAGATGTGGGCAGTACACTAACAGTTGTCCTTATCCATTGATGATTTTTGGAATGCTGAATAAAATCTTTATCTGTCATCTGCTTCTCATTTATTATCTTGAAAAAACAAAATTTTTGCAAGATGTGCTACTCAGCGCTGACTCATTCTGTCAGTAGCTGGGGTGTACTGTCAGTACTGAAAGTTATCAGTTTAGCTTTTATCTGTAACTTCTGCAAAAAATTTTTTAAGGGATTTATCGATTTAGCTTCATAAAAGTTAACTTTTCAGTTAGCGGATCAATGGTTATCGAAGCTAAATTTTTGGTTAGCTGTGCCCACCACTGGTCACAACATCCCCCCCCCCCCCACCACCACCACCAGCTTCTTGCCTATGTTCTGTCTTTTGTCTCTGAAGCCAGCTGTTAGCTGTCCACTTAAAATAAACTTGGAAAACTATCCTTTGGCTGTTTTCGGTTGTATGGACTAATGTCGCTTAAATCACTGCAGTTCCATAATGCATCTCAAAGGGAACTCTTAAATTTGTGACTTCCCACGGTTTCGAGCAAGTGTTGGTGGAGGCTAGGCTAGGTTAACAGCCCATGTGGTGCCACCAAGTTTTAATCTTTAGCGTGTGGTGAGTTTAGAAAATTGGCAAGTGAACTCATCGTTTCTATCTGTTAGTCTGTATTTGTTTGATCTGCGTCAATTCATGCCAGTGAATTTATTTGTTTCTTTTGTTTTAAAGTTTTGTTTAAAAGCGTTTTAGCAGTTAACAGTACTTTAGCTTGGTCTTGTAGATCTGTGTGGCAAAAGCCCTTCACTTTATTAAGCTATAAATGATGGAGCCGCACATTCAATTCAGGAAAGACGGATGCTCACAGCAAAAATTTACTTTGAATTAAACCAGAAGCTGATGTTTTAGAAAGCTGCAAGGCTAATTCTTATCACAGCATATTTTTCAAAATAAATGTCTGGATGAGGTAGTCCAGTTTTTCCAAACACACACATTAAACATATAAAAATGTATGTTAAAAAGAAACAATTTGCAAGTCCAAACTTGGCGGTCCGTTGTGGCAAACATTTCACATATAATATCTAACATAGGTTTGTGCTCAGAGCACAACAGAATTAATAAGAGCTTCATTATTCCATTCATTCAATACAAAAAAATAAAAATAAATAAATAAATAAAAGATGCAGCCTCCCACTCTGAAGGAGTTTTGCTCAAACAGTACATGAGGGAGTCGTCGTGGGGTGGGGAGTTAAGAGTTTTGGATTCATCTTCCCTGTTTCCATGGCTTCCCCTTTTTTCTCTCTTTTTTTTTTAGATAAATAATCAACTTATAATGATCTTTTTTGCTTTTCCACATTTAATTTCAACTACATACATTACATAATATTTTCTAGGGAAAATGACATATTTTTGACAATTTCACATTGATAAATATTTTAAACTGGAGCCTCCTGTGCAGGGGCCTGTGCACCCCTATGGCTTTTGGTTCATTATGGGTCATTATGCCATTCAGATTGTTGGGCATCCTGATTGGGCAGGGCAAGCTATTCAGGACCAGGCTGGGGTGTCGTCAAGGGAGGAAGGTATTAGTTGTATCCATATTGTGGAACCCCACCTCCTGTCAGGTTGGCAAAATATCTGTAAGGGCACTGATTAAACCAATGTCCCAACTGTCCACAATGAAAATATGCGCCACTTGTAAAATAGCTCCTCCCCGTCAAATCCCCTCTTCCAGCCGAGCGCCTTGTATGGCCTGTGTTGGAGCCCTTTCTCAGTCTGTGATCCCATCCTCCCTGTGGATTACCTAGCCACGAAGGAGGGTTTGGGTATGGCTCAAGGAATGGGGCCCCAAACTCGGGTGAGATCTGATCTGTTGATTCTTTCACTTTCTTAGCACTCTTGGCGTTTTGTTTTGTCTCATTAGCGTCTTTTACGCTGTCCTTATTCCTTTCACCAGTTCTTCCTCAGACATGGACATGTCATTCCAGTCCTTTGAAAAATATCCTTTCTCTTGCATTTTCCAACCTATTTCCAAATGTCCTCCTCTCAACACATGCCTCAGTCTTTGGCACTTTCTGTAAGTAGTTTGTTAAAGTCATCAGTATCACCGATCCTAACAAACCGGTTTTACAGTCCTTCCACACAAACATGTCCATCATGGTGAGACAGACGGCAGAAAATTAATACACAGTTAGGTCAGCGTGAGAATGGAACAATTCCCATATGTTGGACTTTAATTGTGAGGCTTCTACACAGAGGGGCTGTCCATCTGCGCGCACAATTACAAAGGCTTACACAGTCCACCATATGTTTTATTTCTCACACTTACTTTCTGTCTTAAAGGCTCCCTAAAAGTCCTACTGACCTATGCCTATATCCAATGCCCGACCCCAGCTTCCCCACAGGACTCTGGCAATCAAGGAATTCTCCTCCAGCCTTTGCTGTCAGATACACAGTTTTGACAGTTTTAGTAGGACTCCGTTACAGGAAAACCACCCATATTTGTATGAAAAATAACAAACTAACCTAGCATTCTCATCTAAGGACTTATTTGCTTTTTAAGGTTGCCTTTACACTGGAATCCCGTTAGTCCCCCGACTGAGGGCGGTTCCCTGCCAGGTTCAGATGGACTGTTGTCTTAACGAAGCAACGACTCCCCCACCAGCTTCAATGGCACTGTGCACCTTCCTCGTGAGCAACAGCTTCTTCAGGTGGCTTCAGTCCTAATAACTGGTCTCAGGTTTAAAAAAAAAAAAAAAAAAAAAAAAAAAAAAAAAAAAAAAAAAAAAAAAATATAATATATATATATATATATATATATATATATATATATATATATATATATATATATATTATTTTTTTTTTTTATGTAAAATATTAACCAAACACTTGACATTTCACCCACATCAAATGTCAGTTTTGCACAATCATTAACTTTACATGAAATTTGGTTTTAAAATTACATTTACATTTTAAATTAAAATTTAAATTCTAAGTAAAATGATCAAAATCTTTTGAGTAATTTACTGGAAAGTATTCAATTTATTTCTTTCCCAAACAACACAAATGTGCAAAATACTTCCATATTGTAATACTCCAGGGCCCATATCGTCAGTGCATCTCAAAGAGCTCCTAACTTAGCCTAAAATATCCTGGCAAGGACTTCCAGCCTAAGAGACACCCAAGAGCAGATCTGAACAAGGAGGAGACAGAAACTCCTTTCTATATAAGGAGGCGGAGGCGCTGTTACTAGGTATGATGCAGTCCTCTAAGAACTGTGATTGGTTGTCACGGAAAGGGGAGGAGAAGTAATAAAAACAAATGCGCTTGCACTCCTAGTTATGAATGGACAGTGAAATTAACTGATCATATAACCTGAACTGCATTAAGGCATATAATTGTGAAAATACAACCCCAATTCCAATGAAGTTGGAACGTTGTGTAAAATGTAAATAAAAGCAGAATACAATGATTTGAAAATCCTCTTCAACCTATATTCAATTGAATACACCACAAAGACAAGATATTTAATGTTCAAACTGATAGCCTTTGTTTTTGTGCCCATATTTGCTCATTTTGAAATGGATGCCTGCAACACGTTTCAAAAAAGCTGGGACAGTGGCAATGAAAGACTGGGAAAGTTGATGAATGCTCAAAGAACACTTGTTTGGAACATTCCACAGGTGAACAGGTTAATTGGAAACAGGTGAGTGTCATGATTGGGTATAAAAGGAGCATCCCCAAAAGACTCAGCCATTCACAAGCAAAGATGGGGCAAGGATCACCACTTTGTGAACAGCTGCATGAAAAAAATAGTCCAGCAGTTTAAGAACAATGTTTCTCAACGTTCATTTGGAAGGAATTTAGGGTTTCCATCATCTACAGTCCATAATATAATCAGAAGATTCAGAGAATCTGGAGAAATTTCTACACATAAGTGGCAAGACCGAAAACCAACATTGAATGCCCGTGACTTTCGATCCCTCAGGCGGCACTGTATTAAAAACCTACATCATTGTGTAAAGGATCTTACTGCGTGGGCTCACGAACACTTCAGAAAACGATTGTCACTTAATACAGTTCATCACTATATCTACAAGTGCAAGTTAAAACTAGGGTTGAGCCGGATACTCGTTTCAGACGAGTATCCAGTATGGATGAAGCATTTTTGACAAGCACAAACATGATATGAGTAAAATTCGTCAATATCTGTGCTCATGCTGAAGGAAAATCCTCATTGGTTAACTGACTGTCTTCACGTGCTGTGATTGGCCAGTCACACACAGCACCCACCCCTCCCTATACAGACACGTCTCTGGAGCCTCTCGCACACACACAGACAGGGACTGATCTCTCTCTGTGCTTGGCTTAACTCTACCTCATGTTGCTCTCTCAATACTCCTTAAGAGTTTTTCAGCTTGCCTCTTTTTTGGTTTGTATGATATTTAAAGTAACTTGGTGAGCCAAGTAGCCTATATTAACATTTTTATTGAATATGGTTGCATGCAGCATCTGACACTTTCTCACTGCTGTTCATAAAAATAAACTGGTCAGTCGAACAACCTCTCTCTCTCCCCCTCTCACACACACACACACACACACACACACACACACACACACACACACACACACACACACACACACACACACACACACACACACACACACACACACACACACACACACACACACACACATACCTTAATCAATATTGTTTAAGTTTGTGTGGAAAAAAATGCCAAGAACGTTAGGTAGTAAAAAATAAATAATTGAAAAAAAAAAAAAAAACACAGTTTGATCATAAAATTAAAAAAAGAAAAATAAAGTTGTGTTGAGTATGACAACTCATGTTCATGAATACTTAGCACAGTGGTCCCTCGCTATAATGCGGTTCACCTTTTGCAGCCTCGCAGTTTCGCGGATTTTTTTAGTCCAATTTTGCATGCTTTTTTTTTTTTTTAACAGCGCATTGTGTTCTCCATCCTCATCAAGCAGGCCGGTTGCGGCACCGCGAAGGGAGAGTACGCGCATTGTGTTCTGCGTGTCTGTTTATAAGAATCTTCTCGCCCAGAAGAAAAAAGAGGGACAACAACTACCCATAACTGTGTTCTTCACTCGGAAAAGACACCTGCACTGAGGTGTGACCACTAGGCCAGTAGGTGTCACTGTGGAAAAAGGCGCGACAGCGGTGCGGTGCCAGGATGAAGAGGCGCGATCTGAGGAACTGTGAAATACTGGTCAGTCACTATTAATAATTTCTTATGTGTCCAACCTCGTAGGTTGATCATTAAAATTAAATTTGTTAGTTCTAAAAGCCATCATAATTATTTGTAGGAAAACGTTCTATTTTTATTTCTCAAAAAAATGTTTGGGCCTGAAAACAGGTTGGTCTTATTTTTCTACTAAGGTTTGAACTTTGAGAGTGTTTACACAGGAGAGAAAAGTGAGAAAATGTTAATGCCTGTTTGAGAAAAGTGTATAAAGTGTGTAGTGAGGGGTTTTACAGCCTTAAAACATCTATAATAATTGTAAAAAATAACGCTGACTACTTTGTGGATTTCGCTTATTGCAGGCTATTTTTAGAATGTAACTCCCGCGACAAACAAGGGACCACTGTACTTCATAATTTCCTATTACTTTAAGCCCCACTCATTTCTGGTTAAACCACACTCACATCCAGTTTAGGCCACGCCCACTATGAGTACAGATACAGGAAACAGATAATTTAGATGGTTGAACAGATACAGACAGTGTTGTACTCGCTCATCCCTAGTTAAAACTCTACCATGCAAAGCAAAATCCATACATCAACAACATCCAGAAATGCCGTCGCCTTTTCTTGGCCCGAGCTCATTTGAAATGGACAGACACAAAGGGAAAAGTGTGCTGTGGTCTGGTGAGTCCACATTTCAAATTGTTTTTGAAAATCATGGACATTGTGTCCTCTGGACAAAAGAGGAAAAAGACCATCCGGATTGTTACCAGTGCAAAGTTCAAAAGCCAGCATCTGTGATGGTATGGGGGTGTGTTAGTGCCCATGACATGGGCAACTTACACATCTGTGATGGCACCAACAATGTTGAAAGGTACATCCAGGTTTTGGAGCAACACATGCTGCCATCAAAGCAACATCTTTTTCAGGGACGTCCCTGCTTATTTCAGCAAGACAATGCCAAGCCAGAACAGCGGGGCTTCGTAGTAAAAGAGTGCGGGTACTAGACTGGCCTGCCTGCATTCCAGACCTGTCGACCATTGAAAATGTGTGGCGCATTATGAAGCGCAAAATGCGACAACAGAGACCCCGGACTATTGAACAACTGAAGTCATACATCAAGCAAGAATGGGAAAGAATTCCACCTACAAAGCTTCTACAATTAGTGTCCTCAGTTCCCAAACGCTTATTGAGTGTTGTTAGATGGAAAGGTGATGTAACACAGTAGTAAACATACCACTGTTCCAGCTTTTTTGAAACGCATTGCAGGCATCCATTTCAAAATGAGCAAATATTTGCACAAAAACAATAAAGTTTAGCAGTTTGAACATTAAATATCTTGTCTTTGTGGTGTATTCAATTGAATATAGGTTGAAGAGGATTTACAAATCATTGTATTCTGTTTTTATTTACATTTTACACAACGTCCCAACTTCATTGGATTGGGGTTGTAAGTTAATGTCATGATGATGAAACTCAGCAAAATTAAATGAACTGTTACACAGCTTGAAAATGTTTGAACATATGTCATTCACATGCTGATTATCTGGATATTAAAAGCATGAGTTGATTTAGTAAGTTCACTGTAAGTACATAATATAATTGTAAATATGTTAAAAATACATGGATGACACAAGAAAGTGAAAACACTTATTTCCATTGTGGTCCATATAAGAATCAAATGACAAAATAGAAGTAATAATAAAAGAAAATAATATTAATAACACCAATAATAATATGTAAAATGTTGAGCGTGTGATGTAAAATGGTGTTTTGAGTTTTAGATATGTCACTAACTGGTTAAAACTGGGACATGCGAGATCCCCATGACCCCTTGAGCAGATGGAGCCTTGATAAATGTGCAGACTTGCTAGCAATTTAACAAAATAAATGTAGATAAAGTGGTTTTTAGACCTCAACAAGAACACAGCGTCCCTTCTCAGAGAGATCGGATGGTTTTAGCAAGAACACAGTGTGCCTTCTGATGGAGATACGATGGTTTAGCAAGAACACAGTAACCCCGTGCAGACTTGCTGGCACTTATAAGGAGATAAGAACGGTGCAAGCACCGTACCTGTGACACTATTTTAGCAGAAATACAACAATGTATTAAATGTATTGGAATCAATGATATATAATTGACTGATTGATGGTATGTTCTCCAAGGAAACAGGTGATTTACAGAAAAACATAATTTTAGATTTTTCTGCATTCAAGACTAGTTTGAATTTCTCCAGACGGTTCTGCACCACATCAAAAGCGGACTGCAAAAATTCAAATGCCTGTGTCTCTGAGTTTGAGCAGCAATAGATTACAGTGTCATCAGCATAAAGATGGTAGAAGGCATTTGATGGGTTTGTACACAGGTCAGTAGTATAAAGTGTGAGCAAGATTGGTCCCAAGACTGAGCCTTAGGGCCCTGTCCCACTGGGGAGAGGATTAATTGAGCATGAATTGAGTATACAAATTACGGTCGTTGTCATCCGCAACAAAAATGGCCAAAAATGACAAATGTCCCAGTATGAATTATGGATATATTAATAATATATAGCGAATATATGATGAACAATCACGGTTGTATAATGCATGTAGTGAGGAAATGGATCCGACGCATTGCGATTATCACGGCAGTATTACAGGTGTATTATGAATGCATCGCGCACATGTTGCGTGTGCATGGCATCTGCATTGTGGTCATAAAAGAAGCGCACTCGCTCCTTTCGGCATCACTATTCACACCAACAATACAGCCTCTGGAGCAATAGCTGGACTTGAACAAGTTGACTGGAGTAAAGAAGCAGTGAACAGGGTGAGTGGTGACGTCAGCAGATCGCATCAGAGCGCAGCTCGTCTGAACGATTATAACAAGAAGTTAAATCTGTTATAAACATAGGAATAAATAGTGTAACAGCTGCAGACAAGAAGGAAAAACACACAACTGTTTTATCAAGCCTTGAGAATAATTACCTTTGTAGACGGCTCAAAATGCTTTCTGCAGCTGGAGCCGTTAGCAAAGGCCCAGCTGCAGCTTCCTCTGATTCAGGAGGTGATTAGAGCCGTTTTCAACAAGCAGTTTGCACAATAAAATTATTAATCCGCCACAAAATAATTATGTTATATAGGCAGCGTCCATCACACAGCGCATGGCAGCCGGTAGAACAAAGAACGGCGTCCAGCTGTGAACACAGCGCATCTTATTTGCATCCTCCGCAAATCAGATGCAAAGCAGATGTAATAAAAACGCTTTATTTGTGGCCAATCTGTATGCAGTCACTACAATTTATTTAAGTTCGTGATGTGGACATGATGGGCACGCAAAATATCTGTTTTACACACTGTCCCAGTCCGCTGCCAAGCCGCAAATCCCTGTCAGTTGCGGATATCAGCAGATGACGGCGAATATACAGCGCATAGATTGAGTATGTATTGAGTATGTAAGGCGGATGTCATCCGGAGAAACGTGCCTCTGCAGATAATTGTGGACGTGTGCGGGTGTCAGCCGATTCATACAAGCATATTTCACGCATATTGTGGATGTTAAGCAAATATGAGCCAATTTTGTGCACAATCCATACGCAAATCCTCCTATACACCAGTGGGACAGGGCCCTTAAGGAACAGCTTTTGTTACCTCAAGGAAGGCAGAGTTAACCCCAGCCACCTGAACACACTGAGTCCTGCGAGCCAGATAGTCAGCAAACTAAGAGACTGCATGTGTAGAGACACCGTGTTTGGACAGAATTTCTAACAGCAGACTGTGATCCACAGTATCAAATGCCTTCAAGAGATCAGGAAATAGTGCAACACAAAAAGTTTTAGAATCCAATGCCTCAAATACATCATTTAAGACTTTTAGGACAGCAGTTGCGGTGTTGTGTTGCTTCCTAAAACCAGACTGGAAAGGGTTTAAAATGTTATTTGATTCTAGGAAGTCCTTCAATTGATCACAGACCAACTTTTTGAATAATTTTGCCAAAATGCATAATTTTGAAAAAGGTCTGTAACTGTTCACATTTGAAGGTTCACCTCCTTTTAGTAGTGCAACAACCATGGCAGATTTCCAGACTTTTGGAAGTTTGTTTGTGGTTAGGCTCAAATTAATGATGGCAGTTAAAGGACCAGCAATCAGATCTGCAGCCGATTTTAGGAAAAAATGAATCCAAGCCATCAGGACCAGGTGATTTTTTTTTTGGAATCCAGCATCTTCAATGAACTACACACCTCAGAGGCACACAGGTTTGAATTGAAATGGACAATCAATCAGAGGACATTTTACTCCAGCAGGTTCACTATTTAAAGCAGTATTTTTAGGATCAAGTTGAGGGAATCGAACAGATGTCCTGCTTTAATGAAATATTCATTAAAGTAATCTAACATAGCACGTCTATCAGTCAGATTTGTAGAATCTTTGACCAGGAAATTGGGCGGAGACATAGGAGACACAGGAGACATAGGAGACATAGCGCCAATTTTTGGTGATTTTGGATGAAAAAAAAAATTGGCTTTTGCCTTCTTAATTAAGAAGGTGCATTTGTTACGGAGCTGATGGAATGCTATCCAGTGAACTTCTGTTTTATTTTTCTGTGCCTTGGACTAGGCATGGTCCCTTTGTTTAAAAAGGTTTCCAATTTCAGAAGAAAACCAATGATTGTCCCACCACTTAATTCTGAATTCACATGGGGGGTGGGGGAGCTGTAACAGCCCCTGACTGTGAGGGACGGTCCCTGCTGGAATTCAAGTTTCAGTCCCAGAAGTTCAAATTGTTTGATAATTGAAACAGAGGAGAGGAGAGTCACATTAAACCTGTTCTTTACAAGCACTGCCAGTGATAAGAGGGCCAGCTGATCTCAATGCCTCCGGCGATGTCAGCTAAAAAAAACAGCTAGCTACACCAGTAGCTGTTGTAGTTGTTATTGATGATGATGTTGCTCTTGTTGATGATGTTGTTGTTGATAATGTTGTTGCTCTTGTTGAAGATGATATTGCTGATAATGTTGTTGTTGTTGATGATGATGTTGCTGATAATGTTGTTGTTGATGATGATGTTGCTCTTATTGATGATGCTGTTGTTGATGTTGCTGTTGTTGCTAATGTTGTTGCTCTTGTTGAAGATGATATTGCTGATAATGTTGTTGTTGTTGATGATGATGTTGCTGATAATGTTGTTGTTGATGACGATGTTGCTCTTATTGATGTTGCTGTTGTTGATGATGCTGTTGTTGATGTTGCTGTTGTTGATAATGTTGTTGATGGTGATGTTGCTGTTGATAATGCTGTTGATGATGTTGCTATTGTTGATAATGTTGTTGTTGATGTTGCTGTTGTTGATAATGCTGTTGATGATGTTGCTATTGTTGATAATGTTGTTGTTGATGATGCTGTTGTTGATGTTGCTGTTGTTGATGATGCTGTTGTTGATGTTGCTATTGTTGATAATGTTGTTGTTGATGATGATGTTATTGATAATGTTGTTGCTGATGATAATGTTGCTCTTGTTGATGATGATGTTGATAATGTTGTTGTTGTTGATGATGATGTTCTTGATAATGTTGTTATTGTTAATGTAAACAGATAAACAGATGGTGGGGCAGTTTTCCCATTATTGTACATCTTCAAACACACTGTGTTTTGCTGTCAATATACTATTAATTATTAATTATTATTATTATTATTATATTATTATTATTATTATTTTAGCAAATGCATAAATCATCCAAATCTGAAATAAGTATTTCACACTCCATAGTGTGTAACAAAGCTATTAATTACAGACCAGCCCAAAGAGCACATTGTGTTAGCAGACGCTTGACATACAGCAATATTGATTCATATTAGCAACATGAAAAAGCTTGAACGATTCCTCATGCTGAAGACAACAGGGCACCCAGGATGGTACCCTGAGGATCTCCATCCATCCTTTGGGATTCAGAGCATAAGTGCCAAGAACATGGAGCTAAATTAAAAGCTACTTTAAAATGAACAATCACAAAGAGGAACCACATGGTTTTTGTAAGATGCTCCCCAGTTATAATTGTCCGGCGCGTTGAGGGCTGTGATGACTGGGTCCGTTTGAACCCTCATGTCCACATTTATTGGAGCTGCATGACATCTTTTTTATTTCTTAATTTTTTTTAGTGCAGCCGTCCACCCTCCAGTAAATGCTGCAAACTGAAACTCTTTTTCATTTTGTGTCAGTAAAACAAAAAGGTTCCTGGTTGTTGTCATCCATGTAGATGTTGGCCATGTAGCTCCTGAACCAGTGCCACAGTTTCATTGTTTTCTGCTCTGGATCATCCAGCTGATGTCCACTCTGATGGAGAATGTTTGCTGCTGAAAAACTGATGCATTGTCCATCAAACATTGGCCAGTAGTTCCTGTACCACTTCCTGGAAAACTAAAAAATAAAATGTGCTTCAGGAACTACTTGAGGAACACTGCATTTTTGGTATAAAATAATGAAAATGTTTGTAGTATCTGAAATAGTTTTTGCAAGAGGTTAATATATTGGTATGAAGACCCTAAAATGTTTGGCCAACCTGAAGAACCCAAAAGAACCATTTCATCGTTCACATTTATTTAAGCAGTGGTGAATATATGCTGCTGGCTCCAGTGAAGCAGAACACACTGTACAATTAATATCTACAGACAGACTCTTCAACTCAACTCACCAACCCAAGACTTTGACCCAGTCACAGCCTGCATCCTAGCCTGGCACAGAGGAGGGCAATGTGTGGGGAGGTGGAGAACTAAAGCTCACAGAGGCCCGAAGGTCCTCAGTTCAACTCCCCATCAGATCGGAAAATAAATAAAGAAATAAAATCACCAAAATGCTCTTCAGCAAGGTCCTTGCTGACATCAGTGTGTGTGTGTGTGTGTGTGTGTGTGTGAGGCATCATTGGAAGGGCCCGGTCCCACTGGGGAGAGGATTAATTGCGCATGAATTGAGTCAGTGGTGGGCACACTTCCGATAATCTGATAACAGATAATTATTGAAGATAATGTTTTCATTATCGGATTATCTTTTTAGATAACTTTAAAAACCATTATCGGACTAATTATCTTCCAATAAATTGTTGTCCGATAACTTTTAGACCGACAACGTAGTAAACCAAGCTTAACAGCGACGAACATTTTTAAAATTTAAAATCAGTTGAGACCTACCTGTTAAAAGTTTTCTAAGAGAGCTGCTTTCAGGAAACCACTCTATCCTCTGCATGCAAAGGAGAACAGGTCACAAAAAAAAAACAAAAAACATTTCTTTAACACCATAGTGATACACTGGCAATATCACCCAAGTCATCCAGAGGCATACATTTTTAACATATGGTTCAAATTTTAACCAAACTAATTTTGGACAAGTTATTTAAAATTACTGTCATGTCTGAAGTTTTATAAAGTGAAAATATCAGATAAATGTTTTAGTTTTAAAGTAATGCGCTAATTTTTAAGGTTTTGTGAGCACATGCTGTGCCCAGCAGTGCATTATGGGTAGGATAGGGTAATCTCAGTACGTTCACGACAGGACAAATGCATTTCAGACACTCTGTTCAGGCTCCACGGACAACAGCATTAAACTCTAGTGCCTAAAACTCTTGTGAATATATTCTCTGGGTTTATAGACGTTATTGTATATGCGTATGTTAAATTCCACTCATCTTAAATGTAGCAGACACCGATTATCTGGAATTTTGTTTTGACAGGTTTTCAAGGCCTCTACTGCCATCTACTGGCCAGTAGTGTTCATGGCAGTATTCGCCCTAAGTACTAAGCATCTGGGCACCAGTAGATGGCAGTGTTCTATTTATTTTGACCCCGGTTATATCAGATGGTTGTCAAATCAACTTTTTGGCTTTGCAAATGGCTTTTTTTTTTTTTTTTTTTTTACAAATTAAGTTTAAAAACAAAACAACAACAACAACAACAAAAAAAAAACATTACAAGACAGCTCTGCGGTGTTTGCACATGCACAGTGCAAGCGGTTGGACGCTTGTTGCTCTTCAGCAGCAGGAAACCCTCACGACAGCCGACCAGAATAATGTCAAACAGGTTTGATTTTCATTCAACCATATGATCGGCGATCAGGAGGTGGTCGTGAGATGTTGAACGCAGCTTGTTACTCCATGTACACTACACAATGCAGGACACGCGATTAACCTGAAACTCGGTCCAAAAAATTCCTGCACGAATGAAAAATCATCTGAAAAAAGGCCAAAACTTGCACAGTGTAAAGCCAACATTTATGTGTCAAGACAATATTGAGTGCACGTTTTACAACATCATAAAACGTACGCACGGCACTAATAAAACGTGCGCACATTCTCTCCACATGCAAAACATTTTGCGATGACACTTCCAGGGCTCCATAAAAATGCCTGATTTTACTAATAAAAAAAGGAATATTTTATAAAAGCACATTTATCTGTAAACACCAACACACGACACACGTCACATTAACGTGTTGGTTTACATAATGAATGACTTAATCAATCAGTGTTTAGCAGAGGCACTTTTACCCAGAATCCTTTGGAATCTGTCTGTGTTTGTTACAAAACCTCAGAATTAGTTTGGGGAGCGGGAGGGGGGAAGCTGCTCGGGGTTGTGAGACGGTGTTCTGTGCGTGAGCCATGAAACTCTTCCTTTTGTTGGTGTTAAATAAAAGTCCTGAAGGGGAACCAAGGTCCACGGCTGATGTCTCTGCAGCTGGGGATTTACAGTATGTTGTTGGATGGCAGCAGCTATTATGTCGTACGTCTCCACAGCTTGACTTGCACTGACTGGCAGGTATGTCGACTTCTGCCACATATAGTACTTTGGGTTTACGTGACGTGTTTGTTATGAATTCGCAGATTGTCCGCAATTCAGATGCAAAGCAGACGTAATACAAATGCTTTATCCATGACCAATCTGTATACATTCGCTGCAACTTATTTTAGTCCGTGATGTGGACATGATAAGCACACTATATATCCGTTTTACACACTGTACCAGTCCGCTGCCAAGCCGCAAATCCCCATCAGTTGCGGATATCAGCAAATAATGGCAGATATACAGCGCATAGCTTGAGTATGTATGGAGTATGTAAGGCGGATGTCATCCGCAACCAAAGTTTTGTGCAGCTCAAAAATCCTGGCAACGGACAAACGTGCCTCTGCAGATAATTGCGGACATGTGCGGATGTCGGCCAACTCATACAAGCATGTTTCACGGATATTGCCGCTGTTTAGCGAATATGAGCCAATTTTGTGTGCAATCCATACGCAAATTTTCCTAAACACCAGTGGGACCGGGCCTTAAAACACTTTCAGAACCCTCATCAGATGGAAAAGTGAGCTAGGAATGCATTTTATTTCTCATTTATAAAATTTAGTTGTTGAATATTTTTTCCTTTACGATGAACTTGAGGCCTTTGAGACATCAGCAAATTCTCGAGGAAGAGGGTTCAGTGGAGACTTCACATGGGTTTACACCTGCAGGCTGGTCCAGGGTCATGTCGGTTTAGATCTCTGAGGTTTGGCCACAAGGTGTGACTGCTAATGTTCTGACCAACATTTCTGGAGAACATTTCTTATGTTTATCCTACAGCCAACTGGCACTGTTTTTCACCTTTTTTGATCCCATCAGAGGAGTTTCACTCATCCTTAAACACACACACAAACACACACACGTACACGCACACACACACACACACCCATATGCACACACACATGCACGCCCACATGCACACACACACACATGCATGCACACACGTGCACACACACAAAACACACATGCACACAAACACACCCACACACACATACGCGCGCACACACAAACACACACGCACGCACACAAACAAACACATGCACTCACACACACGCACACATACAAGCACCCAAACACACACACATGCACGGACACACACGCACACAAACACACACACGCATGCACACACAGATGTACGCACACAGACACAAACACACACACGCACACACATACACACACAAACACGCACACTCGCATACACACGCACACACACACACACACACACATGCATGCACGCACACACACACACAAACACGCGCACACGCACAAACATGCACACACAACACACAGACACGCACGCGCACACATGTACGCACACACAAACACACACGCACACATGCATGCACACATAAACACACACACATGCACGCACGCACACACACATGTATGCACACAGACACAAACGCACACGCATGCACGCACGCACACAAACACACGCACACATGCACGCACACACACACATGCACGCACGCGAACACACACATGTACACACACATGCACACACACATGAGCACACACATACATGCACACACATGCACGCCCGCGAACACACACATGCACACACACTCGCACGCACACACACAAACACACACATGCACACGCACGCATGCACGCACACACACACACACACACACAAACACACCCATGCACACATGCGCACACATGTATGCACACACACACGCACACACATGCATGCATGCACGCACACACGCATGCACGCACGTACACAGACACACGCACACACCCACAAGCACACACAAACACGCATGCACGCACTCACGCACACACATGCACGCACGCGAACACACACACATACACGTGCACACATGCACACACTCATGCACACATATGCACACACACATGCGCACACACACACACACACACATAAACACACATGCATACACACACACACACGCACCCACACATGCACCCATGCACTCACATACACACACATATGCACCCACGCACACACATACACACACACACACACATACACAAACACACGCACGTGTGCACACACAACACACACATGCACACACACATGAACATATGCACACACACATGCACATACACACACAAATACACATGCACGCATGCACACATGCATGCACACAAACACACACACATACACACACACACGAACACATGCGCACACATGTATGCACACAGACACAAACACACACACACAAGCACACACAGCACGCACACAGACACACGCACACATGCATGCACATGCACGCACGCGAACACACACATGCACACAAACACACACATACGCGCACACATGCACGCACTCATGCACACATGCATGCACGCGAACACACACACACACACACGCACGCACGCACGCACACACACACACACACACACACACACACACACACACACACATACACACCTTTTCTCAACTGCATGATTTTGGACTGTGGTAGGAACCAGTCCGCACACAGAAAACCCAAACTGAAGCCAAGACTTCCTTCTTGTATGTCACTGAACCACGACAACAAAAGTACAGCGCCCCCTGCTGAACCATTGGAGCACTCACAACAAAAATAAAAGTCAACAAAAGCATCTGTCATGTTCCTGTTATGGTGTCTTATTTGAAATTGTCTGAAACATTATCATCTGTGACTAAACTTCACAGATCATCTTCTCATGGCCAAACACATTTTCGCTCATATGTTTAAACAGTTGATGTTCGTGAAGCGCTAAGGTGAATTAGACTTATTATTTATACTTTGTGGTAACATCTGGTCTAAATACCAACAAAAGTGCCTCTTGTGCCAAAAAGAATGTTTGTGCAAGGTTCGAGTTATTTGGGCAAAAGTGATGGACTTTGTGAGACTTTGTAAAAACTGGACCATCCTTTTAAGCGAGCTCATACTTACAGTTAGCACTGAGTGTTAGCATTCAGGCACTGAACTGCTATGCTAACTTTTAGATACAATACGACTGTCCGAGAGTCCAAAGGTCACCTGAGGAGGGCAGAAAGTCTTGTTTAGTCAGACTCTGATGATCCAGACTTTTCTACCTGCCAGAAAACTGGATGTGGAAGTAACACAAAGTAACTTCCTTCTTCCCATTCGATGTACTTTCCTTCTCACCAAGTGACCATTTTGATATGGCTGCGTTTCCTCACTCTCACTCCCTTTCATTAGCGCCCCCTGATAGATGCTTGCAGGGCGTTGGACTCCTGTCCTCAGTTTTTGCCTTCTCACACCACTGTGCTGATGCGACTGACGGGCTTTGACTTTGGGCCAACCGCTTGCCCTGAAACTCCTCCCGATGGTCCAGGCAGTGGTGAGAGAGGGGTGGACAAAGGAGGGGGCAGGGGGGAGTGTGGAGGTGGAGGTGGGATTGAGGAAAAGGGCGGGTATTGGGGTGTGTATGGAGTCTGGGTGAGGAGGCGGGCTGATGGTGTTTGAGGCGGCTGTGCAGAGAAGATGAAGTGGGTGGCGGGTGAGGCAGAGGGTGAGGGGCTGAGAGGTGAGTGTGTGTGTGTGACATGCTTTTGAGAATGTGTGTGAGAGTGAGGCTGGGGCTGTGAGTGTGAGATGGTCAGTGGGAGCTTGGCACCGCCACCTGCTCTTCCCACTGTTGGATGTGAATGACAGGGTCTGTTTGGAGTGGTGGGGGAGATGGGTGAGTGTGGGGACAGCGGCGGGGGCGTGGTGAAGCTGGCGGCCATGCTGTAGCGTGGCTGCTGGCTGGGTGCATGCTGCACCCTCTGATGCTGCTGGATCAGGAAGGGCATGCAACTGGACGGGCTTGGCTGGTGTGGAAGGGAGACCCTGTGTGAGAGCATGTGGTGCTGGGGGATGTTCTGCATGTGGTAGCGGTGATGGTGGTGGTATGGTGGGGGAGGTGTCTGCTGCTGCCCAGTAGCAGTCACTCCGAGTCCCCCACTGTGACAAAACTGAGCATGCACCTCTCCTGAGCTGCCCCCACCTCCAACTCTGCCCAAGTCTAACTGGCTGAGGTTGGCCAAAGGAGAGGGGCATGGGGATGGGTGGGAGACAGGTGGTGCAGGTGCAGGGTAGTTTGGGGGTGAAGAGATCAACAAGGGGCTTGGTGGACCCTGTGGAGAAGGTGATGTCATCATTAGAGGACCAGGAACCTTGCTTCTGCGACTCCCAAAAAAATTTCCTAGCTTGCCACCTCCAGTTAGCGCTGACCCATCTGCCATCTCTCCACCTCGCCCAGTCCCATCCCTGCTCGCAAGTGTGGAAGTGGTGACCCCACCTTGACTGTGACAAAGCCCTGGCCCACCCCCCATCCCTGTTCCTGGACTCTGAGTCTGGTGGTGCGGCCAGTAGCCTGCTGGAGATCCCATCATGGTGCTGTAGGGGAGACTTCTGGCCAGAAGTGGGTGCTGATGGTGAGGCCCGGGGTTGCTGATGATGGAGCCCTGCGATAAGGTAGAGCTCGGTCATGAGTTTATAGTAAAGTGTCTTTGTTTCAAACACATTTGACACTTTGTGTAGTTTCCTCCATCACAATGACCAATCACATTCTCATTCTCATTGATTCATTGAGCACGGCACCTCAAAGTACAATACCCGAGGAAGGTCTAGACCAGGGGTATGAATGAACGAGATGATTGTTCATTCATATAGCACCAAATCACAACAAAGTTGCCTCAAGGCGCTTCACACAAGTAAGGTCTAATGTTACCAACCCCCAGAGCAAGAACACAGGCGACAGTGGTAAGGAAAAACTCCCTCTGATAAAGAAACCTCAAGCACATCAGACTCAGAGGGGCGACCCTCTGCTTGGTCCATCCTACTGACACAATAGACAATACAGGAAATTATACAGGAAATTTTGGGAGATTTTGGGAGTCCATCTGGTGCACAAGACAGGAGGCACCTGGTGGAGTGGCTGATTGCAAAGAAAACCTGCACCCTCTCTCCTCTTTCTTGAATGAGTTGAATACCCCTGGTCTAGACCCTACCCAGCCCATGAGCAAGGAAAATGACATGCACTAAGCTCCGCCCACCACACTTACTTCAATGGTACTGTCCAATGAGCCCACACTGTTCCTGCGTCCTCGTTTCCCTGTAACCGGGTCAGAGAGAGACACACATCAGACAAATAAATTAAATAAATAAGCTTCAGGCGCTCATCTCATCAGACTGTACAAGGTTAGCTCATGTTTCACACTGGAGTCAGAATGGCCACGATGGCCTCCAGCAACAGTTGGCAAGTATCACCATGATTTCCTGCTGGTGAGTGAAGGTGAAGCATCCCTGAAAAGTCCTTCACCACATTCTAACCAAGCATGACTTCAGGCACTGACTGAGGACTTTAAAGTCCACTGAAACAACAGGGTGGAAATCTTCAGAGAACAAGTGGACTAGATAATGTCCATGTGATCCAGGTCACAGATTACTGAGGGCCCTTAGTGACTGGACCAAGTCAATGGGATGTCCACATCACACCAGGCTGAGCCATATGAAAACCTGGATCAGAAAAACAATAAAAAAAAAAAACCCCACAGTGAGTCTTTTGTTTCCTTTGACTTGTGTTTCACTGTAATACAGGAAAGACACACACATCCAAGATGTATAAAAAGGCATGCTGGATCAACAAAAAATGATCAATACCAGAAAATCCACACAACCAGAGCACGCCCATGCAAAAAGCTTTATTAGTACAAAAAGTGACGTGATGTTTCGGGCAGCTGCCCTTCTTCAGACATGGTGAGTGGCAAAGCACACCTGTATATGTAGTGAAACTAATTATAAATTGCCCTCACCTGACAACCAATCCGATGAAAACTGAAAACATCTTGTGGTTATCTTAATTAGAACACTACAATACAAACATCAAGTGTAAACCATCATATAGTATGACAATGTTTCTAGATCATACATAAGTACTAATTAAAGCAATGCAATCAAGCACCACAGCCAACAATACCACAACAGTAATAGTTATATATATATATATATATATATATATATATATATATGTTCTCCACTCAGACTGCAATAGCCAATCACAGATTAGCCTTTCTGTCCATCATTTACCTGTGTTTTGGCATGCTTGGTGCCAGAAAGTTATGTTGGATCCAAAAGGATCCAAAAAGGCTAGGACCAAAAGTTATATTGGATCGGTTCCCACTGACCAATAGCGTTAGCGCTTACTGCCAACAGCTAGCCAATCAGACCGCGGCATACGAAGGTCAGGAACTAGCTGACAGACGCTGGTTGAAAAAATGGCAACAAACAGGGAGGTGATAGTCTAGTGGTTAAGGTGTTGGGCTTGAGTCCAGAAGATCATGGGTTCAAATCCCCGCCTGACTGGAAAATCACTAAGGGCCCTTGGGCAAGGCCTTTAATCCCCTATTGCTCCCGGTGTGTCGTGAGCGCCTTGTATGGCAGCACCCTGATATCGGGGTGAATGTGAGGCATAATTGTAAAGCGCTTTGAGCGTCTGATGCAGATGGAAAAGTGCTATATAAATGCAGTCCATTTACCATTTACATGTCAACAACAGCAGAAAATCGTCTGCCAGCGAGGTTTGCTGAGTTCACAGAGGAGGAACCGGTGGAAATATTGAACTCCAAGGATGCCAAAAACACTAAGAAGGTAGACACGCATGCTACTGACATTTTAGAAGCATTCATATGCTGTTCACAACAAAATAAATTGATCTAATTTACTTGACTCTTTGTTGTTTGCTTAATTTGGGAGGGGGGATGGAGAATATAACAACTGATAGATGGCAAGTCATCCAACATAGAGAAATATTGGATGAAGAAAAGTTATATTGGACTCGGCTACACCTCGTCCAATATAACTTTTCGCTGCATCCCTGTATTGACTATCTCTATCACGGACTTAATGATGTCACTGTAAAGAATCGTTATCCTCTGCCACTGATAGCCACCGGTTTTGAGCTACTAGAGGGCCCCACAATCTTTACAAAGCTCGACCTCCACAATGCATACCATTTAGTGCAGATCAGACAGGGAGATGAATGGAAGATGGCATTCAATGCTCCCACCGGACACTACGAGTATCTATTCAGGCCTTTCAGCTTAACTAATGCACCTGCCATATTACAAAACCCGATCAACGACGTCCTACATGAGCTTTTGAATAAGTTTGATTATATTCTTTCTGCTGAAAGCATTGTACGAGATCATCGGCTTGTAATTGATAATCAGAATCTGAGCTGCAGATACGACGTATACGATTAAATTGTGAGATAGGTAAACTTTTCTTTAGAGATAACTGGATGGAAAGATTTTCCATGCAAGATGGAGTTCCAATCGGTGCTCTTCCTATATAGGGTGGAACCCAGTTTGTTACCTTGTCTGACTGTCTAAAGACTGTCTAAAAAGTTCAGGTTTTGTGCATCACACACCATAGTAAATTTCAGATTACAGTTATCATTAATAAAATTATGAAATTCTACAAGAGATGTTTCTGTACCATGCCCATTTTTGTCTCTTTGAACATGACACTGTTTTTAATTCTGATCGAAATCCTCATTTACATCAGATCTCACATTGGAAGAGACATATAGATGACATTTCTTTGTGTGGCATGGTACAGAAAGCTATTGCAAAATATTTCTTTTTTTCATTTGTAAAAAAAAAAAAAAAAAAAAAAAAAAATATATATATATATATATATATATATATATATATATATATATATATATATATATATATATATATACACGAGGGCTGTCCGTAAAGTATAGGTCCTTTTTATTTTTTTCAAAAACTATATGGATTTCATTCATATGTTTTTACGTCAGACATGCTTGAACCCTCGTGCGCATGCGTGAGTTTTTCCACGCCTGTCGGTGACGTCATTCGCCTGTGAGCACTCCTTGTGGGAGGAGTCGTCCAGCCCCTCGTCGGAATTCCTTTGTCTGAGAAGTTGCTGAGAGACTGGCGCGTTGTTTGATCAAAATTTTTTCTAAACCTGTGAGACACATCGAAGTGGACACGGTTCTAAAAATTAAGCTGGTTTTCAGTGAAAATTTTAACAGCTGATGAGAGATTTTGAGGTGATTCTGTCGCTTTAAGGACTTTTCACGGTGCGAGACGGATCTGCGCGTCGGGACGCAGCCGACGCGGTGCAGCAGCACAGGAAAAACACCTCCGTGTTGATAACCATTTGTAAAATCCAGGCGGCTTTTGATGGCTTTCAGTGGAGTGACTATATGAGAAATTGTTTAACAGGCAGGACATGTTCCAACTTGTCCTTAAGGCTTTCAACAGAGGTGTTTTTCCTGTGCCGCCGCACCGCGTCGGCTGCGTCCCGACGCGCGGATCCGTCCGCACGTCTTTCATTAAAAAAATCTCCTTTAACAGTGGAATATCCGGATAAAATGCTGAAACCAACTTCTTCTGAAACTTCTCTGTTCTCTCACGATGTCCTGGATCAATAGAGCCTGAAATGTGGAGGTTTTCAGCTTGAACAGGCTGATGACGCCGCCTGAGAGCGCTGCGCGACGTCTCGCACCGTGAAAAGTCCTTAAAGCGACAGAGTCACCTCAAAATCTCTCATCAGCCGTTAAAATTTTCACTGAAAACCAGCTTAATTTTTCGAACCGTGTCCACTTCGATGTGTCTCACAGGTTTAGAAAAAATTTTGATCAAACAACGCGCCAGTCTCTCAGCAACTTCTCAGACAAAGGAATTCCGACGAGGGGCTGGACGACTCCTCCCACAAGGAGTGCTCACAGGCGAATGACGTCACCGACAGGCGTGGAAAAACTCACGCATGCGCACGAGGGTTCAAGCATGTCTGACGTAAAAACATATGAATGAAATCCATATAGTTTTTGAAAAAAATAAAAAGGACTGTAACTTTGACAGCCCTCGTATGTATATATATATATATATATATATATATATATATATATATATAATACAGGCATTTGCAAAACTGAAAGGTCTGTTAAGTTGTGATTCAGGTCGACAACGTGTGATATAAAATGTGTCTGTGGGTCAAAATGCATAGCACACTGCCATCTACTGGTACCCGGTTATATCACACGGTTGTCGACCTGAATCACAACTTAAAAGCCCAATTCCAATGAAGTTGGGACATTGTGTAAAATGTGAGTAAAAACAATACAATGATTTACAAATCCTCTTCAACCTATATTCAATTGAATACACCACAAAGACAAGATATTTAATGTTCAAACTGATAAACTTTATTGTTTTTGTGCACATATTTGCTCATTTTGAAATGGATGCCTGCAACACATTTCAAAAAAGCTGGGACAGTGGTATGTGTTACATCATCACTGTGTTACATCACCTTTCCTTCTAACAACACTCAATAAGCGTTTGGGAACTGAGGACACTAACTGTTTAACGTCCATGATTTCCAAAAACAATTTGAAATGAGGACTCAGACCACAGCACACTTTTCCAGTTTGCGTCTGTCCATTTCAAATAAGCTCGGGCCCAGAGAAGACGGCAGCGTTTCTGGATGCTGTTGATGTATGGCTTTCACTTTGCATTGTAGAGTTTTAACTTGCACTTGTAGATGTAGCGACGAACTGTGTTAACCGAAAAGGGTTTTCAAGTGTTCCTGAGCTTTACACAATGATGTCGGTTTTTAATTCAATGTCGCCTGAGGGACTGAAGGTCACTGGCATTCAGTGTTGGTTTTTGGCCTTGCTGCTTATGTGTAGTTCTCCAGATTCTCTGAATCATCTGATTATATTATGGACTGTAGAAGATGGAATCCCCAAATTCCTTACAATTGAACCTTGAGAAACATTGTTCTTAAACTGTGGGACTATTTTTTTTTTATGCAGTTGTTCAAAAAGTGGTGATCCACACCCCATCTTTGCTTGTGGATGGCTGAGCCTTTTGGGGATGCTCCTTTTATACCCAATCATAACACTCACCTGTTTCCAATTAGGTGTTCTTTGAGCATTCATCAACTTTCCCAGTCTTTTGTTGCTCTGTCCCAACTTTTTTGAAATGTGATGCAGGCATCCATTTCAAAATGAGCAAATACACAAAAAAACAAAGTTTATCAATTTGAACATTAAATATTTTGTCTTTGTGGTGTATTAAATTGAATATAGGTCGAAGAGGACTTGCAAATAATTATATTATGTTTTTATTTATATTTTACACAACGTCCCAACTTCATTGGAACTGGGGTTGTAACAGACTTTTTGGTTTTGCAAATGCCTTTTTTAACAAATGAAAAAAAGACATTTTACTAAAGCATATTTTTTTGTAAACACCAACACGCATGTTACATTCACTTGTGTTAGCTTTTACATAGAATTAATTACCAATCAGTATGAACGGAGGTTCAGTGCACCCATAATCCCTTTGGGCATCTGTGTGTTAATGTTCAAATCTTCATAATTAGTGCATTATTTTAAAATTAACATATATGTGTTATATTTTCACTTTGTACATTTTAAGAGTTTACATTAATATAGTTATTCTATCTGGATTAATTTGATTTATAAATCAAAGCCATAAGTCAAACCTGCTTTCCTTTTCAAGACGTCTGCCTCATGGCTGGACCACTGTATGTTGTCAAGGTAAATGATACTTCCCTACAGCAGTGGGCAGGGCGCACAAAGACAAAAGTGCTGACTCATCTGCTGTGTTTGGGTTTGTGATCGCCTTTGATTCTATCAGAAGCGGAGTGTACCAGAGACAATACTGAAAGTTATTGGTTAGCTGTAGCTTCCGATAATTTTTGTTGGTCTTTTATGGGTTTTGCATTATAAAAGATAACTTTTCAGTTAGCTGATTAGTGGTTACTGAAGCTAACTGTTTGGTTAGCTGTGCCCACCCCTGCTGGTAATAATGTGTAATTGATGCCCGATGACCTGACAGTCTGTGTTGGAAATGAGGAAACAAATAGATTTTGTTTTGTCTGTTAACATATTTCATTCCTGTTATGAAGAGCAGACAAAATGAGAATTAACATCCTCCTTGTCAGGGCAGGCGGATGCCCGACAACCGTAGCGGCTGGACCCGCAATGCAGACTCCCAAACAAGACTTTGGTGGAAAAGAAATCTTCATCTTTTTTCCAGGCTTAGGTTCAGTGCACAGGCAATCAAGCAGCGGAACAGAGGTATAAACAGGATCAGGCATAAACACAGTCATGGTACAGCAGGGGTCAGAGGCACAAGCAAACTCAGTTGTCAGGGATGAGGCAAAAGGCGCGGTCGAGGAATACAGAGCACAAGATGGTACACGGCTAAACTAAACAGGACTGTGAACAAAATGCCGGAATGTGTGCAAAGAGCAACAACAAACGGGCGGGGAAGCGATGGCTGGGAGGTGTTTAAATAAGACAGGCGTTAACAAGGTGCACGTGAGGCACAATCTAGAAAGGGGTGTGGTCAGTGAACAAAGATTAAACACTGTGCAAGATGGGGAGGAAGAGAGTGCACAAAGTGAAGTGACGTAGGATACAAAGATGCGTGAGCAGGTGCCAAGTGTATGAGTGAAAGAAAATACAGAGCAGACAGAATTAAAGTGTGAGATAAAGACAATAGCAGGTGTAGTGCTGTGGAGTGGGAATATAAATACTTAAGCAAAACTAAACTGGGACGGACTAGGAAAACAAGGTGGTAAACAAGCTATAAGAAAAACAAACTACATGAAAACAGAAAGCAAAACCTGACATAAAGCATAACTGATAACACAAATGAGAAAAGCAAAATAAACAAGTGATAAACAAAAATCAGTAATTCAAACACAAACTGGCTGAACAAAACTAGAACGGAACTGGACAATGACTCAAGTATGAAAAGTAACAAAAACAAAGCAACAAAGCAAAAGTGCAACCCCAGTTCCAATGAAGTTAGGACATTGTGTAAAATGTAAATAAAAACAAAATACAATGATTTGCAAATCCTCTTCAACCTATATTCAATTGAATACACCACAAAGGCAAGATATTTAATGTTCAAACTGATAAAATTTATTGTTTTTTGCAAATATTTGCTCATTTTGAAATGGATGCCTGCAACACATTTCAAAAAAGCGGGGAGAGTGGTATGTTTACCACTGTTATATCACCTTTCCCTCTAACAACACACAGTAAGCGTTTGGGAACTGAGGACACTAATTGTTGAAATGAAGCTTTGTTGGTGGAATTCTTTCCCATTCTTGCTTGATGTACGACTTCAATTGTTCAACAGTCCGGGGTCTCTGTTGTTGTATTTTGCACTTCATAATGCGCCACACATTTTCAGTGGGCAACAGGTCTGGACTGCAGGCAGGCCAGTCTAGTACCTGCACTCTTTTACTATGAAGACACGCTGTTGTAACACGTGCAGAATTTGACTTGGCACTGTCTTGCTGAAATAAGCAGGGACGTCCCTGAAAAAAACGTTGCTTGGATGGCCGCATGTGTTGCTCCAAAACCTGGATGTACCTTTCAGCATTGATGGTGCCATCACAGATGTGTAAGTTGCCCATGCCATGGACACTAACACACCCCTATACCATCACATATGCTGGCTTTTGAACTTTGCGCTGGTAACAGTATGGATGGTGTTTTTCCTCTTTTGTCCGGAGGACACGACATCCATGATTTCCAAAAATAATTTGAAATGTGGACTCATCAGACCACAGCACACTTTCCCACATTGCATCTGTCCATTTCAAATGAGCTCAGGCCGAGAGAAGGCGGCGGCATTTCTGGATGTTGTTGATGTATGGCTTTCGCTTTGCAAGGTGGAGTTTTAACTTGCAGTGTTAGATGTAGCGACGAACTGTGTTAACTGACAATGGTTTTCTGAAGTGTTTCTGAGCCCACGTGGTAAGATCTTTTAAACAATGATGTCGGTTTTAATGCAGTGTCGCCTGAGGGATCGAAGGTCACTGGCATTCAATATTGGTTTTCAGCCTTGCCGCTTATGTGTAGAAAGTTCTCTAGATTCTCTGAATCTTCTGATTCTGTAGATGATGGAATCCCTAAATTCCTTGTAACTGAATGTTGAGAAACATTGTTCTTAAACTGTTGGACTATTTTTTCACGCAGTTGTTCACAAAGTGATTATCCTCGCCCTATCTTTGCTTGTGAACGACTGAGCCTTTTGGGGATGTTCCTTTTATACCCAATCATGACACTCACAATTAGTGTCCTCAGTTCCCAAATACCGACATCATTGTGTAAAGGCTCAGGAACACTTGAAAACCCTTTTCGGTTAACACAGTTCGTCGCTACATCTACAAGTGCAAGTTAAAACTCTACAATGCAAAGTGAAAGCCATACATCAACAGCATCCAGAAACGCTGCCGTCTTCTCTGGGCCCGAGCTCATTTGAAATGGACAGACGCAAACTGGAAAAGTGTGCTGTGGTCTAATGAGTCCACGTTTCAAATTGTTTTTGGAAATCATGGACGTTAAACAATTAGTGTCCTCAGTTCCCAAACGCTTATTGATTGTTGTTAGAAGGAAAGGTGATGAAACACAGTGGTAAACATACCACTGTCCCAGCTTTTTTGTAATGTGTTGCAGGCATCCATTTCAAAATTAGCAAATATTTGCACAAAACAATAAAGTTTATCAGTTTGAATATTAAATATCTTGTCTTTGTGGTGTATTCAATTGAATATAGGTTCAAGAGGATTTGCAAATCATTATATTCTGTTTTTATTTACATTTTACACAACGTCCCAACTTCATTGGAATTGGGGTTGTAGAACAGAGAATAAACACATGATGTAAACAAGCAACTAATACTTCAAAGCTGGGGCAGAAGGTGAGCCAAAGGGAGAGGCAAAATAAGGATTAAGGCCTAAACCAACATGACACTCCTGTTCCTTCATGTTCACGAACCCTGTCCATGGATGTAAACAAGGAATTAATGAAATGACATGAATGAATGCTCATGTCATGAACACATCAGCCGGCTCGTGTCTGTGTCCAGCTGTCCAGCATGCGGCACACTGAAGGACACCCCGTCACGTGGTGGACGTGACATTTGGATCACCAGCTGAGCATTCATATGATCAGATGGATATATTCACATGGGGCAGCCAAAGGTGATATGTGTTTTTATTTTTTACCATCTCAGGAGAGCATGCCAACACATGTGCATTGTGGTGGCGTGTTGTGTGGTGATGTTCTACATGGCACGATATGTGTTCTCCAGCAGTGAGTAACAATGACACAGCAGTGAGCTGCAGTGGCTTGCCGGCAACATGCCCACCTGTACAGACTGATCATATGAATGCTCAGCTGGCGATCCAAATGTCACATCCACCACGTAAGTTATAGTCCACATGACAGAAAGAAAGAGTGAAAAAATAAATAACTACATACATACAATAAAGGAAAAGGTGTGAACTCATTCATGTGTAATCACTTTGCTTATCATGCTTTGGACGAGGGGGCGTGTCAGCTGACCAGCAACTGAATGTCAGGTGGAACTATCAGAGTGAACATGACATGTTAAATTACAACAAAGAGAACAGAGAGAGGGAGGAAAAATAAATAAAATAATACAATAAATAAATACATATTTACATAACAAATACATAACTAAAATTAATAAACAGGGTAAAAATAAAATAAGGTAAAATAAATAATCAAAGAAAACATCTCTCACCCTCTGTCCCTTTTTTCTGTGATTATTTGGGTCACGGCCAAACACAGATACACACTGGAAGTGCGGACACGTGTACCAGGCTAATAAGAAGGAGGAGGTGTGCCATACCCACACACAGAGCAGATGCAAGGGAAACAGACAGACATAACAGTTCAGACACACACCCTCATACCATCACATGCTCACACATGCACTCTGCACCAAATACAACAGGAGGAAGACACATTCACACATCCGCGGGCCAAGGGGGTGTGCCCACACACTTGCACCTGACTGACTGATGCGGATGACAGTCCAAACACATAAGAGCCAAATCTAGACTCATGTCACATGAAAGACGGACATAACCTTGACACATGACAAACTAAAAGCATAGACAGAGACTAACAGGGCACACCCACAACAATACCCCTCCCCCAAGGGCTGGCTTCGACAGCCCAAAACAATTCCCCCCCCCCCCCAAAAATGACTCAAACATAACGCAGCACCATGACGCAGACTGGAAGAACTTATTCATCTACATCAGCTACATCTGGAGACAAGAGGGATAGAATTCCAAGAATTGTTGATAATGAAAAACTGGAATTGACAACATTTAAATACACGGATCCATAATTTACTGGACTTGGAGCATGACACAGATCCGGACAATAATTTTCTCTCAAACATCAATGACAGCTGTTGCTATTACACAGACGAACAGTTCAATCAGGCCATTAAAACAGATAATAAATGATCACTAATTCATTTCAAAGCAGAAATCTGTATGCAAACTTTAATAACATCAAGGAATATTTAAGTCAATTTAAAAAGCCATTCAATATAATTGCTATATCAGAAACGTGGATCAACGCAGATAAAGGAATGGATTTTGAACTGGATGAATATGAATTTAACTGTGTAAACAGAAAGAATAAGAGTGGAGGAGGAGTGGCTGTGTATGTGAATAAGAACATGGATTATAAAGTAGTAGAAAATATGACAGCTGTGATTGATAACTTATTAGAATGTATAACTATTGAAATATGTGAAGGAAAAAATAAAAATGTAATAGTCAGCTGTATATATAGAGCACCAGGGTCAAGTATTGAAGCATTCTGGATGGGAGAAATGTTCTCAAAAACCAATCAAAAAGTTGTCTTCAATTGTGGTGACTTAAATATTGATCTGCTTAATCCAAACAGGCATAAAATAACAGATGAATTTATCAATACAATGTACAGCATGAGTTTATATCCAAAAATCGCTAGGCCAAGTAGAATTACATCTTATTGTGCCACCTTAATCGATAATATATTCACCAGTGATAATGAAAACAAGACAGTGAGTGGATTACTAATCAATGACATCAGTGACCACTTACCAGTTTTCATTGTTTATAACAGAAACCACTGGAGGAATCAGCCAGAGGAAAAACTAAAATACAGGCGAGAGCGAACAGAGGTAAAGATGAATACACTGAAGTATGAATTACAGGTGCAAAACTGGGAAGAGGTATACAGTGAAGGTGATGTTGATAGAGCATATGGAGCTTTCTAAAAAATATTTACATCACTATATGAAAAAAAATTGTCCAATAAAACAATACGGTAGAAAACAAAAATTCAAAGATCGGCCATGGTTGACGAAAGGATTACAAAATGCATGTAAAAAGAAAAATAATCTATATAAAGAATTCATAAAACTAAGGACAAAGGAGGCAGAAAATCGATATAAGAAATATAAAAATAAGTTAACTAATATTATAAGGGTATGTAGGAAGGAATACTATAGTAAGATATTATATAATAACAAAAATAATATCAAAGGAATATGGGATATATTAAATAGCATTATTAAAAATGGTACAAAACAGCAGAGCTATCCTCAATATTTCATTGATAACAATATCAGAAAGGAAAATATGCATGAGGTGGTTAATGGCTTTAATAATTTTTTTGTAAATGTTGGACCTAACTTGGCAGAAAAAGATTCCTGATTCATTGTTATCTGAGGACTGGAATGATAATCTTATAGAGAGGAATCCCTGTTCAGTGTTCCTCACAGCAGTGGAAGAAAAAGAAATCATAGAAATTGCTAACAATTGCAAATACAAAACATCTACTCATTTAAATGAAATTGACATGATAGTTGTAAAACAGGTCATTGAAGGGATTTCAGAACCATTAACATATATTTGTAATTTGTCATTTCAAACCGGTAAATTTCCCAATGAAATGAAAATAGTTGTAAAAGTTGTACTGCTGTATAAGACCGGGGACAGACACCACTTCACAAATTATAGGCCTGTTTCTTTGTTTCCACAATTTTCCAAAATATTAGAAAAATTATTCAACAATAGATTAGATAAATTTATAAACAAACATAAATTACTTATTGACAGTCAATATGGATTTAAAGCAAATAGTTCAACATCACTGGCTGAGGAGATCACAAATGCCACAGATCATAAATTGGATAAGTTGGAATATTCATAGACCTTAAAAAAGCTTTCGACACAGTCAATCACGATATATTAATCAATAAACTTGAACGGTATGGGATCAGGGGATTAGTGTTGCATTAGATGAGAAGTTATTTGAGTAACAGAAAACAATTTGTGAAGTTGGGGGAATATACGTCATCATGCTTGGACATTGCTTGGGGTGTCCCACAGGGGTCAGTATTGGGTCCGAAACTCTTTTTACTTTATATAAATGATATTTTTAATGTGTCCAAGATATTAAAATTAGTATTATTTGCAGATGACACAAGTATTTTTTGTTCTGGGGGAGATTTGCAGAAACTACTAAGGAACATCACTACAGAAATGGGAAAGCTGAAAATGTGGTTTGACAGAAATAAATTATCATTAAACTTAAGTAAAACAAAATATATGTTATTTGGCAACTGTAATAAAGACATACAAGTACAGTTACAAGTACAGGGGGTGGATATTGAAAGAGTATATGAAACTAAGTTTCTTGGGGTGATAATTGATGATAAAATAAACTGGAAGTCTCATATAAAACATATACAGAGCAAACTGTCAAGAAGCATTTCAGTTCTGAACAAAGTTAAATACATTCTGGACCACAACTCACTCCGCATTCTCTGTTGCTCACTGATCTTACCATATTTACACTATTGTGCAGGTCTGGGGTAATAATTCTAAATGTACAACACAACCATTATTCATACTGCAGAAAAGAGCTATAAGATTAATTCATAATACTGGTTATAGAGACCACACAAATTCACTATTCTTAAAATCAAAAAATTTTAAAATTTACTGATCTGGTTCATTTTCAATCAGTACAAATCATGTATAAACAATCTACTTCCTGGAAATATTAAAAACATGTTCTTTAATAGAGTAGGGGATTATAATCTGAGGGGGGAGTTTAACTTAAAACATCAGTGGGCACGTACAACATTAAAAGGTTTTTGTATTTCTGTTTGTGGAGTGAGGATGTGAAACAAACTGAGGGTGGAGCTCAAGCAATGTCCAAGCAGGAATCAGTTTAAGCAGTGGTATAGGTACATGGTTTTTTCTAGGTATAAGGAGGAGGAAGGGTGTTGAGGGTTAGGGTGTTTTGTTGATCATTCTTTAGTTGTGTGCACTTTGTTTTTCTATCTTGTAAATATGTAGTATAAAAGCACACGCATTGCATATGTATGTAGGTATGTGTGTATGTAGGTATGTGTATATATGTATATATGTATGTATCTACACTAGAGATGTTTATCATGACGGGACTTGAGTTTGTGTTTTGTTAAATGTGTTTGTAGCATGGCCCAAGCAGAGGGTCACCCCTTAGAGTCTGGTCTGCTTGGGGTTTCTTCCTCAATACATCGGGGGGAGTTTTTCCTTACCACCGTTGCCTGTGTGCTTGCTCTGGGGGTTGTAATGAGTACGTATATATGTATGTTTGTATGTATATAAGGGGTGGCCGTTTATAAGCTTTGCTTCTGCTCACCCCCTTTTGGTCATACATCACGGTGGAATTGTCTTGTGTATCAGTTTTTTGTTACTGTTGAGTTTGTGTGCCAAATAAATGAATTCATTCATTCATTCAAAATGGCCACCCACTAAACAGGACCTAAAAAAAACCTCCAGACCCCAAAAAATGTACTGTGGGCAAGAGGCGAGCAGCGGCCAAGCAGGACCACCGTGCCACCAGGGCAAACTGCCCAGGAGATGTTGCTACAGAGATAAATCATTATACAGTGAATGAAAAGTTCAACCACCAGAGAAAGTGGGGGCAGGTGGCTGGCCGAGAAGCAGATCTAAACTGGGCACAGAGGAAGGATGCTGACCCCCCCAGCTGGATGACGGTCCTGATGGAGCCGGAAGTCTGGCCACTGGAGTGGCAGGAATCTTCAGTGGAAGCAGAGGTGTGACTATGCGACACCCTGGAGTTCCATGCAGAGTCAGCAGGGTTGCCGCACGGCTCATCGGAGTTCTCCCCAGTCTCTGGAGAGGGGATGTCCAGCCCCACCCCACCGATATCTTTGGGTGCGGTGGAAGCTGACCCCCTATGATGTCATCTGTCATGGAGGCAGCCAGGTCTGCATTGACATCCAAAACTGAGGCAGCAGAGTCCGTGTCATACTGGAGAGTTGAGCCGGCCGAGTCCGTGTTGTAAGCGTGAGCTGAGACAGTTGGGTCTGTGTTGGCGTCTTCTGACGAGGAAGTAGACTACTCGCTGGTGACATCATTGCCTGCTGAGATGGCCAGGGTCACGGTTATGTCTTCGACTATGAGGACCGGCTGGTCTCTGGCGATGCCATCGGTCCTGCACAGTGCCATCAGGGGCCGGAGCAGTTCACTCCTCTGTGACATCATCCAGAGCAGAACTAAACTCCCCTGCAACCACTTTTCTGCCGCCGGCCGTGCTCACCGAACTGCAAAACATGGCACATATGTTAGATCGCCTTGCCACTTCCCTGGAACCAAGAGGTGCCATCTAAACCATTGGCGTTGTTTGTTGAGGGCGGGGACTCAGGAGGAACAGCTGCTCATCCACACTGTGGTGAGGTAGAGACCACCTATTGGTGGAGAGGTGTGAGGAGAGGGCTGCAGCAGTGCCTGGAGTGATACAGATTCTGATATATAGACAGGGAAACTGGGCTGAGTGTGTCAACTCAGAGTCCAAATGGGTCACTGTTGGTGGTCGCCAATGCACCTCGGGGTTATACACCCAGTCTGGGCGCCTGTCTTGCTCGAATAAGTCCTCCAGTGAATATAATTCAGGGAGTAAGTCCAAAACCCATTGTTCAGCCACAATTAAGTCCCAGGCTTGTTCAGGGAAGTCCTTTTTCTTTTTATGACAACAGTGAATGAGGTGTACAACAGTCCCAATTGTTCACAGAATGTCTTTAAAGCAGGATGGTCGGGGGAGCTTTCTGCAGGGTCTATTGTGGCAGGTCTGTTCTGTTACTTTAGCAGCCAGGAATTTGGAGTATAAGATGCAAAAATACAGACTGAGACGATGAGACAAACAGTGAGGGACCCAGATGTACAAACAAACAAAAATACAAAACACTACAGATGATGCCAAAAATATTTACAAACCGGAGTAACAAGAAGATGACTGATATGCATAACTGTAAACATAACAGTACAAATAGTAAATGGGCTGCATTTTTATAGCGCTTTTCATCAGACACTCAAAGTGCTTTACACATCAATGCCTCACATTCACCCCGATGTCAGGCTGCTGCCATGCAAGGCACCCACTACACACCGAGAGCAACTAAGGGATTAAAGACCTTGCTCAAGGGCCCTTAGTGATTTTCCGGTCAGGCAGGGATTTGAACCGATGATCCTCTGGTCTCAAGCCCAATGCTTAATCACTTGACCATCACCTGCCCAACACAACAGACCCACACCTGAACAGAAAACAAGGTCTGGCTTATAAAGACTTAAACTGATGGAAACAAAAAACAGAAGGTGGCACTAACAAACACATGTGAATAAGAGAATACACTGAGACAAATAATTAAACAAACAATACTTGGAGACCGATCATGAACTCAGGACAACAGATGATAAGCAAAATAATACATAAGACCAAACCCCCAAATGAAGAGAAATAAACGGATAAAAATAAATGGAAAAATGAAAGACAATCATGGAGGTTATCAATACAACAATGAAGAATGACATCATGGAACAACAACAAGACTATCAGAATCAAACCAGGATGTAATCATACAACAAGAGCAATCAGAGATTTCTGACATCCACCAATCCGGATCTGGATCAACTCCAAAATTCAGCGGAGTCTTCTATGCCATAATATCTCAGCCCAATCTCACGGTTTTTTTTTTTCGTGCTCCCATGACGAAATGAGTCAAATTTTTGTGATGGAGCTTTTTTTTAAGTCACTATTCCTAACCCTACTCCCACCCCCAACCCTAACCTTAACCATAACCTAATCTTACTCCTTCCCACCACACTAACCATAACTACCCACACCCCCACTTCACTTTTAATTTCGTGCAGCCATCACTGAATGAATGAGAATGAATTTGTGCTGCCGTGACAAAAATGAGGTGCTTTTCATCACAATATCATGAACCAATAGATTAATGTATATTTCGTGCTGCTGAAGCACAACTTGCCGTGAGACCAGGTTGAATATCTATGTATCTGTGGTGGAAATTTGGTGACAATCCGCGAAGTAGTTTTGATATAATCCTTCAAAGCCTATATAAAGCCTATATAAAGTGAAGTCTTGATCCAGAATCCAGATCTGGATCCTGATCACCTCCAAAGTTTAATGGAGACTTCCATGACCTAATATCTATCTGTGGTGAGAATTTTGCCAAAATATGTGCAATAGTTTTGGTGTAATATTGTTAACAGACAGACAGACAAATAAATAAACAAGAGCAATCAGAGATTTCTGACATCCACCAGTCCAGATCCAGATCACCTCCAAAATTCAGCGGAGTCTTCCACACCCTAATATCTATCTGTGGTGCAAATTTGGTGAGAATCCGTGAAGTATTTTTGACATAATCCTTCAAAGACTATATAAAGTGAAATATTGATCCAGAAACCAGATTCAGATCCAGATTACCTCCAAAACAGTGCAGCCTTCCATGCCCTAATATCTATCTGTCATGACATGAGGCGACGTGGCGCAGAAACTGGGTGGACACAATAGGCAGATTCTCAGACAAGGTGTAGGAGTAAAAAGAGGCTTTGTCAGGCAAAGGTTCGGTACACTGGTAAACAGGGCGCGATGCAGAGGTACTGACAGGTGCAAGGCAAATGGTGTGGTCAAAAACAAGTTGGGTTTAGTAACTCGGAGAAACAATGTAACAAGGGCTGAGGCAAAAGCAAGGTCTGAAAAAACAAAGCAAGGTCAATACACGGCAAGGCAAAAACTGACACATGAGACTTAAATACATGGCAGATAATCAAGGACAAATGTGACACAGGTGTGGGAAGCATACAGGAAGGGGCGTGGACAGATGAGCCAAAGAAGAGAAACAACTGGTGTGAGACAAGAGAGTGAAGTGATGAAAGAAACAAAGACACAACTAAAATGGGGTGTGGACGTGCGAGAACAAAGATAAGGAAAGACAAGAGAGTACAGTGTCAAATGGGGTGTAAGTGAGACAAACCGAAAATCTACAATGCACAAAACAATATACCTAAACAAAGATAGCAAAACCAACGGTCAAATAAAACATCCATGTGAAAAGAACAAAGGAACCACTGAAAAGGGAACAACAAGATAACAAGGGCTGAACAGAAACTAGAACACATGACTAAAGTATGAGAAACACAAAATAAATGATAAACAGAAACTAAAACCATTGACTAATGTAACACAAACCAATGGTCAACAAACAGGCAAAAACAAGGCCACAGAAAGGAAGACAGAAGCAGACAGAGGATGAAACACAACATAGGCCTGGGCAGGGGCAAACGATGACACTATCTGGGGTGTACAGTTGGTGAGAATCCGTGAAGTAGTTTTGACGTAATCCTTCAAAGCCAATGTAAAGTGAAATCTTTATCCAGAATCTGGATTCGGACCCAGATCACCTCCAAAATTCAGTGTTCCATGCCCTAATATCTATGTTTGGTGCAAATTTGGTGAGAATCTGTGAAGTAGTTTTGACGTAATCCTACAAAGTCTATGTAAAGTGAAACCTTGATCCAGAATCCGGATCTGGATCACCTCCAAAATGTAAAGGAGTTTTCCATGACCTAACACCAATGTGACAAACTGAAGCATATTAATTGAAATCCAGTCTTCCATGACCAAATATCTATCTGTGCTGAAAATTTCATCAAAATCCATGCAGTAGTTTTGACGTGATCCTGCTGACAGTAATCCTTCAAACCCTATAAATTGAAGCTTGATCCAGAATACGGATCCGGATCACCTCCAAAATTTAATGGATTCTTCCATGGTCTACTATCTATCTGTGGTGATCATTTTGAGTATCTGTTTGAATGTGTTGAATGTGTGGAATTCAATCTGCACACTACTTTTTAAATTTTGTGAATAGGCCAAGTATAACTTGAATTATGATTAATAATTTACTCAAGTTTTTTTGCCTGGACAATATTCTCATATTTGCTACACATTCTGCAGACACCCGCAGCAAAAACAACTCATTTCCTCATTCAGCTGCAGGGGCGAGAGGGCTGGAAAGAAATACAACTCCCTCATCTTCAGCAGGAGAAATTGGTGTTTACCATTGGTGGAAAACTCAGGAACTAACCAATCACCAACCCCACGTGGGCTTCATGACAACCCACACACCCCATGTGGCTGTGCTTGTGTGTGTGTGTGTGTGTGTGTGTGTGTGTGTGTGTGTGTGTGTGTGTGTGCGTGCGCATTTTGCAAACAGGACTTTTCTTGTCTCTCTCTGTCCGCATTAGCAAACAAGTAAAAAAAAAAACAAAAACAAAAAAAACAAATTGTTCTTTATCACTGGTTTAAAATATATTACCAAATAAACAATGATCCCCAATCCATGTAATTTGGTTGCTGAGCGAAGAAAATTGCGGTTTCGTGTGGAGCCAATAGCAGACAGCGATCAGTTTTTAAAGTTGTGTGATATTTGCTGTGCTTGGTGTGTGTTTTTGGTGTGTGTAGGGGAAGTTTTTAGCATGTGTGGTAAGTGTGTGGTGTAGTTATTTTATTTAGTGCACCAAAATAATCAGACGTCTTGGAAAATGCGTCAAGTCTGTCTCTCTTTTTTTTGAACTACAAGAAGACAATCAAAGCATGTCATCAGAGTCTGAACCACAGCGTGATGGGTCTGATGATGAAGTGGACTTTATTGTCCTGGACAACACGACAGCAGGTGGATTCACAGATCTGTGCGCACAGATCAGCACAGTGGATCGAACCGCCCGCTTCTCGTTCCACCTCCTCCAAGACTCATGCCTACAGAGCTCTGCCCGAGCCCTGAGCCCTGGAACAGAGCAGGGTTGAGACACACACTGCCCCAGCAGTCAGCAGCCTCCAGGGGCAGAGAACACAGGATTCCAGGTCGAGACTTCCCCCCCAAAGGTCAAAACACCTTTTTGTGTTGTTTTTGTTTTTTTCCCACTAACACGGTCAGGACAGTCTGTACCAACACCAATAAAAAATGCCACAAAAACCAGGAATTAGGAAAAATACACATGGATATTGAGGTGGGATATCTGTACAAAATTTGGGGGCTTCTGATGTGCATTGGACAGGAATTGTTTTTCTGAGTGACACAAAAATAATTTGTGTGGCATCTTATTGCATGTAAATAGCCACAAAAGCGCCTGAAGCATTTGCTGCATGTTAATGTAAATTGTTGTATATAACTTTGTTTATGCTACATTTTACATATATTTTTTTAAATTTACAATTTATATTTGCATTCTAAGTTATAAAAATGGTTCATTAAACATATTTCTGGTTTTCACAGTAAAAAATACTAACTATTTTCTGATTTGAATTTTAGGTTTTGGGGTGAATTTAGGGTGACTTTTAATGCACTATGTTAGAATAAAGCCAGGACACGTTTATGGTGTCAGTGAGTGCCCAGATGGGGCAATTACTGTCAAGACTCGATCATCAGGCTTCTACTATTATGGCCGCTGGCAGCACCAGTGCGCCTCCACCAGGGCCGTCAGCAGCCGCACCGGCTTCTGTACCAGAACCTGTCTACTGCAATCAACTATCTCCACCTGAATGCTTCTCAGGCGAGTCCGGTGACATCAGACCATTTATTACTCAGTGTGAGTTACATTTTGAGCTCATGTCATGTAAGTTCCCCCCGACAGGACGAAGACAGCTTGTATGGTTACTCACCTCAACTTGGGATTCAGCTTGGGACTAAGGGGAAGGCGATCACATCTCCTCCTCTCTCATCTATCTCTGCTCCAACATTCAAGTCCCTACTTCACTGGACTGTGAATTCTTCAAACTATATTGGATTAACCGTGGAATTGATCAGCTAGTCTCTGAATGCTATTGACACCATTTTTTCAACAAGGAAATCAGGGCTGGGGGACCCTGCGTGCCCAGATGGAACCTACCCTGCGGGCTATGTTCTTGACGCCTGGGAGTAATGGCGTGTCGCATGCTTGGTGCCATTCTCTGTGGAGGACGTCAAAGATCTATTTATATTTAGTTTTATTGTAGGAGGGCTGGTACTTATTGGTTTATGTGCTGCCCTGACCTACTGGAGAATTGGCAAGACGGCTGCCACCAGAACCACGACCCCTCACCTGTCCGTCATGATTAATGAGTTGGGCAAGGCGATACATTCTCAGACTGCGTTAACCCTTGAACTCAGACGCAAATTGGATAACATCTCAGAGCAAATGCACGCCTTGCAAAGGAAGATGTTGGAGACCAATACTCAGAAATTGGATCTGGTTGTTCATGTGAGCTGCAAAAGTGTTTTCACTGCTCAACCATAAACATGGCAGGTTTATCAGCCTCTGAAGGACAAGAACTTCTACGGCCTTGGTGAACCATTTGACTGCCTTCTTTCTTATCTCCTGCAACTCCAGCACACATGGACAGAAACTGACATAAACTTAACTCATTTGCCACTCACACATGGACAGAGACTGATACGCATGCTCCCACCCCCCCTCCTGTCCCCATCCCCCACCCATCCCAGCCCCCACTCACACCACTCCCTTCGCCCTCTGGGGTGCAGTGCAGTTTAAGCTGCTGTAGCTCCCCGTTCCCCCCAACCTGGCGGCTGCGCAACCACATGTTGCTGCAGCCCCCCACACTCACGCTGCCTTAATTCAGATAATGGACTGTTTCAAAGTTTAGTACACATAAACAATGTCCAATGTATATGTGTTGTCTTTAATTCTGGTTTGTGCCATTATTATGGTAAACAAGTAATAATTGTGGATCATTGCTGTATCTTGTCTGTTGTAATTGGAGTGTGGACATAATCTCATTGTTGTTGCACTCGTGTAATGACAATGACAATAAATCTCATCCATCCATCCATCCATCCATCCATCCATCCATCCATCCATCCATCCATCCATCCATCCATCCATCCATCCATCCATCCACCTGACTGGTCACGCTGCAACGTGGGCAACAGTTGAATGGGGTCATCAATCAGCCACCTGTGCCTCCCTTTTGGCATTCATTGCTGCTCTTCAATTGGTGTTTCAACACACATCTCTGGACTGTGAAGCTGTGCATACCCTGATGAGGCTGAAGCAGGGCAGCCGCCGAGTCATGGACTACGTCATGGACTTCTGCATTCTGGCGGCCAAGAGTGAATGGAATCCCGCGGTGCTCCATCACGTCTTCTTCCAGGGGCTAGCCAAAAATATCCAGGACCAGCTCATAGACATAGATCTACCCGAAGACCTCGATGAGCTCATCACACTTGCCATCCGGACAAATCGGTGTCTGCAGGATCATCCTCGCTGACAGATGCTCCATCACACCTCCCATCCGCACATCCTCCTCCAGCCACATCAGTGCAGACTCACCGCAACACGGTGCAGAAGAGCCCGTGCAACTGGGTCACACTCGTCTGTCTTCAGCTGAGAGACAATGACGTCACAAAGATGGACTCTGTTTTTACTGTGGACATTCTGGACATACAATATCCCAACGTCAGGCCAGCGGTGTCACTGCAGTCACGGGTGAGTCAAAGCTCTATTACTCTATCCTCAGCACAAAATATAATTCCTACTAAACTGACTTCTGAAAATTTGTCAGCTTCTGTGTCAGCTTTTGTTGATTCCAGTCCTAATGCTAACTTGATTTTGTCCCCTCTTGCCAGGTCCCTGCACCTTAAACTGTTTAAGCTCCCATGCCGTCTGGTGGTGCACGCTGTGGATGGCCATGAATTGGGTTGTATTACTCACAGGACACAGTCCGTTTCTATGATTGTGTCAGAGAACCACTCAGAATTAGTCAGCTTTCACATATTTGATAATATGATTCACCTGGTAATCCTGGGGCACCCCTGGTTACAACAACACAGTCCTAACTTCAACTGGTCTAAGGGGGGAAATTGTTTCTTGGGGATCAGCCTGTAAAAAGTCATGTCTGTTAAAGTCTGCTTAGCCAGATTCTAACCCGGATTTCGCTTGGGTGCCACCGTGCTACCATGACTTGGCACTTGTTTTTAGCAAAAGCAAGGCTAAATCATTACCGCCCCACCAAGATTATGATAATGCCATTGAGCTCCTTCCTGGGGCAAGCCCACCTCAGGGAAAGCTCTTTTCACTGTCAGCTCTTGAATGCAATGCCATGAATGAGTACATACAGGAATCCTTAGTGGCTGGTTTGATTTGACCTTCGTCTACGCCTGCAGGGGTGGGGTTCTTTTTCATAGAGAAAAAGGACAAGTCACTCCATCCTTGCATTGATTATTGCGGGCTTTGTCTGGACACTGGGGTGCGATGAGGCTTTCAGGGTCTTAAAAAAAGCACTTTACTGTGACCCCCATGCTGCTTCTCCCTGACCCCGCTCGACAGTTCATGGTTGAGGTCGATGCTTCCGATATCGGTATGGGTGCAGTCTTCTCGCAGCGTAACCTCTCCGACAATAGGCTGCATCCGTGCACCTCCCTGTCTAAGAAGCTGACAGCAGCAGAGTGTAACTACAGCATCGGAGACTGTGAACTGTTGCCGTGAAAGTGGCCTTGGAGGTTTATACAGATCACAAAAATTTAGAATATCTGCGATCCGCCAAGCATCTTAATGCCCGTCAAGCAAGGTGGGCTATCTTTTACAGTCGCTTTAACTTTGTGCTCTCTTACCGGCTGGGTTCCAAAAATGGTAAACCAGACACATTATCCCATCAGGGCAATCCAGTTGATGCTCCGTACAATCTGGGAACTATACTGCCAGTGTCCTGTTTTATTTTGGCTCTAACCTGTGAAATTGAATCTAAGTGTTGGGAAGGTGTCGTAGCACGGACCCACAACAGGGGGCACAAATGAACGGACAATGAGTAAGCCAAAAGGTAACAATTTACTGTTGTGACAATACACAACTAAATATACAGAAATTGCAAAGTCAATTAACACCAGGTGACATGTGGGCAGGCTCGAAGATAGAAGACCCCGACGAGAGAGAGGCCGCGTCCCACACGGCCTCCACCACCAACGGTCTGAAGAACACCGGAGCCGCCAAGTCCCGAGTCCCCAGGTGACCTCTGTCTTCGGCTGTCGACCCTGGTACTGCTGGCAAAAAGCAGAGACAAGATGAATGAGTGTAAATCCTTACACTCAGTGGTCTACAGTCTGTACACAGTTAGGAGGAGGACCTCCACCTCCGAATCACACACTCGTGCAGCTCCTAGTGTAACCACTTATCTGTAGCGCAGTCGTCGTCGTCACGCTACACGCCAATTCCCAGATAAGGGGGAACACCACAGGATACCGGCTGCAACAGAAGTTCAGAATCCACTCAATGATATGAGTCAGCAGAGAAGTTACCTCTCGGTAGTCGATTTCTCGGCGGGGAGGTGGAGTTGCAGTCCGGCTTAAGTACTGGTGTAGATGAGTGACAGCTGGTGTGATGAGTGACAGCTGTCACTTCCTCTGGGTCTGGCGCCCTCTCGTGCTTGGAGCCCGCACTCCAAGCAGGGCGCCCTCTGGTGGTGGTGGGCCAGCAGTACCTCCTCTTCAGCGGCCCACACAACAGGACCCCCCCCTCAACGGGCGCCTCCTGGCGCCCGACCGGGCTTGTCCGGGTGACGTCTGTAGAAATCGGCCAGGAGGGCCGGGTCCAGGATGAAGCTCCTCTTCACCCAGGAGCGTTCTTCAGGTCCATACCCCTCCCAGTCCACCAGATATTGGAACCCCCGGCCCTTACGACGGACGTCCAGGAGCCTGCGGACCGTCCAAGCAGGCTCCCCGTCGATGAGCCGGGCAGGAGGCGGCGTGGGTCGAGGTGTACAGAGGGGCGAGGTGTGGTGTGGTTTGAGACGGGACACGTGGAAGACAGGGTGGATCCGCAGCGAAGCCGGGAGACGGAGCTTCACTGCGAGGGCACACCGACCTCTCCCTCCACCAGCGGGAACAATGGGGGCTGGTACCCCAAACACACCTCAAAAGGGGAGAGGCTGGTAGCAGACGAAACCTGGCTGTTGTGGGCATACTCGATCCAGGCCAGATGGTGACTCCAGGCCGCCGGATGTGCGGAGGTGACACACCGAAGGGCCTGCTCCAATTCCTGGTTGGCCCGCTCTGCCTGGCCGTTGGTCTGGGGGTGGTACCCGGACGAGAGACTCACGGTGGCCCCCAGCTCCTTGCAGAAACTCTTCCACACCTGTGAAGAGAACTGGGGACCACGATCTGAGACGATGTCCGACGGTATCCCATGCAGCCGCAAGACGTGGTGAACCAGGAGGTCTGCTGTCTCCTGGGCCGTCGGGAGCTTCGGGAGGGCCACGAAGTGGGCCGCCTTGGAGAACCGGTCCACTATCGTGAGGATTACGGTGTTGCCCTGGGACGGCGGGAGGCCCGTGATGAAATCCAGGCCGATGTGAGACCAGGGGCGATGAGGCACTGGCAGGGGTTGGAGGAGGCCCGTCGTCCTCCGATGGTCTGCCTTGCCCCTGGCGCAGATGGTACAGGCCTGGATATAGTCCCGGACGTCGGTTTCCAGGGACGCCCACCAGAAGCGCTGCTGGACTACTGCCACGGTCCTACGCACTCCGGGATGACAGGAGAGCTTGGACCCATGACAGAAGTCCAATATGGCAGCTCTTGCCTCTGGTGGGACGTACAGTCTGTCCTTGGGGCCAGTCCCCGGGTCCGGGCTCCTGGTCAGGGCCTCCCGGACGGTCTTCTCCACGTCCCAGGTAAGGGCGGCAACGACAGTGAACTCGGGGATGATGGTCTCGGTGGGGTTCGACAGCCCCGCTTTGGCTTCTTCTTCGTGCACCCGGGACAAGGCGTCTGATTTTTGGTTCTTGGTCCCGGGGCGATATGTAATCCGGAAGTCAAAGCGCCCGAAGAACAGAGACCAGCGGGCTTGCCTGGGGTTCAGCCGCTTGGCGGTCCGGATGTACTCCAGGTTCCGATGGTCAGTGAAAACCGTGAAGGGCAACGAAGCCCCCTCCAGCAGGTGTCTCCACTCTTCAAGAGCCTCCTTCACCGCAAGAAGTTCCCGATTGCCAACGTCATAGTTCCGTTCAGCTGGGGTCAACCTGCGGGAATAAAAGGCACAAGGATGGAGAACTTTATCAGCCTCCACGCTCTGGGACAGCACGGCTCCTATCCCTGAGTCAGAGGCGTCCACTTCTACTACGTACTGGCGATCAGGATCAGGCTGCACCAGAACTGGTGCAGTCGAGAACCAGCGTTTCAACTCCTGGAACGCGGCTTCGCACCAATCCGACCAGGTGAAGGGGACCTTGGTGGAGGTCAGGGCAGTCAGGGGGCTAACTACCTGACTGTAACCTTTGATGAACCTCCTGTAAAAATTTGCAAAGCCGAGGAACTGCTGTAGTTTCCTGCGGCTTGTTGGTTGGGGCCAATCTCTCACCGCCGCAACCTTAGCCGGATCCGGGGCGACGGAGTTGGAGGAGATGATGAACCCCAAGAAGGACAAAGAAGTGCGGTGGAACTCGCACTTCTCGCCCTTCACAAACAGCCAGTTCTCCAACAACCGCTGTAGGACCTGACGTACATGCTGGACATGGGTCTCAGGGTCCGGGGAAAAGATGAGTATATCGTCCAGATATACGAAGACGAACCGATGCAGGAAGTCCCGCAAGACGTCGTTTACCAAAGCTTGGAACGTCGCGGGGGCGTTAGTGAGGCCGAACGGCATGACCAGGTACTCGAAGTGACCTAACGGGGTGTTGAATGCCGTCTTCCATTCGTCTCCCTTCCGGATCCGAACCAGGTGGTACGCATTTCTAAGATCCAATTTCGTAAAGATTTGGGCTCCATGCAGGGGCGTGAACACTGAATCCAACAGAGGTAACGGGTATCGGTTGCGAACCGTGATCTCGTTCAGCCCTCTGTAATCAATGCATGGACGGAGTCTGCCGTCTTTCTTGCCCACAAAAAAGAAACCAGCACCCATCGGGGAGGTGGAGTTCCGGATCAGCCCGGCAGCTAAGGAGTCCCGGATGTAGGTCTCCATTGATTCGCGTTCCGGACGTGAGAGGTTGTACAACCTACTGGACGGGTACTCAGCGCCCGGGACTAAATCGATGGCACAATCATACGGTCGGTGCGGAGGAAGAGTGAGCGCCAGATCTTTGCTGAAAACATCAGCAAGATCATGGTACTCCTCTGGCACCGCCGATAGATTGGGGGGAACTTTGACCTCCTCATTAGCTGTAGTGCCGGGGGGAACCGAGGATCCTAAACACTCCCGGTGGCAGGTTTCGCTCCACTGCGTCACAACCCCGGACGGCCAATCGACCCGGGGATTGTGCTTCACCATCCATGGAAAGCCCAAAATCACTTGGGAGGTAGATGGTGTTACATGGAACACTATCTCCTCCCTGTGATTCCCAGACACAACCAAGGTCACTGGTTGTGTCTGATGTGTGATTAAAGGAAGAAGAGTGCCATCTAGTGCTCGCACCTGCAATGGTGCCGGCAGAGCCACCAGAGGGAGCCCTACTTCCTTTGCCCATCTGCTGTCCAGCAGATTCCCTTCTGACCCCGTGTCTATCAGTGCTGGGGCGTGAAGGGTTAACTCCTCACAAAGGATTGTTACTGGGATTCGTACCAATCTGCGGGGTCTTTCCGCGTGTGTGTTATGGCCCACCCTTAGCCCAGATTGTAAGGACGGGCGTTGTAGTTTGACCGTTCAGGGCAGTCCCTCTGCATGTGCTCACAAGAGCCGCAGACAAAACACTCCCCGCGGGCCAGTCTCCTTTGTCTGTCATTTAATCTTACTTTGGCCCTGCTCGTGTCCTTCCACCCTGGCGGCGAGAGCCTCCACTCTCCGGTTAAGGAGGACATTCTGCTCGGTCACTAAATCCAACCGAGCCGTGAAGGCGGTTAAGATCTGCTGCAGCTCACCCAACACGCCTCCCGCTGACGCCTGCGCTCCTGGCTCTGCCATTGGCCGTTCACGCTCGAGCTGACGCCCCTCGGAATCCATGACGATTGGCCGAGAAATCCTGTTGGGAAGGTGTCGTAGCACGGACCCACAACAGGGGGCGCAAATGAACGGACAATGAGTAAGCCAAAAGGTAACAATTTACTGTTGTGACAATACACAACTAAATATACAGAAATTGCAAAGTCAATTAACACCAGGTGACGTGTGGGCAGGCTCGAAGATAGAAGACCCCGACGAGAGAGAGGCCGCGTCCCACACGGCCTCCACCACCAATGGTCTGAAGAACACCGGAGCCGCCAAGTCCCGAGTCCCCAGGTGACCTCTGTCTTCGGCTGTCGACCCTGGTACTGCTGGCAAAAAGCAGAGACAAGATGAATGAGTGTAAATCCTTACACTCAGTGGTCTACAGTCTGTACACAGTTAGGAGGAGGACCTCCACCTCCGAATCACACACTCGTGCAGCTCCTAGTGTAACCACTTATCTGTAGCGCAGTCGTCGTCGTCACGCTACACGCCAATTCCCAGATAAGGGCGAACACCACAGGATACCGGCTGCAACAGAAGTTCAGAATCCACTCAATGATATGAGTCAGCAGAGAAGTTACCTCTCGGTAGTCGATTTCTCGGCGGGGAGGTGGAGTTGCAGTCCGGCTTAAGTACTGGTGTAGATGAGTGACAGCTGGTGTGATGAGTGACAGCTGTCACTTCCTCTGGGTCTGGCGCCCTCTCGTGCTTGGAGCCCGCACTCCAAGCAGGGCGCCCTCTGGTGGTGGTGGGCCAGCAGTACCTCCTCTTCAGCGGCCCACACAACACTAAGGTCCAGTCATCTGCGGATGGTGTTCTGATTCCTCACGGTTGTCCCACCGGCAAGCTTTTTGTCCCTGCTGCGCTCAGGGGGATGTGATCAGGTGGAGACATGATAGTCACTTCTCCTGCCATCCCGGGATTAAGGAAACAGTGTTTGTAATTCAGCAGAGATTTTAGTGGCCCAGTTTATTGAAAGATGTAACTGAGTATGTCAGTGCCTGTCAATTGTGTGCCATTCATAAGGCACCTAACCATCCATCTGCCTGTTTATTAATGCCTCTGTCTGTACTCCAGCATCCCTGGTCACACATAACTTTAGATTTTGTAACTGGTCTTGTGCCCTCCAAGGGTAATATGGTTGTAATTACTGTTGCAGATAGACTGTCTGTGATGGTGCACTGTATTCCTCTGCCCAAATTCCCTTCGGCAACAGGGACTGCCGAGATCATGCTCTGTCAACTTTTTAAACTACATGGTTTTCCCCAGGATATTGTGTCAGGGTTTGAATATTTGTCTAGTTTTCTTTTTTATTTTCTTTGGTTTGTTTGGTTTGGTTGTTACTTTTCTGTTTTGCTGTGTTTTGTTTTTCTGCGTGTCCTTTCTCTTTCTGGGTTTTTCTGCTTGAGTCTGTCTGTCTCTGTTTCTCTTATCTGTCCCTTGGTGATGGGTGTTTCCCTTTCTCTGGCCACGCGCTGGTTCGGGTGCTTTCCATGCACACCTGTTCCTGATTTGCTGATTATCACCTGGGGTTATATAAGCTCACTAGGTGTGAGTTTGCTAGTCGCCACTTTGTTGTGCCTTGTGCGCAGTGGTGGGCACAGTTCTGATAATCCGATAACAGATAATTATCGAAGATAATGTTTTCATTATCAGACTGTCTTTTTAGATAACTTTAAAAACCATTATCAGACGAATTATCTTCCGATAAATTTTTGTCTGATAACTTTTAGACCATCCATCCATCCATCCATCCATTTTCTTCTGCTTTATCCGGAGTCGGGTCGCAGGGGCAGCAGGTCAAGCAAAGCCACCCAGACCTCCCGATCCACACACACCTCACCCAGCTCCTCCGGGGGAACCCCAAGGGGTTCCCAAGCCAGCCGAGAGACGTAGTCCCTCCAGCACGTCCTGGGTCTTCCCCGGGGCCTCCTCCCGATGGGACGTGCCCGGAACACCTCTCCAGCGAGGTGTCCAGGGGCATCCGGAAAAGATGCCCGAGCCACCTCAACTGGCTCCTTTCAACGTGGAGGAGCAGTGGCTCGACTCCGAGCTCCTCCCGAGTGACTTTTAGACCAATAATGTAGTAAACTAAGCTGAATAGTGGCAAACATTTTTAAAATTTAAAATCATTGAACACCTACCTGTTAAAAGTTTCCTAACAGATGTATAGTTCCACCCTCTGCAAACAGAAGAGAGCTGCTTCCAGGAGAAACTGCTACATCCTCTGCAGGCAAAAGAGAACTGGTCACAAAAATAAATAAATAAATAAATAAAAATAATAATAATTTTCTTTAACACTATACTGATACATGGGCAATATCACCCAAGTCATCCAGAGGCATACATTTTTAACTTATGGTTCAAATTTTAACCAAACTAACTTTGGACAAGTTATTTAAAATTACTGTCATGTCTGAAGTTTTATAAAGTGAAAATATTAGATATATGTTTTAGTTTTAAAGTAATGTGCTAATTTTTAAGATTTTAGTGAGCACATTTTGTGCCCAGCAGTGCATTATGGGTAGCATAGGGTAATCTCAGTACATTCATGAAAGGACAAATGCATTTCAGACACTATGTTCAGGCTCCACGGACAACAGCATTAAACTATAGTGCCTAAAACGTGAATATATTGTCTGGGTTTATAGACGTTGTTATTGTATTTGCGTTTGTTAAATTCCACGCATCTTAGGGCCCTGTCCCACTGGGGAGAGGATTAATTGCGCATGAATTGAGTACACAAAGTACGGGCGTTCGTTGTCGTCCGCAACGAAAATGGCCAAAAATGACAAATGTCCCAGTATGAGTTACGGATATATTAATAATATATAGCAAATATATGATGAACAATCACGGTTATATAACGCATGTAGTGAGGAAACTGATCCGACACACTGAGATTATCACAGCAGTATTATTTTTTCCGACAGGCGTGAAAAAACTCACGCATGCGCACGAAGGTCCAAGCTTGGCTGATGCAAGTGCACATGATTCAAATCCATATAGTTTTTGAAAAAAATAAAAAGGTCGGATACTTTTCTAACAGACCTCGTATAGTACTTTGGGTTTACATGATGTGTTTGTTATGCATTCACAGATTGTCTGCAAATCAGCTGCAAAGCAGATGTAATAAAAACACTTTATTCGTGGCCAATCTGTATGCAGTCGCTACAACATATTTCAGTTTGTGATGTGGACGTGATAGGCACAATATATATCTGTTTTACACACTGTCCCGGTCCGCTGCCAAGACGCAAATCCCCGTCAGTTGCAGATATCAGCGGTTAATGGCAGATATACAGCGCATAGAGTGAGTATGTATTGTGTATGAATTGTGTATGTATGGTGTATGTAAGGCGGATGTCATCCGCAGCCAAATTTTGTGCAGCTCAAAAATCCTGGCAATGGAAAAACGTGCCTCTGCAGATAATTGCGGACGTGTGCGGGTGTTGGCCGACTCATACAAGCATGTTTCACGCATATTGTAGATGTTAAGCGAATATGTGTGCAATCCATATGCAAATCCTCCTAAACGCAAGTGGGACAGGGCCCTTAAATGTAGCAGACACGGATTATCTGGAATTTTGTTTTGGCAAGTTTTCCTGGCCTCTCCTGCCATCTACTGGCAGTTCATGGCAGTATTCGTCCTGAAGATGAGCAGACACTGTATATTTTGAATCACTGTACTCAGTTTCAGTTCAAACTGTACCACAGAGGCGCACGGTGTAAAACAGGGGTGGGCAATCATGTGCCATGAAGGGCCGAGACACTGCAGGTTTTCCTTTCAACCAATCACCTCAGCAGGTGATTTCTATTCATGATCACGTGTCTCAGCAGCTGATTTCATTGACGATCAGGTGTTTATGTTCAAGGGAGAAGCTCATCAGCAACCCACCTGCTGAGGTGATTAGTTGCATGGAAAACCTGCAGTGTCTCAGCCCTCGTTGCCCACCCCTGGTGTAAAAGTTCAGAGCACCCGATTTATGTTCTCACACACATTGTACATTCAAAAACCACACGTCGAACTTGTGTTTCCAAAAGCAAAACGTAAGCTTTTTTCTTCAAACTTAATTTACAAAAACTCTCAATGGGAGACATCAAAACAAAACAACAAAAAAACATTACAAGACAGCTCTGCGGTGTTTGCACATGCACAGTGCGAGCGGTTGGATGCTTGTAGCTCTTCAGCAGCAGGATACCCTCACGACAGCCAACCAGAATAATATCAAACAGGTTTGATTTTCATTCGACCATACGATCTACGATCAGGAGGTGGTCGTGAGATGTTAAACACAGCTTATTACTCCATGTACACTACACGATGCAGGACGCGTGATTAACCTGAAACTCGGTCCAAAAAATTCTCGCACGAATGAAAAATCATCTGAAAAAGGGCCAAAACTCGCACAGTGTAAAGCCAACATTTATGTGTCAAGACAATTTTGAGTGCACATTTTACAACATCATAAAACGTGCGTACATTATAAAACTAATAATAAAACTAATAAAATAAGTGCACATTCTCTCCACATGCAAAACATTTTGCGATGACACTTCCAGGGCTCCATAAAAATGCCTGTTTTTACAAATAAAAATGGAATATTTTACAAAAGCACATTTGTCTGTAAACACCAACACACATCACACTAACATGTTAGTTTACATAATGAATGACTGAACCAATCAGTGTTTAGCAGAGGCACTGTTAGTAGTTGCAAATATACCTGAGACAATACTGGAATTTATCGGTTATCTGTAACTTCCGATACATTTTTGGGTGGTTTATCGGTTTATCTTTATCAAAGATAACTTTTCAGTTATCTGATTATCTGTTATCGAAGTTAATTTTTTGGTTATCTGTGCTCACCACTGCTTGTGCCTGCATTCCAACTCTGTTCCTGCCTTTCTGGTCCTGCCTGCCTCGTTGTGTGCTCTAGCCTGTTGCCTCAACTACACCGAATGCCTGATGATTTTTGTACTGCTGCTTTTTCTTGACTGCCTACTCATGTACCGACCATTGCTATCCACTCAAGTAAAGCTTTTTTACAACCAGAGCTGTGTGTTCTAGCCATGCATTTGTGTCCAGCAATTCCTGACCATCCAGCCTGATACTCACACTTACCTGTTTCTGAAAGGTCTCGCAGTGATGAGCTCAGTGCTGTGCGTTTAAGTCCATCCATTGAGGCATATGTGTCGTCAAGGCTCGGTCGACCCAAAGATCCATTCACTACCTCGCTCTCCACAGGCCCAGTGGTACTGTTGGCCCCAATGGCTCCACTTCCTCCTCCTGTCACCAAGCCAGGACGGATAATCCCTTTCTGTTTTTCCAGTTCAGCTGCAGGGACAAAAGAAGGTGGTGGTGGTGGGTGATAGAAGAGCAGGACATTTGAAGAGATGAGGACAGTGAAAGTCCATAAAGCATCATGGGTTAGTGTCCACCTCTTTCAAAGCTCACTTTTCTTGTGCTCCAGCATCAGAAATGAGTTTTGCTCAATGTTCTTGATTCTGATTTGTTTTTATGGATTATACAGCCGTGCTCAAAAGTTTACATACTCTGGCAGAATTTTTGTTGGTTTTGGCCATTTTTCAGACAATATGAATGCTAACACAAAAACTTTTTTCATTTATGGTTAGTGGTTTTATGAAGCCATTTATGATCCTCATCAAAAGTTTACATCCCCCTGGCGTGTGTAGCGTGGTGTGTGTGGTGCATGTGGTGTGTGTATGCTACATGTCGTGTGTGTGTGGTACATGTGATGTGTGTGTGGTACACGTGATGTGTGTGGTATGTGTGATACATGTGGTCTGTGTGGTACATGTGGTATGTGTGTGGTACAAGTGGTGTGTGTGGTACATGTGGTGTGTGGTACATGTGCTGTGTATGTGGTACATGTGGTGTGTGTGGTACAGGTGGTGTGTGTGGTACATGAGGTGTGCATGGTACATGTGGTGTGTGTGTGGTACATGTGGGATGTGTGTGGTACATGGGGTGTGTGTGTGGTACATGTGGTGTGCCAGCATCTGCATTAATGTGCTTCATGGGGCCAGTATAGGCAGCGGGCAAGGTGTGGTCAGTGCTGCTGCAGGAGACAGCTGAAGTTCTGATGCAGGTGAATGAGGAATCGAGACTGTGGCGTCAGAGAGGGAGATGAAATGGGGCATGTTTGAGCACGAATCATGAAGAGCGATTCAAAAAAATCCATGCTGACACGATATCAGGCTTGGCCTGCAATATTTGATCTAATGCAGCAAAAACACATTGTCTATGCCACCGATCTGAAGTGCCCAAAAACTCAAAAAATAAGTCCTGTATTTTAAAAAACACAGTGGCAGTGGTCTGGAGGCCTGTCCTGGCCTCAGAAGACGTATCATTGTTGATGTCCTCCCACTCGGAGTTGCTGTCTGAGAGCAGAAGGCTGGACAACAGGAGCAGCTCGAGCAGTCCCACCCAAGCTGGGAGTCTCCCCCGCAGCAAACAAATCATCGAGAGCTTCCAGGTCTGGGAAGAATTGGTATAAATAAGTGTTTGCTTCCACTAGGTCCCAAGCTCAGTCTAAATAATCAAACTTCTTCTTCGGCGTGTAACAGGAGTGAAAACAATTGAAGAAGTTGATTTCAGCAAAAAATGTCCTAGATGGCGGCATAGTCTGTGGCTGTGACAGCAGAAAAAGAGTTTGCTGTGTCTGTGTTTGGCCAGATTTTTCTGTTAGGCTTATTGTAGACCTGGCTCAAACTGAGTAGGACACAAATGCGAACTCTCACAACTGATGGAGTAAGAAAAAGGTTTAATGAGTAAAACAAGCAGGGACTCTGTACATGAGAGGTCCAGCAGCAAGGCAAAGGTTGTAGACAGACGAGAGGCTGAGGCGTGGTCCAAAAAGCAGGCAGAGGTCAAAATACACAGTATGGGAGAGTTCAGTGGCAAAGACAAAAACGAGGTCGAAGGCAAAGCTGGGTCAAATACTGGCAGGCAGATAACAAGGTAAAACAGGACTAGGAACAAAGGTTGGAAAATGAAATGACTTCAACAATCTGGCAGGGAACCGGGGGTCTGTGAGGGCTTAAATACAAGGCAGGGTAATCAGGGTGTGAATGTGAAACAGGTGCGAGGAAAGTTCTGGAAAAGGGCGTGACCGAAAAACACAAAGGCAGGTGCAAGAGGGTGAAGTGAGACAAAAACAAAGCAGACTGGAACAAGAGAAATCAGTGACAGAAAAATCAATGGTGAATAACTTAAAGTGCCAAAAGAAAGATAAGACCCAACATAAAGGAACAAAGAATTAACCAGAAAACAAATGTAAGTACTGAAAAGAGAACAACAAAAAATAAAGTCTAAGGCTAAACTAGAATGGAACCCACACGTGGCAACAGCAAAGTAAAATAATAATACAACCTAATGATTAAACCAAAACAAATAAAAGATAAACAGAGAATAAAACCAGTGACAAAAGCATCACACAAGAAATGTGATAAGCAGAACCAAACTAAGTCTTAAGTGACTAAGGTACCATTAAGTGCAAAATAAACGATAATACAATTAATGAAAACAAAATTGTTGTGAAAGTGTAGTGACACGGACCCACAACAGGGGGCGCAAATGAACGGCCAATAGATGAGCCAAAAAGTAACAATTTAATGTTGTGAAACGTGCACAACGAATATACAGACAATCTCAGAATATAATTACAGTCAAATCACAAAGGTGACGTGTGGGCAGGCTCGAGGATACAAGATGTCTGTCCTGAGATGAACCAGAACCACACGATTTCCTCCGCCACCGAACCCAGAGAATACTGGAGCCGCCAAGTCCCGAATTCCCAGGTGATCACCGTCCCCGACTGTCGGATCTGGTACTGCTGGCGAGAACAAAGACAGTCAAGTGTGGGTGTGTGTACACCCAGTAACAACAACGGTGGGAATGCCACCTCCACCTCTCACTCAATATGCTGATGTGTTTGTAGTGATCCCTCAGAGAAAAAGAGTGCCGTCCTGCACTCACTCAGCTTCCACAAAACAAGGGACCGGTACGCCTGCAAACACTCACAATGTACAGATTACAGATAAACACAAAAGGCTGAGGATATTACCTACAATGAAGTACGATATCTCGGCAACGAGGTGGAGATGACGTCTGGTCTTTATGGAGTGTGATGATGAAGAATGTGTGACAGCTGTCAGGAATTAATGAGTGACAGCTGTCACTCCCGGCTGTGTCCGTGGCGGCAGCGCCCTCTCGTGCCTGAAGCCCGCACTTCAGGCAGGGCGCCCTTTGGTGGTGGGCCAGCAGTACCTCTTCTGGCGGCAGACACAACAAAAATGGCAAAACAAACTACAGGTTGGACAGCAAAATAATGATGAACCAAAAACAAAACTAATGGCAACCAAATAAGAAACACAAATGCTCAGAACATGGAAGCCGATATGAATTAAACACTATGACAAGAGCCCAAAACGGGCAGAATCGTGACACAGACATTGTGATTTTGAATCTGATGATTGATTGTGCAATAGGACTTGTCCAGTACAGCTGACACTGTGATTTTGATTCTAACGATTGATGATTGATATTGCAGAACATTTTCTTTAAAAATACAGGAGACGTGATTTTTATTTCTGATGATTTATTCAGCAGTTGGGCTTGTTTTACAATTGAGCAGATATTGTGATTTGAATTCCGATAATTTATTCAGCAGTCTGTCTTGATTTACAATAGAGCAGATGTGATTTTGATTTCAATGGTTGATTCAGCATTCGGTCTTGTTTTACAATAGAGCAGATGTGATTTTGATTACAATGGTTGATTCAGCATTCGGTCTTGTTTTACAATAGAGCAGATGTGATTTTGATTTCGATGATTTATTCAGCAGTTGGTCTTGTTTTACAATAGAGCACACATTGTTTTTTTTTATTCTAATGATTGATTCTGCAGGTCTATTCTGTGATTAATTAAAGCTATAACTGTGTATCTGCAGCCATCTTATTGTATTAAATATGAATCAGTTTTAGGGTTCCCATTCTATATTTAAATTTCTATTGTAATACAATGAAAACAAAATTTGGTCCAGGTTTGTCGGGGTGTCAAGTCGGCCAGGAGGGCCGGATCCAGGATGAAGCTCCTCTTCACCCAGGAGCGTTCTTCGGGTCCATACCCTTCCCAGTCCACCAGATATTGGAACCCCCGGCCCATTCGACGGACATCCAGGAGCCGGCGCACAGTCCAAGCCGGCTCCCCGTCAATGATCCGGGCAGGAGGCGGCGCCGGACCGGGAGCACAGAGGGGTGAGGTGTGGTGAGGCTTGATCCTGGAAACATGGAACACCGGGTGGATCCGCAGTGAAGCCGGGAGCTGGAGCTTCACTGCGGCAGGGCTGAGGACCTTGAGGATTTTGAAGGGGCCAATGAACCTGTCCATCAGTTTTGGTGACTGTACTTGTAGAGGGATGTCCTTCGTCGACAACCACACCTCCTGCCCGGGCTGGTATGCAGGGGCCGGGGACCGCCGGCGGTCTGCATGGGTCTTGGCCCTCGTCCGGGCCTTCAACAAGGCAGAACGGGCGGTGCGCCACACCCGACGGCACCTCCGAAGGTGGGCCCGGACCGAGGGCACACCGACCTCTCCCTCCACCACGGGAAATAATGGGGGCTGGTACCCCAGACACACCTCAAATGGGGAGAGGCCGGTGGCAGAAGACACCTGGCTGTTATGCGCATACTCGATCCAGGCCAGATGGTTACTCCAGGCCGACGGGTGCACGGATGTTACGCAGCGGAGGGTCTGTTCCAGTTCTTGGTTGGCCCGCTCTGCCTGTCCGTTCGTCTGTGGATGGTACCCGGACGAGAGGCTCACGGTGGCCCCCAGTTCCCTGCAGAAGCTCCTCCAGACGTGTGAGGAGAACTGGGGACCACGATCTGAGACGATGTCGGTGGGTATCCCATGCAGACGGACGACGTAGTGGACCAGGAGGTCTGCTGTCTCCTGGGCTGTTGGGAGCTTTGGGAGGGCCACGAAGTGGGCCGCCTTGGAGAATCGGTCCACTATCGTGAAGATGGTGGTGTTGCCCTGGGACGGCGGGAGGCCCGTGACGAAATCCAGGCCGATGTGGGACCAGGGGCGATGAGGCACGGGTAACGGCTGAAGAAGTCCTTGGGACCTTTTATGGTCTGCCTTGCCCCTGGCACAGGTGGTGCAGGCCTGGATATACTCCCGGACGTTGGCCTCCATAGACGCCCACCAGAAGCGCTGCCGGACAACTGCCATGGTCCTTCGCACCCCTGGATGACAGAAGAGCTTGGAATAGTGACAGAAGTCCAAGACTGCAGCTCTGGCCTCTGGTGGGATGTACAAACGGTTCTTCGGACCGGTTCCGGGGTCCGGGCTCCGTGCCAGGGCCTCCCGGACGGTCTTCTCCACGTCCCAGGTGAGGGTGGCCACGATAGTGGACTCCGGGATGATGGGCACCGGTGGATCCGACAGCGCCGTTTTGACTTCGTCTTCGTGTACCCGGGACAAGGCATCCGATCTCTGGTTCTTGGTCCCGGGGCGATAGGTGATCCAGAAGTCAAAACGTCCGAAGAACAGTGACCAGCGGGCTTGCCTGGGGTTCAGCCGCTTGGCGGGCCTGATATACTCCAGGTTCCGATGGTCAGTGAAAACCGTGAATGGCACAGACGCTCCCTCCAACAGGTGTCTCCACTCCTCAAGAGCCTCTTTCACTGCAAGGAGTTCTCGATTGCCGACGTCATAGTTCCGTTCAGCTGGGGTCAACCTGCGAGAAAAGTAGGCACACGGGTGAAGAACCTTATCGGTCTCTCCGCTCTGGGATAGCACGGCTCCTATCCCTGAGTCAGAGGTGTCCACTTCAACCACGAACTGGCGGCTAGGGTCGGGCTGCACCAAAACTGGCGCAGTAGAGAACCGTCGTTTCAACTCCTTGAACGCGGCTTCGCACCGATCCGACCAGGTGAAGGGGACTTTTGGAGAGGTCAGGGCTGTCAGGGGGCTAACTACCTGACTGTAGCCCTTAATGAACCTCCTATAGAAATTAGCAAAGCCGAGGAACTGTTGCAGCTTCCTACGGCTCGTTGGTTGGGGCCAATCTCTCACCGCCGCAACCTTGGCCGGATCAGGGGCGACGGAGTTACAGGAGATGATAAACCCCAGGAAGGACAAAGACGTGCGGTGAACCTCGCACTTCTCGCCCTTCACAAACAGTTGGTTCTCTAATAACAGCTGCAGGACCTGATGTACATGCTGGACATGGGTCTCAGGATCCGGAGAAAAGATGAGAATATCGTCCAGATATACGAAGATGAATCGGTGCAGGAAGTCCTGCAAGACATCGTTAACCAAGGCTTGGAACGTCGCGGGGGCGTTGGTGAGGCCGAACGGCATGACCAGGTACTCAAAGTGACCTAACGGGGTGTTAAATGCCGTCTTCCATTCGTCTCCCTTCCGGATCCGAACCAGGTGATACGCATTTCTAAGATCCAGCTTAGTAAAGATTTTGGCTCCATGCAGGGGGGTGAACACGGAATCCAACAATGGCAACGGGTATCGGTTGCGAACCGTAATCTCATTCAGCCCCCTGAAATCAATGCATGGATGGAGTCCGCCATCTTTCTTGCCCACAAAAAAGAAACCTGCCCCCATCGGGGAGGTGGAGTTCCGGATCAGCCCGGCAGCTAATGAGTCCCGGATGTAGGTCTCCATTGATTCGCGCTCAGGTCGTGAGAGGTTGTACAGCCTGCTGGACGGAAACTCAGCGCCTGGAACCAAATCAATGGCACAATCGTACGGACGGTGCGGGGGAAGGGTGAGTGCCAGATCCTTGCTGAAGACGTCAGCAAGATCGTGGTACTCAACCGGCACTGCCGTCAGATTGGGAGGGACTTTGACCTCCTCCTTAGCCTGTAAACCGGGGGGAACCGAGGATCCTAAACACACCCGATGGCAGGTTTCACTCCACTGAACCACCACCCCAGACGGCCAATCAATCCGGGGATTGTGCTTCAACATCCATGGGAAGCCCAAAATCACGCGAGAGGTAGAAGGAGTTACAAAAAACTCAATCTCCTCCCGATGGTTTCCAGACACCACCAGAGTTACTGGTTGTGTCTTGTGTGTGATTAAAGGGAGGAGGGTGCCATCTAGTGCCCGCACCTGCACTGGCGAAGGAAGCGCCACCAGAGGGAGCCCTACCTCCCATGCCCATCTGCTGTCTAGCAGACTCCCTTCTGACCCTGTGTCCACCAGTGCTGGGGCTTGAAGGGTTAAATCCCCGCTCAGGATTGTAACTGGGAGTCGTGTGGCAATCTGTGTGTGTCTCACTTGAATGTTTTGACCCTCCCTTAGCCCAGTCTCTAAGGGCGAGTGTTGTTGTTTTGGCCGTTTGGGGCAGTTTTTCTGTGTGTGCTCAGTTGAGCTGCAGAGAAAACTCTCCCCGCGGATCAGCCTCCTCATTTTGGCCCTGTGCGTTTCTCTAACAATGTCAGCAGGGGGAGCTGTTGCCCCACGGAGCGCTGTGGCTGTGGAGCGTGGGGAGGGCGGCGCCTTTTCGAACCCGGAAGGGAGAGGGGCGGCGCGTATCCGGTCACGTCCTTCGCCTCGCTCCCGACGGCGTTCCTCCAACCGATTGTCTAACCGTATAACGAGATCGATAAGCCCATCTAAATCCCGCGGTTCCTCCTTAGCTACCAGCTGCTCCTTCAGAACCAACGACAGTCCGTTTATGAAGTCGGCGCGGAGCGCAACGTTATTCCAGCCGGACCTCGCAGCTGCGATGCGGAAGTTGACTGCATAAGCGACTGCGCTCTCGCGTCCCTGTCTCATTGACAGCAGCACTGTTGAAGCGGTCTCTCCTCTGTTAGGGTGATCAAACACTGTTCTGAACTCCCCCACAAACCCAGTGTATGCTGATAACAACCGTGAGTTCTGTTCCCAGAGCGCCGTAGCCCAGGCGCGTGCTTTACCCCGAAGCAGAGCAATCACATAAGCTATTTTACTAGCATCTGACGCGTACATGACGGGACGTTGTGCGAAGACGAGCGAACACTGCATAAGAAAGTCTGCGCACGTCTCCACACAACCTCCGTACGGCTCAGGAGGGCTTATGTATGCTTCAGGGGATGGTGGGAGGGGTTGTTGAACCACCACTGGAACGTTCATATCCTGCACAGGGTCGGCAGGAGGACGAGCTGCAGCAGCGCCCTGAGCGCTCGCCGCCATCTGTGCGGAGAGAGCCTCCACCCTGCGGTTCAGGAGGATGTTTTGCTCGGTCATTTGATCCAACCGAGCCGTAAAGGCGGTGAGAATGTGCTGCAGCTCACCAATCACGTCACCTGCAGACGCCTGCGCTCCCTGCTCTCCCATTGGTCGTTCAACAACCGGGTGACGCCCCTTGGAGTCCATGACGCTGGCCGAGATATCCTGTTGTGAAAGTGTAGTGACACGGACCCACAACAGGGGGCGCAAATGAACGGCCAATAGATGAGCCAAAAAGTAACAATTTAATGTTGTGAAACGTGCACAACGAATATACAGACAATCTCAGAATATAATTACAGTCAAATCACAAAGGTGACGTGTGGGCAGGCTCGAGGATACAAGACGTCTGTCCTGAGATGAACCAGAACCACACGATTTCCTCCGCCACCGAACCCAGAGAATACTGGAGCCGCCAAGTCCCGAATTCCCAGGTGATCACCGTCCCCGACTGTCGGATCTGGTACTGCTGGCGAGAACAAAGACAGTCAAGTGTGGGTGTGTGTACACCCAGTAACAACAACGGTGGGAATGCCACCTCCACCTCTCACTCAATATGCTGATGTGTTTGTAGTGATCCCTCAGAGAAAAAGAGTGCCGTCCTGCACTCACTCAGCTTCCACAAAACAAGGGACCGGTACGCCTGCAAACACTCACAATGTACAGATTACAGATAAACACAAAAAGGCTGAGGATATTACCTACAATGAAGTACGATATCTCGGCAACGAGGTGGAGATGACGTCTGGTCTTTATGGAGTGTGATGATGAAGAATGTGTGACAGCTGTCAGGAATTAATGAGTGACAGCTGTCACTCCCGGCTGTGTCCGTGGCGGCAGTGCCCTCTCGTGCCTGAAGCCCGCACTTCAGGCAGGGCGCCCTTTGGTGGTGGGCCAGCAGTACCTCTTCTGGCGGCAGACACAACAAAAATGGCAAAACAAACTACAGGTTGGACAGCAAAATAATGATGAACCAAAAACAAAACTAATGGCAACCAAATAAGAAACACAAATGCTCAGAACATGGAAGCCGATATGAGTTAAACACCATGACAAGAGCCCAAAACGGGCAGAATCGTGACACAGACATTGTGATTTTGAATCTGATGATTGATTGTGCAATAGGACTTGTCCAGTACAGCTGACACTGTGATTTTGATGCTAATGATTGATGATTGATATTGCAGAACATTTTCTTTAAAAATACAGGAGACGTGATTTTTATTTCTGATGATTTATTCAGCAGTTGGGCTTGTTTTACAATTGAGCAGATATTGTGATTTGAATTCCGATAATTTATTCAGCAGTCTGTCTTGATTTACAATAGAGCAGATGTGATTTTGATTTCAATGGTTGATTCAGCATTCGGTCTTGTTTTACAATAGAGCAGATGTGATTTTGATTACAATGGTTGATTCAGCATTCGGTCTTGTTTTACAATAGAGCAGATGTGATTTTGATTTCGATGATTTATTCAGCAGTTGGTCTTGTTTTACAATAGAGCACACATTGTTTTTTTTATTCTAATGATTGATTCTGCAGGTCTATTCTGTGATTAATTAAAGCTATAACTGTGTATCTGCAGCCTTCTTATTGTATTAAATATGAATCAGTTTTAGGGTTCCCATTCTATATTTAAATTTCTATTGTAATACAATGAAAACAAAATTTGGTCCTATGATGTAGTGTTCAGCAGAAATGTTATAATATCAATGTGCCAAAAATACAGTGATTACAGTTATTTGTAATACTAATATTGAGGTGAGTAATTTTTCACCACTGCACAGCAAAACTGGATTTTAAGGTTCTGCCATCTGTCAAATCCCAGGGGGATCTGGCGAAAACTTTTGCCAAAAATCAACATGCAGATCCACCATGGATCTGCTGTGGTGACCCCAAGTAAAAACAAGGAAGCTGCCTAAGGGACTTAGTTTTTACTTGGTAAGGTTTTTGCTGCAATGACAAATTAGCCAAAAGTGACTGAGAATCCCCTTCACCAAGAACTTTGTTTAGCTATATGAAGAGTTTCAACATCTAGTTTGTCTGGGTTTTCTACCTGCTTAAAGAAAGGTTATAATTTCTGCTCCACTCTGCACCCGGACAACCACCTGACACCCAAGCACACTCCATCTACTTCTACCCACAACATACTAGATTATTTAGCAGATGCCTCAATAACCACAATGTGGGCTGATTCTCCAAAAAAGGAAAAGGAATAGAAACAAGCCACAAAACAGTTCTTCAGCTATTTTAATTAATTTCTCAGAGGAATTTCTAACAAACAACACATCAACAAACAGGCTAACCAAAGCGTGGCAGAACCCGGTGTGCTGAACATATTGCACAAGATGAATAAGAAGTGACCTAATGGCAGCTGGTGCCTCCACTCAGCTAATCATCAGCTCTCTCCTCCCAACACCTGGACTCAAACAGAGGCTGCAAGATGGAGACGTAGTCCTTCTGGCACTCCAAATACTAGCACCAACCCTCCCACTACATCGACTGCAATAGGTACTACAACCCCTGGCAATAATTATGGAATCACCGGCCTCGGAGGATGTTCATTCAGTTGTTTAATTTTGTAGAAAAAAAGCAGATCACAGACATGACACAAAACTAAAGTCATTTCAAATGGCAACTTTCTGGCTTTAAGAAACACTATAAGAAATCAAGAAAAAAAAATTGTGGCAGTCAGTAACGGTTACTTTTTTAGACCAAGCAGAGGGAAAAAAATATGGACTCACTCAATTCTGAGGAATAAATTATGGAATCACCCTGTAAATTTTCATCCCCAAAACTAACACCTGCATCAAATCAGATCTGCTCGTTAGTCTGCATCTAAAAAGGAGTGATCATACCTTGGAGAGCTATTGCACCAAGTGGACTGACATGAATCATGGCTCCAACACGAGAGATGTCAGTTGAAACAAAGGAGAGGATTATCAAACTCTTAAAAGAGGGTAAATCATCACGCAGTGTTGCAAAAGATGTTGGTTGTTCACAGTCAGCTGTGTCTAAACTCTGGACCACATACAAACAACATGTGAAGGTTGTTAAAGGCAAACATACTGGTAGACCAAGGAAGACATCAAAGCGTCAAGACAGAAAACTTAAAGCAATATGTCTCAAAAATCAAAAATGCACAACAAAACAAATGAGGAACGATATTCAGTGATGAATCTCGAATCTGCATTGGGCAAGGTGATGATGCTGGAACTTTTGTTTGGTGCAGTTCCAATGAGATTTATAAAGATGACTGCCTGAAGAGAACATGTAAATTTCCACAGTCATTGATGATATGGGGCTGCATGTCAGGTAAAGGCACTGGGGAGATGGCTGTCATTACATCATCAATAAAGGCACAAGTTTACGTTGATATTTTGGACACTTTTCTTATCCCATCAATTGAAAGGATGTTTGGGGATGATGAAATCATTTTTCAAGATGATAATGCATCTTGCATAGAGCACAAACTGTGAAAACATTCCTTGCAAAAAGACACATAGGGTCAATGTCATGGCCTGCAAATAGTCCGGATCTTAATCCAATTGAAAATCTTTGGTGGAAGTTGAAGAAAATGGTCCATGACAAGGCTCCAACCTGCAAAGCTGATCTGGCAACAGCAATCAGAGAAAGTTGGAGCCAGATTGATGAAGAGTACTGTTTGTCACTCATTAAGTCCATGCCTCAGAGACTGCAAGCTGTTATAAAAGCCAGAGGTGGTGCAACAAAATACTAGTGATGTGTTGGAGCGTTTTTTTGTTTTTCATGATTCCATAATTTTTTCCTCAGAATTGAGTGATTCCATATTTTTTTCCCTCTGCTTGGTCTAAAAAAGTAATCGTTACTGACTGCCACAATTTTTTTTCCTGATTTCTTATAGTGTTTCTTAAAGCCAAAAAGTTGCCATTTGACATGACTTTAGTTTTGTGTCATGTCTGTGATCTGCTTTTTTTCTACAAAATTAAACAAATGAATGAACAGCCAAGGCTGGTGATTCCATAATTTTTGCCAGGGGTTGTATAAACACTGCTTCAACTGTTCGGCTGCCACTTACCTTCAACCCGGTATTTCTCCATGTCCTGGACCTCTGCAATGCTTTCTCGGAGGTCTGAAGTGAAGCGGGCTCTGTCCTGCTGGCTCGGTGCCGTGAAGACAATGAGTACCTTCCTCTCGCCTCCAGGATTTGTTGATGTTATTCTGATACCATGAGGATAGTCTAGAATTCAAAAAAGACACTCAACATCTTACACACTGTGAGCAAAAATATTCTAGGCACTTTCAATTTCAATCTACGCCCAATGAGCTCATGAAGCCAAAACATCTGCCCACATGTCCTTCAGCGTCATTGGCATAAACATTGTGACATGAGACATAAGTGTTTCTGCTAAGGGCTCCTTCATACATAGTACAAATAAGTACAAATCTGGGTGACTCACAGCTTGTATGAGTGAACCACAAAAACACTGAGACGATGGGCAGGCGTGCATGATCCCGGTGCAATGGTGTCATGCACGCAATGGTGTCTTTCAAGCAGAAACACAGTGCGAGCAGCTGCACCACATCATGCTGCTGATGTGGAGGTAAATCAATTAAAAAACTAGCTGTGTAATTACTGAATGTCACTTTGTTGATACAAATAATACATAAAAGGGGACGCAATACAGAACCCCACGGTTAAATAAAAATGAATGCCTTTCACGAGATTCAAACCTGTAAGCTCTGATTACCAGACAAAAACTTTACCACTGCGCTACCATTGCTGGCCTGTAAACGGAGCGGAAAAAATGCTTTAAATAAACAAAGACATGGACAAGGTGCACTGTGTCCAAACGCTGTAGCCCGGTGCAAAGGCGAAAGATGTTTTATATATTTCTACGTGAGGACAGCAGGTAGAGATGCACCTCACGGAGGAATGTTGTCAGTTCATGTCCTTCCAAACACAAACGTGTTCTCAAGCTGGGACGTCCAGGAGCAGAGGCTCCCCCCGTCTGTTCGGCGCCCAGACCAACATGTCACTCTGTGTTATGTGGTCATTCATTTTCGTGCTGTATGCGATCAGACCTCGCTGTCTGGCCCCCATGTGATCAGATATGTACATCCATATAAGCATTTTATGCAAGTGTGCCCCCCCAGCATGCCAGATGTGTTGGGGGGAGCGGGGTGGGGTGTAGCGCGACAGACGTGAGAGACACATGTACCACATGTGGGGGCACTTAGACAAATTTCACATCCAGCTTGACAGTGATCGTCTGCTGACTGTTTTCGTGATGACGGTGCGACTGGCCACACATTTTCTGAGTGCCAAACAAGCGTTGTTAGATGTTCGTGTGTGTCAGCTGGAATTTGGCCGACACCTGCCGCGAGAGGGTTCAATGGGCTTTCACAGTGCACACTCTGTCTTCCAGCCGCTGGTGTGTGCAAATACTTGTAGCAACAGGTGTACGAGGCATTAGAGGCAACTACAATTTTACACGTATTGCATATGATTCCTGCTTTATGCGCACTTCATGTGCAATTCGACCAAATTTGCACTATGTGTGAAGGGGCCCTAAGTGAACCCAGAAACAAGTTTGACAATAATTACATACAAAGACACTGCTGATGACACAGGGAACGCAGAGGGGAGACAGGGCAGAACCTAACAGTCTCCAGACTGAGATTCAGGCTCTTAACTTGTTGGACTGTCTCTCTTGTTCTGTGTCTGTGTTTAGTGTCTGTGTGCAGGTCTGTGTGCTGGGCTGGGTGTGGCTGACCTTGTTTCCACTCTGCCTCCACCTGCTCAAGCTCACCTCATCTACATTGAGTGTCTCCACCTCAAGCTGCTGCATTTAAACTTGGTCTCACTCACCACTCACTGTCAGTTTGTTGTCGTAACCACCGTGGTAACTACTTGGCCAATCTGAGCTTTTGTAGTCTGGTTGTATTCTATGTTTTTGTTGCTCTGTTTTTAATCCCAGTGTTTATTCTGCCTTTACCTTGAGCCCAACCACGCTCATCAGCCCTGCCTGCTCTGCTCAGCCCAGTGGTTGTCCTTCCCTGCTCACCGTGTGGAACCCCTTTACTTTTTGTTGAACATTCATCTGTTTAGAGTCTGTTGTGTCAGTTCTATTTATGTTTGTAGCCTGTGCTTAACAGGAAACACTCTGAGTCCTCACTCAGCTGCCCCACAGCTGAAAACACCACATCCATCATTTTCACAATGTTTCCTGTTGTTACCAATATAATTTAATACAAATGTGTGAGCTGAAATGTTGTGATGATTAGCTCAAAACATGACAGGAATGATTATGGGTGATTGTTCAATGATTCGATAAGATGAGCTTTACTGTCCCAAAGGAAATTTGCCTTTAACGCATCCAGGTATCTGTTGTTAAAATACACATCTTACTCTGCTTAGAAACTCAAGTACATTCACCAGTACAGTACCACAATGTGGACATTACCACCCACCACATGCACCATACGCTACCATGATGTTGTGGTCTGGCCTGCAATCTGCTCCATCGTGTCCATTCCAGCTGTTCCCTGTTTCCTGTCTGTGAAATGCATGTCAGCCAGCTGCTGAAGTGACACACCTGGGGGCTCATTGAAGGGGCTCTACTTAAGACGGAGTTGGGCAGACCATCGTCGCCACATTCTTCTGTCACGTCAAGTGGTGATATTTTGGTCTTCTCATGCGCAATGTTTTCTTGAGAAACTCTGATCTCCTTGTGACATTCTGAACTCTGTTTTTTGTTAATATTAAGACTGTAACGGAGCCACAACATTTCTTTCCATAAGTAAGTGGTTTTGGTTATTCTTTATTCTTGAAACTTAGGGCTAGTGGCCGGCGATCACCTTAGTACAGTTGTATGTAAACGTTTGAGCACCCCTGAAGATTTCTATGATTTTCCTTTATAAATCATTAGTTGTTTGGATCAGCAATTTCAGTTAAATATATCATATAGCAGACAAACAGTGATATTTGAGAAGTGAAATGAAGTTTCTAGTATTTACAGAAAGTGTGCAATAATTATTTAAACAAAATTAGGCAGGTGCACAAATTTGGGCACCCACCAGAAAAAAATACAATATTTTGTAGATCCTCCTTTTGCAGAAAAAAAAAACAAAAAACAAAAAAACAGCCTCTAAACACTTCCTATAGCTTTCAATGAGAGTCTGGATTCTGGTGGTTTAAGGTATTTTGGACCATTCTTCTTTCCAAACATCTCAGGTTAGTTGGTTTCCGAGCATGGACAGCCCTCTTAAAATCACACCACAGATTTTCAATAATATTCAGGTCTTGGGACTGAAATGGCCATTCCAGAATGTTGTACTTGTTCCTCTGAATGAATGTCTTAGTAGATTTTGAGCAGTGTTTAGGGTTGATGTCTTGTTGAAAGATCCAGCCCCAGCGCAGCTTCAACTTTGTCACTGATTCATAAACATTGTTCTCAAGAATCTGCTGATATTGACTGGAATCCATGTGACCCTCAACTTTAACAAGATTCCCAGTACCTGCACTGGTCACACAGCCACACAGCATGATGGAACCACCTCCAAATTTTACTGTAGGTAGCAAGCGTTATTCTTGGAATGCTGTGTTCTTTTTCAGCCATGCACACCACCCCTTGTTATGTCCAAATAACTCAATTTTAGTTTCATCAGTCCACAGCACCTTATTCCAAAATGAAGCTGGCGTCTCCAAATGTGCTTTACCATACCTCAAGCGATTTTATTTGTGGCGTGTACACAGAAAAGGCTTCCTCTGCATTACAGCATCATACAGCATCTCTTTGTGCAAAGTGCACTGTATAGTTGAACGATGCACAGAGACACTATCTGCAGCAAGATCATGTTGTAGGTCTTTGGAGCACGTCTATGGGTTGACTATGACTGTTCTCACCATCCTTTGCTTCAGCTTATCTGAGATTTTTCTTGGCCTGCCACTTCAGACCTTAACTAGTACTGTGCCTGTGGTCTTCCATTTCCTCACTATGTTCCTCACAGTGGAAACTGACAGCTGAAATCTCTGAGATAGCTTTTTGCATCTTTTCATTATTTGAGAGTTGTTTAGAGGCTCCCATGTTGCCACTCATTAGAAGAAATGCAAAGAGGGGAAACATTTGCAAATGGCCACCGTATAAATACCCTTTCTCATAATTGGATTCACCTGTGTAAGGAGGTCAATGGTCAGTGCGCTTACCAAACCAATTTTGTGTTCCAATAATTACTGCTAAATGTATTCAAATCAATACAATGACAAGGGCGCCCAAATTTATGTACCTGCCTAATTTTAACTAATTATTGCACACTTTCTGTAAATACTAGAAACTTCATTTCACTTCTCAAATATCAGTGTGTTCATCTGCTATATTATATATTTAATTGAAATTTCTGATCCAGACAACCAAAGATTTATAAAGGAAAATCACGGAAATTATCAGGGGTGCCCAAACTTTTGCATACAACTTTATTTCTTCTGTTTTTCTTGTTGTTTAATGTTGACAAATTATACTGTATTTGTTGTCTTTCTGCCACCTGATTGTTTTATTTTTCTCTCTGTTTGAGGTGCGACTCCATCCAGAGATGTGAGTAGTGTCTGTTCCTGAAACCCTCCTCTCCTGTGCACCAGCAAAATTTCCTGTATATTTGTATTGTCAACTGTGTCAGTAGCATGGCCCAAGCAGAGGGTCACCCCTTTGAGTCTGGTCTGCTTGAGGTTTCTTCCTCAAATCATCAGAGGGAGTTTTTCCTTACCACTGTTGCCTGTGTTCTTGCTCTGGGGGTTGTTAAGGTTAGACCTTACTTGTGTGAAGCACCTTGAGGCAACTTTGTTGTGATCTGGCGCTATAGAATCGAAATTTCCATGCCTGTGTCATCCGTTGACATGGACCATTAACTCTTCACTTATGTCTAGTTGATATTTTCCCCTGCTAGACCTATGTTAAATTAAAATACTTGTCGTTAGTGATTAAAAATGTTCAACAAGACTGATGATTTAAAAAAAAAATTCCACCTTAAATAACCAAGCAGCTGCTTACAGATTATAATGACCCATGCTGTGCCGCTCACAGTCACAGCCTCACACAGATATGTGCACACACACCACTGACTTCATGAATGAAACTCAGTCAATAAAGGATAATTCTGTAAAAATATAATATATATATAAATGTATTGTAATCGTTTTTGGAGCTGCGCTGTGCTGAACACAGCAGCAGGACTTCTCAGCAGCTGGAACACATCAGATCCATGTAACTTTCAACACTAATATTTGGGAATGTGTAGGTGTCAGAGTAAGTTTAATATTTTTCTTACATAATTTAATGTAAATTAATTTTACTGGCTCAATATCCAGGTCAGAATGACATTTTAACACGTATTTTGGGAGAGTTTTTCTGAGTGTGTTCAGTCACAAATCCGCATTGAAAATGCATTAACATCATCAATATTTTGCCCGGTTAGAAGGCGTCATGTTGCTGTTCATGAAGGGACATTCGCATTTAGTAGACAGCATTGAGAGTGCGGACTCTAGTAGTCGTCATTAACCTCTTTGGTTTGCTTGGATGGCAGCATCTGTTGATCCAAAACCTGGATGTACCTTTTAGCATTGATGGTGCCATCACAGATGTGTAAGTTACCCATGCCATGGGCACTAACACACCCCCATACCATCACAGATGCTGGCTTTTCAACTTGGGTTAGGGTGGTCGCAGAGTGACACACCCCCTCTGCTTTTTGTTTCAGATTGGAGAGAGGGTCTGGCCTTTCCTCAGCTGATGATGGGGCCCCGGTGAAGCTGACTGCTGCCTCTATGGAGATCTTCATAGCTTCTGATGGGCATTCCACCTCAACCTCAATGAGGTTTGCTGTCCCAGAGGTGCTGGTTCCAGCATCCAGTGATGGCAGAGCCTTGGGAGGGTCAGCCAGCACCGGGCCCTGGGGCATTTATGCTCCGCGGGAGACATCCGCCCCGGGGTTGGATGATGTCAGCTGCACAGACGAGGCAGCCACAGGGAATCCCAACAATGTCAGCTGCATGGAGGAGTCACCCACTGGGAATTCCTATGATGTTAGCTATGTGGAGGAGCCATCCAGAGGGAATCCCAACAATGTCAGCTACACAGAGGAGCCAGCCACTGGGAATCCTGATGATATCAGCTCACCTGTGGACAAGGCAACCACACTCTGGCCACAGTTGTGGAACCCTGGGGCCTGATGGGCATCCTGCTGTTCATGTTTTGGATGTTTGTGAGCTGGGTGGCCGATTGCCTGATGCAGTGGTGTATCCTTGGGGGATGGTCCAACCCCCTTTCTGACTCCAATGTGGACCCCTGTGGGCCGTCTGACAGTCCACCTCTCTTGACGGAAAACATCTGTAGGCAGTCCGGCCCCACACCAGACTCTGAGATAGACCTCTGTGAGTCATCCATCCCTGCAGCAGACTCCGAGGTGGACCTTGGTGGGCCATACAGCCATCCATCTCTTTCAGTGGCGAGATCCTGTGGGTCATCCATCCCCACACCAGACTCCAAGATGGACCTCTGTGAGCCATCTGGCCATGCTCCAGCCTCTGTGGAGGACCCTGGTTGGACACAGGACCACCCTTCAGACATCATGTTGGGGGTCAAAGGGTTAGGATGGTCAGGATGGGAAGGAGAAATGAGCAGCTCCCTGTCCATGAAATATCCCATATGATCTGCACCTCCAACAGCCTCTCCTAATCAAACTCCTACTGCTTGGCTTCTCGTGCTGACCCCTGTTTTATAACTGATGGCAGAGGTGTGAAAGGTGAGTTTCTGGTGCCTGAAAACCAGACTGCTCCGGGCAGGTGGGGATCATTAGCCTTTGGAGGTAGTCCGCCTAGGAAAAGGACAACTCTTATCACAAACCGGGTAGGTAGGACCCATTAGCATAGGTCCGCAGCCTACCTAGGAGACAGACAACTCCAATTTGAATGATGTCCTGTGGTGCGTTCCCCGCGTTAGATGGCGTCTAACAGAGTAGCTGTCTATCAGGGTGCTGCAGCTTCCCATCAAGCTGTTTGTCCTGGATCTTTCCTTGCCACCAGAGTCCTTGTTGGGTGGTCAAGTTAGTAGGACGCGGTGAGCGCGCTCCCCTCCCACCTAAAGCTTCCTTTGCACACGTTTCCATGCAAGCTTTTATATTCCATAGTAGCCATCCCCACAGGCAGACCGCTCTCATTGCCACTGAGCTTCAGCGATACAAGATCAATGTCGCCACACTCAGTGACACCAGATTCGCTGATGACTGAGGATAGTGAAGGTTATACCTTCTTTTGGAGAGGGCTCCCCACTGATGTCAGATGCATACATGGCATTGGCTTTACCATCAGGACTTCTCTTCTCCATTCACTTCCTGAGTCTCTTGTTGGTATCAATGAATATCTTATGTCTCTTCGACTCCCTCTTGCTAAAGGTTGTTGTGCCACCCTTGTAAGCGCCTATGCACCCACTATGACCTCTGTGGATGACTCCAAGGATCAATTTTATGACTCCTTATGCTCCATCCTTTGTAACATCCCCCGCAGTGACAAGATCATACTGATGGATCACTTCAACGCCAGGATTCGATCAAGTCATGATGTCTGGGATGGTGTTATTGGGTGCCACAGTGTGGGCAAAGTTAACAGCAATGGTCGGCACCTTCTGACCCTCTGCTTCGAGTTCGGCTTGGTCATTACCAACACCACCGTGATGTGCTCATCTTAAGGGCCATGCATGGGCCTGAATGCTGGACCAACCACTGCCTCATTAGAGCAACACTCTGACTCCGTGTGTGGCCCCCTTTTGGAAATAGCAACTTAAGAGGAGCCTCAATTTTCATGCTCTTAAAGATCCTATCACCAGTGGCCCTTTATGTGATGCCATCTCCCACTCCTTGTCATCTGAGTCCAATCACGAGCCAACAAAGTCCTCTGCCAATTTAACAGAAGAATGGCAAGAGCTTTGTGACCTTTTGCTCAGTACCTCTCAATCTACCGTTGGCTTCAACCAGAAACAGCACCAGAACAGGTTCAATGACAACGTTGCCTACATCAAGCCTCTTTTGCAGGAAAAGCACAGCTTCCATGATGCAGTCCTCAGAAATCCATCATGTGCTGCTCTGAGTGCCGATTGGGCTGCTCTCCAGTCCAGGGTGCAATGTGAGCTTCACAGTATTGAGGGCAAATGTGGTGTGCTGAGGCTATTGAGAGCCAAAGTATGATAGGTATGACTTTCATCGCTTCTATGACTCCATCAAGGCTGTGTTCGGGTCTTCTCACACATCCACTCACCCAGTCAGGAGCAAGGATGGGGTTCTCATCAAGGATAGGTCAAGAACGGTGGGCGCAGCATTTCCATGAGCTCCTTAACAACATTACTCCCATAGATGACATCATTCTGGATGACCTTCCGACACTCCCACCTATCACAAAATCTGGATCTCCAACTGACCTTTCTGGGGGTTGAGAAGGCAATTCATGGTCTAAAAAAACAACAAGGCTGTTGGCCTAGATCGCATTCCTGCTGAGGTCCTTAAGTTTGGTGGACAGCCACTCCTGCAGCGTCTGCATTGTTTCATTACAGACCTATGGTCCTGCAGCTGTCTCCCACAGTAATGGAAAAATGCCAACATTGTCACCATCTATAAGCATAAAGGTGACTGCGGCAATAGTCATGGCATATCTCTCTAGCAAAGTTCCTGCAAGAGTCATGCTTGCCTGTCTTCTTGACAGTGTTGTCAACATAGTTCTCCCTGAGTCTTAATGTGGGTTTCGGCAGAAGTGAAGCACTACTGACATGATTTTTTTGCTCGACTGCTTCAAGGAAAATGTAGAGAACAACATCAAGATCTCTACTTGGCCTTCATTGACCTCACCAAGGCCTTCAACACTGTCAAATGTGACCTCCTGTGGAACATTCTGCACAAGTCTGGCTGCCTCTCACCTTTCTGGCTGTGCTAAAAGATTTCCACACAGGGATGTCTACCAGTGATACCGTTGGTAAGGCACAGTCCTCCAGCTTCAGTGTCAATGTTGGCGTCAAGCAAGGCTGCCTACTTGCTCCTGTAATCTTCAACCTGTTCCTCGTGTCAATGACCCTTATTTCTCACCACCATCGTCATCCTGTGGACAGGGTCAGTATCAAGTACCAACTGTATGAAAGCCTCTTCAACCTCCACTGCTGTCAGGTGAATAGGCTGTTATCTTCAGAGCTGATTTTTGATCTACAGTACACAGATGATGCAGCCCTCCCAAACCATTCAGCTACTGGCTTGCAGAAGTCCCTTGACGTTATCACAGAGACCTATCATTGTGCCGGCCTTGTTGTCAACTCCACAAAGACTGAGGTTCTACCTCGTGTTCCTGCAGCAGCTGAACCATGCTTTTGCATCAGTGATGCCCAGCTCAAGAATGTTGAGAGCTTCACCTATCTAGGTTCCATCCTTACCTCCAACTGTGATCTCATGGATGAGATTCAGCATTGTATTCACCTGGCCTCTTCAGCTTTCGGTCAGCTTAAGGAGTGTGTTTTTTCAAACAGAGCTGTTCATACCAAGATCGCTGTGTATAATGCATTCATCGTGTCCACCCTACTTTATGGCTGCGAGGCCTGGGTGCTGTACCAACGGCATGTCAAAATGTGGGTGGTTAGACAGGAAGTCCTTAATCCATGGGCATAAAGTATTACTGAGACCTAGGTTGAGGAGCTTTCTGACTAACCTACTGGGTACAATAGTGTTGAATGCAGAGTTGTAATCTATAAAAAGCATTCTCACACTTGTTCCTATGTTGTCAAGGTGTGTTAGAGCTGTGTGGACAGCCGTGATGATAGCATTCTCTGTGGACCTGTTTGCCCTGTAGTCATAAGCTGGTCCAGGTTGGGGGGAAGGACAGATTTTTATGCTTCATCACCAGCCTCTCAAAGCACTTAGACACAATAGGGGTAAGTGCCACAGGTCTGTAGTTAAGAAGGGCAGGCCATGTACTCAGGATGCCTGCCAACTGATTGCCTTGCAAAGTTTTGTATGGCAGCTTACCAAAGGCAGCCACTCTGTGGGTGGCAGAAAAAGAGATTCAAGGACCACATTCAATCTACACTCAAAAAATGGGCAATTCCTCCTGAGAGCTTAGAGCACCTAGCAGCTGACCAAAACACCTGGTATTTTACCTGCAATGCTGCAGCTACATGCTTTGATGAGGCCTATGACCAGGCTGCCAACGAGCGACTGGCCCATCGACACAAACCCAACACTGAGCCTCCGGCCCCACCCAGTTCTGCTCTCCAGTGCCCTGTGTGTAGCCCGCACCATCTCAACCTGCCTGAATGAGCCTGCATGGTGTCATCGTCATCTGTGATGGACAACCGAGAGATGTTGAACACTTATCAGCCATGCGGCACTCTAATATCCCTGTGGGGAAATGTTTGTGGAGCCAGCAATGAGACAGTCACTGCCACAATCATACAGACAACAATGACAGTAATAAACACAGAGAAAAGACAAGACAGATCACTTATTTAACAGGGAACTTACTTAACAGGGAAATGGCAGCAGGGACAATGGAAAACGTATACCTGTTGGTTCTGCACTTTGGCGCGGCATACCTGTGCCCCAGCATAAGTAACTGAAACCAGTGAGCCAAGGGATGGTTCTGGTCTGTGATAATTAAATGGGCCTTAGTTGCCAACCTGGTTTGGTGTCAGGCTACCAAGTCATTCAGGTTAGTCCCTGCAATTTTCCCCACATAGTCTCACAATGCCTTGTAGTCTGTTCTTGTTCTTAAGAGTGAGGGAGCCGAACCAACAAATAAAAGGTTAAAAGAGACTCAATAAAACATTTGCATAAAAGAACTGTTAACATTAAAACTTCACAGCTTCCTCAAAAAATAAAGATGCTGGTGAACCTTCTTACACAGAGCATCTACATGAACAGCAAAGGACAGTTTGTCATCAAGGTGAACACCAAGGTATTTATAACTGCTGACCTGCTCCACTGCTTGAATGTCCATCCTGACAGGAGGGACGTCCGGAGGATTCCTTTGAAAGGCAATAAACATCTCTTTTGTTTTTTCAACATTAATATGCAAGAAGGAAGCTTTACACCAGTCTGTGAATTCCCTCACCACTGGTCCATGATCAGGGGCATCACCACTCAGCAGGGACACGGTATCTGAGTCATCCACAGATTTAACAGTATGACGCCCTGCATGTTGGCTGCGGCATTCATTAGTATATAAAACAAATAATAAAGGTGAGAGGACACAACCCTGGGGTGATCTAGTGGAGGAGATGAGAGCATCTGACAGAACACCATTTACTCTCAGCCGTTAAAAGGTCAATCAGCCAGGCTATAAGACCAGGATTGACATTTTAGGAGTCCTGTAGTCTTCCTGCTAAAATGTGTGGCTGAATGCAATTAAAAGCAGATGAAAAATTAGTAAATAAAAGATGAGCAAAGGAACTGGCTCCCTCAAGGTGAGTTAAAACCAAATTCAGCAGGCTGCCCACCGCATCTTCAACTCCGCTGCCTGAACTGTAAGTGAACTGCAGAGGATCCAGCTTATCCTGGACACAGGTCAGAATGGACTCCTTCATAATTTTTTCAAATGACTTCATAACTAGGGAGGTTAATGCAACAGGTCTGAAGTCATTTGAGGATTTGGGAGATGCAGACTTGGGTACATAAACGATAATGGAGTCTTTCCAGAGAGAGGGGACCCTGTGAAGCTGGAGGGACGTTAAAAAGATGAAACTAAAAATGTCTGCCAATTGGACAGCACACGACCTCCAATGCCATCAAGGCTAGGACTTTTCCTGTCCTTGACGCCACAGAGGAGTTCACAAACTTTGTTCCTACAAACACCGATATTGCTCTGAGAAGAGTCAATATTTCTAAAAACTGACAGTTCATCACTAAAATCATAGACATTTAAACAATTATAAAAAACTGTTCAGTTCATTGCAAGCACCAGATAAGACTTTCCATTCAGGGAGATTTGACCCTTTTTGGATTGCATCCCCATCATGGATTTCACCCCCCTCCCAAGCCGGGCAAGAGCGGCCCGCATCGAGCGTGCTCTCCACCTTGTCCTTGTACCTGCACTTGGCAGGTTTGAGCTCCTTTCTGAGCTGTTTTTTAAGCTGTCTCTGTTGTACAGCATCACCCTGTAAGAAACAAATGTTTCTTTGATTAATTATATTCTTGACACTTTTTGTCACCCACAGCTTGCTATTTCGGTAGAAGGAAATTTCCTTCCGAGGAATGATGGAGGCCTCACAAAAAGAGACATAGGAAAAGACCACTTCAGTTAGTTTGCCAAGATCCACACAAACTTCTTTGAATAAATTCTAGTCTGTATAATGGAAACAGTCCTGAAGCCAGAGGAATGATTCCTCTGACTAAACCCAAACTAAATGTCTCTCTGGCTTTCCTCTTCAGGACAGATTTGTATTACAGAAGTAAATGAACCACACTGTGGTCCAACATGCCCAATGGAGCCCTGCTAAAAGACTTATATGCACCTTTCAGGGATCCAAAACAAAGGTCGGGGCTTTTCAAGTAGGACATGTCACATTTTGATAAAAGCTGCATAAGGACTTTGAAGGGTTGCAGTGGTTAAAATCGCCCAGTATAATGTGTGGCGCGTCCGGTGCTAATGCCTGAAGCCACTGCACTGTTTTTAGCATAGCCTGGGTGGCTACTTTGGCATTAGATTTCGGGTCGATATAAACCACAGTAATAAATAATTGTGGGAATTCTCTGGGCAGATAAAAGAGTCAAAGTGATACAGACAATAGGTCAATGTCTGTAGTGCACAGTGTCTCCATGAAAATCACCATCTTACACCAGTTTTTATTGACAAAGAGACACCCCTACCACCCCGCCGAGTGACATACTGCGGGGTCTTTGTCAAGGCAACAGGGAGCTCCAAAACTGTCAATCTCCAGATCTGACAGAGGGTCCTGCTATTTAAGCAACATCTATGTCAGGGTCAAAAGACAGGCATCCCTGTAGTCAGCCAGATATTTGATGTTGCCCTGAAGCTCATCCACTTTATTGCGGAGCGAATGAACATTTGCTAGGATGACAGTTGGCAGGGGGATCCGACGGTGGCCCTGCTGATTCAGCCTCTTGCGCAGTCTGCCGCGTCTTCCTCTTTTCCTCGTATGCCTCTGCCCAGACACCCGGCTCCAGTTCCCTGTGGGTGGGTTCAGCCGGTAGCTCTCTGTGGGGACAGCTGCCGAAGAATCTACAATGCTGACCTCTGAATCACAGAGCAGGAGTAAGAAATCATGGCTGTACTGGATGGGTTTCCCACACCCCCAACTTGGCATAAAAATGCAAAAAACAAGAGAATTTCCACCAAACTGGGGTGAGTCCCTGCCGCCATTGTCCCCCACAAACACTTAAAAAGTTGATAAAAATAAATAATCAAAAAACACTAAAGACACATTAAGAAACAACCACGTCAGCACACGTCCCACACACTGCTGTGTGTTGCCATGAACATGAGGCTTGAAATACGTTGTGTAACCCATGGGAGAGAATGACAGTGTATCTATGAAATGACAGGTCATCATGGACATGACAGCCTGTCCAGGTGTGCGCACTGCGCTGGAAAGTGATTACATTGCACTCCAGCTGCCGCTTGAGCTTTCGGCAGCTTGGACCTCAGCTGTGCCTTGACAGTGTTGGTTGGGGAGGTACAAGACACACTCGCGCTTCATTCTTGGTCCTCGGGGGGCAGACACGCCACACTGACCACCCTTTGAGCTGTCGCCACCTCAACCGCACCTCGACAATGGCATTCTGGCCATGCGAATGGGCCCACATTTTCTAAGTGCCCTGCAACTGCTGTTGGAAGTTTGTGGGTGGCACCTTGACTGTGGCTGAGTGTGGGCCAAATGGGCATTTGTCTGCCATTTGGCCTCATTTGGCCGCTGGTGTGAAGGCAGGCTTGATCGCGACATTTGGCCCGGGTTTGACATGGCCTATCATTTCCTGCAGCCCCTTGACTGTGGTCCGAATGGTCTGACCTACGTATGACATGCTGTATGAATATTGCAACCATGGTCAGATAGTCCCTCCTGTGGGTTCACCACCTGCAGAGGGGGCCATGGGGGTCGGGTGCAGAGAGGATTGGGTGGCGGACGAGGGCGGGTGGCCCGGCAGCCCGGTCCATGCTCACAGCCCCTGGCTGTTGGGATGTGGAATGTCACCTCACTGGGGGGCAAGGAGCCTGAGCTTGTGCGGGAGGTTGAGAGATACCGACTAGAGATAGTCGGGCTCACCTCCACACACAGCATGGGCTCTGGTACCCAACTCCTGGAGAGGGGCTGGACGCTTCATTTTTCTGGCGTTGCCCACAGGGAGAGGCAGAGAGCTGGGGTTGCATTGCTTATTGCTCCCCAGCTCAGTCGCCATGTGTTGGAGTTCACTCCGGTGAACGAGAGGGTCGCGTCCGTACGCCTTCGGGTCGGGGACAGGTCTCTCACCATTGTCTTGGCCTACGGGCCGAGCAGCAGTGCAGAGTACCCGACCTTCCTGGAGTCACTGGGAGGTGTTCAGTTGTTGGACTTCTGTGCTAGTCACAGTTTGTCCATCATGAACACCATGTTCGAGCACAAGGGTGTCCATAAGTGCACGTGGCACCAGGACACCCTGAGCCGGAGGTCGATGATCGACTTTGTAGTCGTATCATCTGACCTTCGGCCACGTGTGTCGGACACTAGAGTAAAGAGAGAGACAGAGCTGTCGACCGATCACCACCTGGTGGTGAGTTGGATCCGCTGGGAGGGGAGGAAGCCGGTCAGACCTGGCAGGCCCAAACGTATCATGAGGGTCTGCTGGGAACGACTGGCGGAACCCTCTGTCAGGGAGGTCTTCAACTCCCACCTCCGGGAGAGCTTCTCCCATGCCTCCCTTCTCCCGGGGGAGGTTGGAGACATGGAGTCCGAGTGGACCATGTTCTCCACCTCCATTGCTGATGCGGCCGCTCGTAGCTGTGGTCGCAAGGTCTCTGGTGCCTGTCGCGGCGGCAATTCCCGAACCCAGTGGTGGACACCGGAAGTAAGGGATGCCGTGAAGCTGAAGAAGGAGTCCTACTTATCTTTGTTGGTAGGTGGGACCCCAGAGGCAGCTGACAGGTATTGGCAGGCCAAGCATGCCACAGCCCGTGCAGTCGCAGAGGCAAAAACTCGGGTTTGGGAGGAGTTTCGGGAGGCTATGGAAGAGGACTATCGGTCGGCCTCGAAGACATTCTGGCAAACCGTCCGACGCCTCAGGAGGCGGAAGCAGCTCTCCACCGGCACTGTTTACGGTGCGGGTGGGGAGCTGTTGACTCTGACTGGGGATGTTGTTGGGCGGTGGAAGGAGTACTTTGAGGATCTCCTCAATCCCATCGTCACGTCTTCCGAAGAGGAGGCAGAGACTGGGGACCCAGAGGCGGACTCATCCATTACCCAGGCAGAAGTCACCGAGGTGGTTGGAAAGCTCCTCGGTGGCAAGGCTCCTGGAGTGGATGAAATCCGTCCTGAGTACCTTAAGTCTCTGGATGTTGTGGGACTGTCTTGGCTGACACGCCTCTGCAACATCGCGTGGCGATCGGGGACAGTGCCTCTGGATTGACAGACCGGGGTGGTGGTCCCTCTCTTTAAGAAGGGGGACTGGAGGGTGTGTTCCAAATATAGGGGGATCACACTCCTCAGCCTCCCCAGTAAGGTCTATTCCAGAGTACTGGAGAGGAGAATTCGACCGATGGTCGAACCTCGGATTCAGGAAGAGCAGTGTGGTTTTCATCCTGGTTGCAGCACACTGGACCAGCTCTACACGCTCCATCGGGTGCTCGAGGGTTCATGGGAGTTCGCCCAACCAGTCCACATGTGTTTTGTGGATCTGGAGAAGGCATTCGACCGTGTCCCTCTGGGCACCCTGTGGGGAGTGCTCCGGGAGTACAGGGTCTGGGGTCCTTTGCTAAGGGCTATCCGGTCCCTGTACGACCGCAGCAGGAGCTTGGTTTGCATTGCCGGTAGTAAGTCAAACCTGTTTCCAGTGCACGTTGGCCTCCGCCAGGGCTGCCCTTTGTCACCGGTTCTGTTCATTATTTTTATGGACAGAATTTCTAGGCGCAGCCAGGGTGTAGAGGGGGTCTGGTTTGGGAACCACAGAATCTCATCTCTGCTGTTTGCGGACGATGTGGTTCTGTTGGCTTCATCAAATCAGGACCTTCAGCGTGCACTGGGGCGGTTTGCAGCCAAGTGTGAGGCGTCTGGGATGAAAATCAGCACCTCCAAATCCGAGGCCATGGTTCTTGACCGGAAAAAGGTGCTTTTCCCTCTTCAGGTTGGTGGAGTGTCGGTGGAGATGAGTTTCCTCCGCAGGGTGGCTGGGCACTCCCTTAGAGATAGGGTGAGGAGCTCGGTCACTCGGGAGGAGCTCGGAGTCGAGCCGCTGCTCCTCCACGTCGAAAGGAGTCAGTTGAGGTGGCTCGGGCATCTTTTCCGGATGCCCCCTGGACGCCTCGCTGGAGAGGTGTTCCGGGCACGTCCCATTGGAAGGAGGCCCCAGGGAAGACCCAGGACACGCTGGAAGGATTACATCTCTCGGCTGGCTTGGGAACACCTTGGGGTTTCCCCGGAGGAGCTGGGGGAGGTGTGTGTGGATCGGGAGGTCTGGGCGGCTTTGCTTGAGCTGCTGCCCCCGCGACCCGACTCCGGATAAAGCGGAAGAAAATGGATGGATGGATGGATGGATGGATGGTCAGATAGCAGTACAACCTCATCTTGACGCTGTTTGATTGGGTTTCCAGCATGAGTGTGATGTGAATTTGGAGAGCATGTGCTGTGGTTAAATGGTTGTGCCGGCTGCTGTATGAGGCGCTCGAGTGTGGCTTCGACTTTTTACAAGTGCCACTCCAGTCCTCTGTGCGCCGTTCAGCCTCATTCGTGTTATGTGTGAAGGGGTCCTTAGATTTATCGCACAGTGGCCTCTTTGCAACTTTTGACTCCATGCTGCCTGGATTTACTCACTCCTTTTTCTTGTGTCATCAGCATTCTTGCTTCCTGTCAGCTCCAACATGGCTGCCCGGTCCTGGTTCTGTGTACTACTGCCATCTGGTTTGAGAACTCTTCCGTTCATCATTCTGATCCAGTCGGCGTCTCCCTCTGCCAGTGTATCACCCCTTAGATTTGTACATTTATCATTTATTTATTTTTGCACAATAAAATTGTTATTTGATTATTTCTCATTTTGGCTTCCTGCATTTTGAGTCCAAACCTTGTTCTTTGGTCTTCACCGCAACAGGAGTTTCTGGCCACCACATGGACCCAGTGGGAGCAGGTCCGACCTACAAGGCCCTCAGCTTGCAGGAAACCTTGTTAGGTCAACAATGGCAGTGACTCTCAACTTTAGCCGAACAACAGTAAGCACTAGCCTCTCAGGTATCCTAGTTATGCTCTCTGCTCTAAATGAACATTTATCAACCTTCTTAGTCACCACCACAGCACTGACCGCTACATCCACAACCCCTCCTATGTAGGGACAGCTGCTTCCACTCAGCACTCCCAAGAACCATTATCTGCCACCCCATGAATCAAATGAATCTACTCTGGTTCAGTTGATTCATGTGCCCCTTCTCTTCTTTAGTGTTAGGGTTAGGATTCTTCTTCAGTTTTTTCTCAGAGACCTTGCATGTACATGTTAGACTCACATGAAATAGCTTACCTTGTTAAACACCTCCATGGCGAAGCCCTGGCCTGGGCTATGGATCTATGGGGACAGCAGTCGCCCATTTTAGCATCCTACGCAGCTTTTGAACAGAAGTTCCGGATGGTTTTTGATCATCCGATGTGGGGGCAGGCGATCTCCAAGGGGTTGTTACCCCTTCAACAGGAGACCCCCAGTGTGGTGGCATATTCAGTGCAGCGCCAGGTACTCGTTGCGGAGTCCGGCTGGAATGCTGCTGCACTGCGCAATACATTTGTTAACAGTCTGTCTGAAACTCTTAAAAATGAACTAACTGGTGATCCTGGACAATCCTGACTCCTTGGACATGCTCATTTCACTTGATATCAAGATAGATAATTATTTGAGAGAAAGACAGCGGGAGAGAGGCCGAAGGGTGGAACGCATGTCTTCCCCTCAGCTCCCTCCAGGTCCTGCACTGCCTTTTTCATGATCCACCGGCAGCACACTCCCAGACCTATGGCAACCCCTGTCGAGGAGCCTATGCAGCTTGGCAGAGCTCATCTTACACATGAAGAACAAACGCACAGGTTAGATTCCAGGGAGTGACTTTATTGCACTGTGGGCACATCCTGCGACAGACCCTGGGCTATTGGTGAACCATGCACACCTCATGGGGGATCGCACTCCGCGCACCCAAATCCCAGCTACTATACTGTTCAGAGACCAGTCTGTGCAATCTCAGGCCCTGGTGGATTCTGGTACCAACGCCAATTTCATCGATCATACCATACCATACCATACCATACCATACCATACCATACCATAACAACGTTATTTATAAAGCACCTTAAAACAGCCAGTGCTGACACAAGGTGCTATACACTACAAACATAATACAAATTAAAACACAATAAAATAAAAATAACCACTAAAATGCAATTAAAAAATTATCAAAATAAGCCTTGTTGGTGTCAAAACCCAAAGAAAAAAGATACATTTTTAAACAAACTCATAAACACATAAAATAATGTATATACACTCAACAAAAATATAAACGCAACACTTTTGGTTTTGCTCTCATTTCCTATGAGATGAACTCAAAGATCTAAAACTTTTTCCACATACACAATATCACCATTTCCCTCAAACATTGTTCACAAACTAGTCTAAATCTGTGATAGTGAGCACTTCTCTTTTGCTGAGATAATCCATCCCACCTCACAGGTGTGCCATATCAAGATGCTGATTAGACACCATGATTAGTGCACAGGTGTGCCTTAGACCATCCACAATAAAAGGCCACTCTGAAAGGTGCAGTTTTGTTTTATTGGGGGGGGAATACCAGTCAGTATCTGGTGTGACCACCATTTGCCTCATGCAGTGCAACACATCTCCTTTGCATAGAGTTGATCAGGTTGTCAATTGTGGCCTGTGGAATGTTGGTCCACTCCTCTTCAATGGCTGTGCGAAGTTGCTGGATATTGGCAGGAACTGGTACACACTGTCGTATACGCCGGTCCAGAGCATCCCAAACATGCTCAATGGGTGACATGTCCAGTGAGTATGCCAGCCATGCAAGAACTGGGACATTTTCAGCTTCCAAGAATTGTGTACAGATCCTTGCAACATGGGGCCGTGCATTATCCTGCTGCAACATGAGGTGATGTTCTTGGATGTATGGCACAACAATGGGCCTCAGGATCTCGTCACGGTATCTCTGTGCATTCAAAATGGCATCAATAAAATGCACCTGTGTTCTTCGTCCGTAACAGACTCCTGCCCATACCATAACCCCACCACCACCATGGGCCACTCGATCCACAACACTGACATCAGAAAACCGCTCACCCACACGATGCCACACACGCTGTCTGCCATCTGCACTGAACAGTGTGAACCGGGATTCATCCGTGAAGAGAACACGTCTCCAACGTGGTGATATTGTGTATGTGGAAAAAGTTTTAGATCTTTGAGTTCATTTCATACAAAATGGGAGCAAAACCAAAAGTGTTGCATTTATATTTTTGTTGAGTGTACATAAAACAACCAAAGAGAGAGGGAGAGAGAAAAACTACAATATAAATAAAGTGCAAGGGAGTGGTGGAAGCCAAAAGGCTTATAAAGAGTTTGGGAGCAACAACAGAAAAAGCCCTGTCCCCCCTGAGTTTTCGTTTCAATCTAGGCACTTGTAGGAAGAGCTGATCAGCCAACCTGAGAGACCGACTAGGTACATAAGGCTGAAGAAGCCCAGAGGGACTTAAAAACCATGGAGGGACTTAAAAACAAACATAATAATTTTAAAATGAACCCTAAAATGAACTGGCAACCAGTGAAGTGCAGCCAGGACAGGAGTCATATTCTCTTTGCTCCAAGCCCCTGTCAAAAGCCACGCTGCATCATTCTGGACCAACTGCAGACAGGAGAGAAGCAACTGATTTACTCCCACAGTAATCCACATGACATGACACAAAAATGTGAATAATCATCTCAAAATGTTGCCCCAAAAGAAAAGGTTTCACTGTTGCCAAATGCCTCAAATGATAAAAACCAGATTTCACCAGTACTGCAATTTGACTATTTTAAGATCGCCATCCGTCTTAAAACCAAGATTAAGAATAACCGGTTTAAAATATGCTTCCAGAGATCCCAAATCAACAGAGCAGGGCTCACAAAGACTACACGGTCCAAAAACCACCACCTCTGTTTTCTTTTCATTAAAACTTAGGAAATTCAAGGCAAGCCAGGCTTTAATATCCTCTAAACGTGCCAGGAGGCATTTCAACAACTGACCATCCCTCTGAGCCACAGGCAAATAAATTTGGCAATAAATAAAATCCCATGTCTTCTAAAAAATAGTCCCCAGAGGCAATAAATATAGAGAAAAATGCAAAGGCCCCAGAATTGAGCCCTGTGGAACACCGCAGGACAACGGGACTACGGACGTTTCGAAGCCACCGAAATTCACAGAAAATGTCCTGTCTCAAATAGGACCGGAACCACTCGAGCACAGTACCACCAATGCCCACCAAGTGATGTAGTTGAGATAATAAAAGACTGTGATCAGCTATATCAAAACCAATCATTAAATCTAGCAAAACCAAGACAACACAGTTCCCAGCGTCAAATGCGAGAAGAATGTCATTAAAAACCTTAACTAATGCAGACTCTGTGCTATGAAATGGCTTAAAACCTGATTGAAACTCTTCCAGAATCCCATTTTCATTCAAAAATTGCTTAATTGGCAATAAACAATTTTTTCCTAAAACCTTAGACAAAAATGGCAGTTTAGAAATGGGCCTATAATTAGCCAACACTGTGTGATCAAGGCTGGGTTTTTTAAAGCAAAGGCTGGACAACTGCATGCTTAAATTTTGCCGGAACCACCCCGGAAGACAAACTACGATTTATAATTCCAAGCACCGGCTGCCCAATCACATCTTAATTTCCTCAGTTTTCCTGAGGGAGTCTTCCCAAGGGATTAATAAAGTTCTATCTAATCTAATCAAATCTAATCTTAGTCACTAAGGCTCACATCCTGGTGGAGGCACTCCGCACGTCGATTTCGGTGAAAGTATTAGATGGGACTGCATTCTCGTCACTTCGATCATTTCAGGCAATCACCGTGAATCTATTCAATTCATTGTTTACTCTTCCTCCCTGTCACTGGTGTTAGGGCACCCTTGGCTTTCCCTGCACAGTCTGGACATAGATTGGCTGACTGGGGCCATGACCTGGTACAGCGAAGCTTGCTACCTCAGGTGCCTTAGCTCGTCCGTGCCTCCTATCCCCAGTGCAGGGAGTCTGATGTTACCCCACTGGACCTGTCAGCCATTCCCAAACAGTGTCATTACCTCTGCGAGGTGTTTCATAAGAGTCGGGAGCTTTCAATACCTCCACGCAGACCTTATGATTACTCCATTGATTTGTTTCCGGGTGTGTACCTTCCCTCCACCCACTTATACAACTTGTCGTCCTGGAGAGTGAATCAATGGAGCACTATATTCAAGACTCCCTGGCCGCAGGACTCATTTGACCCTCATCCTCTACCCTAGTTGCTAGTTCCTTTTTCATCTGCAAACGTACGGAACATTATGCCCCGTATTGATTTCCGTGGATTAAATGGCATCACCATTCACAACAAATTTGTGCTGCCACTTTTAGATTCCACGTTTAATTCCTTAAATGGGGCTTCCATATTTACTAAGCTTGATTTATGAAATCCCTACCATTTGATCAGAATTAAGGAGGGGGATGAGTTCTTAGGGTTTGCCAATTTCTACTGTTGTGTGGGCTGCCAGAAGAGGAGGTACTGCTGGCCCACCACCAGAAGGCGCCCTGCCTGAAGTGCGGGCTTCAGGCATGAGAGGGCGCTGCCGCCTCAGGAACAAGCCGTGGTGACAGCTGTCACCCATCATCCGTGACAGCTGTCACTAATCAACACATCTGGTATAAAAGCAGGAAGACACCTCCACCAAACTGCCGAGATATCATCTTCATCTGGAGGTAATACTCTCAGCCCCTTTTGTGAGATCGATAAATCTATTATTGTGAGTGTTTGCAGGAGAACCGGTCGTTTTTGAGGAGGCTGTGCAAGACGGCGCTCCTTTTCAGCTGAGACCGCTGCAACGCGCTGAGTGAGAGGTGGAGGTGGCATTCCCACCAGTGTTACTGGGTGTTCACACACCCACCCTTTGACTGTCTTTTGCTTTCTGCCAGCAGTACCAGATCCGACACGCCGGGAAGGTGGCCACCTGGGGACTCTGGGACTTGGCGGCTCCAGTATTCCTCGGGTTCAGGTGGCGGTGGAAATCGTGTGGTTCCGGTTCGTTTCCAGACGGGCGTCTCCTATCGTCGAGCCTGCCCACACGACACCTTTTATTAATTGACTGTTGCACATTCTGATTCTGCTGCGTTTGGTTGTGACATTCACACCAGTAAAGTGTTATAATTTGACTCCTTCCATTGTCCGTTCATTTACACCCCCTGTTGTGGGTCCGTGTCACTACACTTTCCCAACATTCTACTGTAGGTTTCTCCATAAGTTCAGTCAGATCACTGCTCCCTTACATAAACTCACCTCCACCAACACCCCTTTTCAGTGGTCCTCTAAGGCCGATAGTGCCTTTAAATCTTTTAAACGATGGTTTACCAATGCATCCAGCCCGACATGGATCATCAGTTCATTGTGCAGGTTGATAACTCTGACATTGGGATCGGGACCATCCTTTCCCACCGTGGTGAGGGCGATCAACATCTGCACCCCTGTGCTTTTTTTCTCTCGGTGTCTGACTCCCACTGAGTGGAATTATGATGTTGACTTGAGGACCACAATTCACCTCACAGGTGTGGAAGAACTTCTGCTCATCTCTAGGGGCCTCAGACAGTCTCTCATCCGGATATCATCCACAGTCCAACGGTCAGGTGGAACAGGCCAACCAGGAACTGGAATCCACCCTCCGGTGTATCATGTCCTCCAACCCAACCTCCTGGAGCAGTCAGCTGCCATGGGTGGAATATGCTCATAGCTCCCAGGAAAGTTCAGCTACTGGATTGTCTCATTTTGAGTGTTCTCTGGGTTATCAACCCCCACTGTTTCTGGATCAAGAGAGTAAATTGTCAATGGCATCCATTCAAGACCATCTACGGTAGTCTAGGAGGGTGTGGAGGACCACCCATTCTGCTCTGCTTTGGACAAGGGATTGGGCCATCTACTGTGAAGACCGGCACTGAATGCTGGCCCCCCAGTATCAGGGCCAGGAGGTGTGTCTCTCGGCCAGAGATGTGCCCCTCCACACGTAAGCCCATAAACTGACACCATGATACTTGGGATCATTTCGTATTGACAAGGTCGTCAACCCTGCAGCAGTCAGGCTCAGGCTACCATGTTCACCTCAGATCCACCCAGTGTTCCATGTCTCCCGGCTGAAACCTGTCCCCACCAGTGATCATGCATCACCTTGGGGTGACTTTAGATCCTATTGTTAGCTGTGTCCTTTGACCTACACCTCAGAGAAATCAGTAGGACTGCTTTGTTCCACCTTCGTAACATAGCGAAGATTCATCCCATCCTGTCTGTGGCTGATGCTGAGACTCTGATCCATGCATTTGTCTCTTCTAGACTGGACGACTACAATGTCCTATTTTCTGGTTTACCACAGTCCAGAATTAGGGATCTCCAACTGGTTCAAAATGCTGCTGCCAAACTATACACAAGAAGCAGAAAGTTTGACCACATTACACCGATTTTGGCCTCCCTTCAGTGGCTTCCTGTCTCTGTGAAGTCTGATTTTACGGTTCTGTTGCTAACATAAAATTATTCACGGACTAGGACCTCCCTACCTAGCTGACCTAATTACACCCTATGTACCCGCCCGGGGTTTGCATTCTCACGTTGCAGGACTTCTTTGTGTCCCTAAGGTTAATAAAACACTGGAAGGCCAAAGAGCCTTCTCTTATCATGCAGATGTGTTGTGGAATGATCTTCCTGCACAGGTAAAACAGTCAGATTCTATAGAAACATTTAAATGCAGACTAAAGACACATCTATTCTCCCTATGGTTAGAATACTGGCATACTACTGTACTACGCGTCCTATCCTTTTAACTCATCTTATTAGCAACGGAACAGGTCTCAGCCTCACTACCTCTAATTTTTGGGTCTATTAGTGAAGCACAGTTCTAGCTGTGGGTGACCACCTTAGTATTCTCTCTGCTTCCCTGTTGATTTATTGTTGGTGAACTCATACCTTAGGTACAGTTATTTCTGGCTCACTGATTCTGCTCTTTTTCTCGCTGTCTGAGGCACTGATAAGACCTCCTGTATATGACAGATACGCACCCCATGGTGCTGGACTGACGATGAGATGCCCTGGCTGAAGCTAACACAGCGGCCCATGGACCACCTTGCTGAGGGCCCCTTCATCCATAACAAAAAGTTTAGCGAAAGAAGCAAAAACCGGATGAAAAAGAGCATAAAAAACAATTTGCGAACAGTGAATAATTCCACCTGCTGTCAGGAGGGACACACGGTTGGACAGACATGAACGATCCCGTGGCGACAGCTTCATGCACGCTCGTGTGTGTGCACGAACACAGTGCGAGGATGTACATCACACTTAGATCAGACAGCAGCAGCAGTGATTACATGCTGGACATATTATTTATGCCGTGCAGAAGTCGACAGAAATGTGAAAGCACAAAATGAGGTCAGTGCACAGAGCAGCATAAGAACAATGAGTGTACTGTTTAAATGTAAGACAGTTATGTTACTGGCCATGAGTCTGTTCTCACTCATTTTGCCTGAAATAAAGAAACTGATATTTGTCCACATCTCTCTCTCTCTCTCTCTCTCTCTCTCTCTCTCTCTCTCTCTCTCTCTCTCTCTCTCTCTCTCTCTCTCTCTCTCTCTCGCTCTCGCTATTTATATGTAGTAATGGTCCCCCTGGTAATAGCAGTTCTCAAGGATTGACAGATGTGTTTCACTCATCCAACTTCACAAGGACAGACAGATAGATTGAATGAATGAATGGATGCAGTACTCACAGGCATTTTGGAAGTTGTGCACCTGCATGTCCACCAGAGGAAATGATTGTCTGAAACTATACGTCACTGAAGTCTTCTTCTTCTGGAAGATCTTGGTTATCTGAGGATAAGGAGAGGAAGGCAGGTGAAGATTCAGAGAAGGACAAAACAGGGATTGCAATCAAGTTGCTCCTGATTGGTGGATACAAAGATAGAACAGAGACAAAGGAAACAACAGAGATGAAGGAGAGGATTGGCTAATTTTATGACAATTAAGTGATTGGTTAAATATTGTAAGGTATTGGTCACACTGTTATGGATTGATTTAACTAATAAGTAATGGATTGAAATAATTTGGTAGCAAAAATCGCGTATTCCGTGAGTCTCCAGTGGATTTGGGACTCTGATGAAATGAGTAGACAACCACAAAATTCGGCTGGGCAGTGCTTCCAGATGTACACAGAAGAGGAATAGATCGAGCATACTTAAAACTAACATCTATTGAACAGCCACTGGCAAGGTAACGTACAAGTAGAGGACAAAACCATAAACTGCAATCACAGAGGAAGCTCTCAGGCTGATGTCCACTCAAAATTTTGAACAAGCACAAAACTTTAGATGTAATCACACCATGATAGACACTGCAAACTGAGTAGTTGTCCATTGGCAAAATCAGGTAATCATCAGTCTCATATGGATTTGGGGCTTTGATGGACAGATGATGTTACATTTCCACTGCCAACAGAGAGAGCTGCATTTAGCAGATTGATTTTCCTAGTTTCAAGACATATACAGTGCCTTCCAAAAGTATTGGAACACTTGGTATTTCACACATTTGAATTTGTTTGTCATTTCAAATACAAAAAATACAAAATAAATAAATACATTTCTTAAATTAATTTCCTTAAATCTCCACAACTTGATATAAATTAATTTAAAATATAAAAGACAAGATGATAGGTTGCATAACTAATGGAATGGTTTGGTCTAATACCTGTAAATAATCAGTTTTATGGCCAGTTTTCTTCAGACAAGTCAGGGAATGGATACATGAAAATTTCCAAGTCACTGAATATGTCTTGGAGTTCATTTACATCGGTTATGAAGAAATAAAAACAGTATAACACTGTATGACAAGTATGCATAAAGGAGACACTTCTCAAAAACTGAGTTACTGTGCAAGAGTGAGGAAAGCCACCAAGGCATCAAGACGACCCAGAAAAAGTTATATGCTTCTTTGGCTGTGATTGGAAAAATTGTGCACAGTGCATATTTTGCTTTTTATATCCCTTTATAACAACCTGTTTTGCATTTTGTATCCCATTATAACAATCGTGTTCCAAGGTTGTTACAGCCGGGAGTGGTAGTAGGGACAAGCTCCCACTACCTAAAAAGTCCTCCCATATGGCGTGGATCTCAAATAGCCTGTGGCAACCAGCTTGTATGCTTGCTTGTATGGCTTAAGCCCCATTTACACATAGACGGTAAGAGCTCCCGGAAGCATCCCAGAAGAGTTTTTGGCCGTCTTAAGGATCACACGCTGTAGTTAACGCCGGCAGTAGGGGGCGTGGCTTAGTTCCGGCTTTACCAGGAATCCTCGAAAAAAATTATTCAACATGTCGAATAATCCCGGGAGTGCTCCCAGAGAATTTGTGTGACGACGGAGACAACGCGAACAACGGCGTTTGATACTTTTTAATCGCGGTTTCATCGTGACCCTTCCTGTAGTGCCACAGTTTACACCGCCGTAATTGGCAGCCGGCGTTGTAACCCTAACCAATGGTGTGTAAAACGGCGATAGAGCCCACATCGGCGTCCTCAAGGGCGTTTTAACCGGCAACAGAAGCAGACAAAACGGCGGCGTTCCAAACAGCCGATAGGCGGCGGTCGATATAAAAACGCTAGCGCTCTGCATGCAGGCCTCTCACTCGCGGCCAGCTCCAGATATTTTTGTAGAGAAGCTCCAGTATGCTTCCTAAAGGAAAATTGGCAGCGGCAAGGACTTACCAAGAGGTCTGGTTCAGAAGCAGAGGATAGCCCTGTGGTGGAGACGGAGCAACACATTGAGGAGGGGAAAAGGAAAGAGAAGAAAAGGCTGAGTATGATCTCCCTCCCTCTGCAATGACAGGCATCTATTCCTGCTCTTCAGCCTATTATACTCTGGGGGCGGTGCCTATATGCAAAAGTTCCTGGAGTAATGCAGGATTTGCCTGGATAAATCCACCGGTACACAGGGCATTATCGGTGGCAGCAGAACACCGCCATTCTCACACGCATCTTAACCTGCGATTGTAAAGGATAGAACTGGGTATAACCCTTGTTGCCTGACGTGTGCCGGATGCTACGGCGTCAAAATGCCGCTTTATTCGGCAGATTTAGCGCCGTTTTATCCGCGTATTTGCGGCTAGTACTGTGGTCAAAACGCCGGCGAAATGCTCCGCCCCTTTCCACCGCGAAAACAGCCGGAACTACCGTGAACTTCGGTCTACGTACTACCCGCCGACAAAACCGTCTATGTGTAAACCATGCTTTAGCCTCTAAGCCTGGTGGAACTGCTTCTACTGATGGGAGAAGTGAAGGCGGGTCTCTGGTGCCTTAAAACCAGTTGCTTCGGATAGATGGAACTTGCCAGCCTAGGAAGGCAGTTCATCTAGGAGAAGAAAATTCTGATCTCAAACCTCCGCTGCCTTGCGGCTATATCCAGTCTTGGACAAGGCTTTCAGGAGTAAACCTCGAAGAACACTCCGGAGTCAGAGTCCCAGTGGTAGTCTGTTGCTGAACTTCAACACTTTCTCAGCAACTCCTGCTGCCATTGCCAACCTGCATTGGCTTCTGCCTTTCCTTTGGACCACAGTGACAGTGTGGAGAGGGGGGACCTGCTGCACTGGAAACAGTGGATTTTCCATATTAGCCTGTCCAGGCTTTGTAGCTCCACTGGAAAGGACACTCCTGCATCATTGCAAGATGCCAGCACAACACGAGAAGTAGCAGTTTACCGGTTATACGTTCATCTGTTTTGCAAAGGAAACGAACACCAGGGGTCACTTGTGATGGTGGGAGAGATCATCGCATCTCATTAGACAGCTACCACCTGCCTCAAGCTGGGCAGCCCCCAACCAGTAAGGTGCTGTCTCACCATGGCCTTCTTGCTCCACTGTGTGCGTGAAGTAAACCTCGAAAGGCAGGCCACAAATTCTGCACCAGGCAACAACAACAAAAGAAGAAAGAAGATTCCAGCTGTTGTTCTGTTCACCATATGCCCTGGCCTCTCTGCTGATCTGCAGCAAACTGACGTAATTGACAGGGAATTAAATGTTGACATTGCCTGCCTCCAGTAAACTCGACTGGCAGACAGTGGTACCATCAAGGATGCAACTTACACCTTCTTTTGGCAAGGGAAGTCCTTGGACAAATCCTGTCAGCATGGGGTTGGTTTTTCTGTGAAAAATACCCTGGTCACATACATTGAGCCACCGTCAACTGGTAGCGAGAGAATCCTTGCCCTCCAGCTTTCAACATCTTCAGGCCCAGCCACCATCGTCAATGCATACACTCTACTCCAACCCAGAGGCAAAAGACCAGTTCTATGAGTCCCTAGACGAAGTGATGTCTGGGATTCCCACCAGGCCTTGTGCTGATCACAAGGCCTGGCCCACCTGCCTAGGTGTCTATGGAAGGGGTGATATATAACACATATCTGTTAATTTTAAAATAATGCACTAATTCTGAAGATTTGAACATTAACACACAGATGCCCAAAGAGATTATGGGTAAACTTAGCCTCCGCTCATACTGACTGGTTGACTAATTCATTCTATGTAAAAACTAACGCAAGTGAATCAATGTAATGTGTGTTGGTGTTTACAAATAAATGTCCTTTTGTAAAATATGTAATTTTTTTTTCATTTGTAAAAAAAAAGGCATTTGTAAAGCTGAAAAGTCTGTTAAATTGTAATGGAGGATTTTCAAGATCCCGCTAGACAGCGTCTAAGCGCATGCGTGATGACGTCAGGATGCTATTCGGTTAGGGTGACACGGTTTCTTTAAATAACAAGATCTGTCAAAAAATTTCTTGTGTGTGATTGGAGTTGTGTGGTGACAGGAATAGCCTTTTGAATGCTTGAATAACAATGTCAATCCCACAAAGAAATCAAATAATAGTGAAAACATGTTCATTACGACCAGTATTTTGGTATTTTGGTCATTGAACTTTGTAGTGTGGTGTCATCACAACTCATCAATCAGTCGCTCAGTGTGGTGTCATAACATCCGATCGGTTAGTCACTCCGTGCAGTGTCATAACAACAGATCAATCAGTCGCTCCATGCGGTGTCATATCGTCCAATCGGTTAGTCACTCCGTGCAGTGTCATAACAACGGATCAATCAGTCACTCCATGAGGCATCATAACATCTGATTGGTTAGTCGCTCTGTGCGGTGTCATAACAACGTATCAATCAGTTGCTCTGTGAGGCGTCATAACATCCGATCAGTTAGTCGCTCCATGCGGTGTCATAACAATGGATCAATCAGCTGCTCCGTGCAGTGTCATAACAACGGATCTGTTAAGCCTGGTTCACATGGCAAGATACTTAGGCCGATATCGGATCCGATCGTCCCCTTCTGACAATCTTAGGGATGCCCCAACAATCGTGATGATGCTAAAGATAATCTTATCAGATATTCCTGCCGTGTGTGGTGTGTTAAGAGCGCTCTGATCTGCTTGGAAGAACGTCAAGAGCGCTCCTATCGCAAATCGGGGATGTTCAATATGTTGGCTTGTCATGGCCCGATATCGCATCGTGTGTGGTGTCCTCCAACCACAAACGAGCATGCAGCCTGCTGAATGTGACGTGCAGCCAATCAGAAAGAGAGATGGCAGACGCATGGAGTAAAATCTAAAATCAAAATGGCTTACCCAAAGGTCTGGTGGTCACCCTGTCTCCACTCCTTTGAAAGAATGCCTTTTCTTTTTCTTTGTGTATTGTTTTTTTTCCCTCTGTTGTATATAGTCCACAAACTATCTCCGTTTGTTTACTCTGAAGTCACGTTTAATTTCAAGAGATTTTGCGAGATTTCCTGTCTGACCTGGGAATGTTTGTGTGTGAAATCTGTTCATGTGTCGTGTGTTGTTTTTAGCGTGTGGCTGCACACCACACACTGTATGACCAAACCTGTCAGATCTATGATTTTTTTTATCTCCACGTGTGTGGTCTCTCAGGTTTTGGAAACCTACAGATAATTTTAAAATCCTGTCGTGTGAACCAGGTGATTCAGGTCGACAACACTGATATAACCGGTCACCAGTAAATGGCAGTTTTCTATGCATTTTGACGCCAGGTATATCACACGGTTGTCAACCTGAATCACAATTTAACAGACTTTTCAGCTTTGCTAATGCCTTTTTTTTTTACACAAATGACAGCTGCATTAATTTATTAGACATACGCCAGCGTATGCCAGCATTTTTAATACATTCAGCATATGCCGGCTAAGTCAAGGTGGGACAGGACCTTTACATTTATTTATTTATTGTTTTCTTTTTTGTTTGTAAATATGCACATATTTAAATATGTATAATCATGAGATGTTTGTAGGTCTTTCCATACATCTAGTTGTAAATTTGTTTAAAACTGTATTTTAAAATCAACAGATGATTAAGAAACGTACTTCGATAGGACACGGGGTAGGATTGAATAATCATATGCTTCTTTCTACTCCGTTTTGGACACATTATGTTGACATTGTCCTCTTGTTTATTTTTTGGGGGGGGATTTGTTGCTTTCTGTGTTTGTTGTTGTTTCTTCTCTGTTTGTTTTATATGTCCGAAATCAAACTTTCAATCAATCAATCAATCAATCAATCAATCAATCAATCAATCAATCAATCAATCAATCAATCAATCAGTTGCAGCGACACATCAACTCTTCAACTTCAACCTAACTTGGAGCCAGACTGCCTGATATCTTAGCATCACTTTTGGAAAATGCCCAATCAGTAGACAGTTTGTGGCTAGTTTAAACTCTGCGCTCGAAACTGCACTCAACATGATTCCTTCACCTTTATTAAAACCACGCCCCCCCAAAAAACACAGTCGCCTTGTTTCAATGATTACTTGCATGACCTCAAACATAAGACTACATAAGAGGTCTAGAACAAAAATACCATAGGGAAAAACTAGAAGTATTCCACCTCACGTGGCATGATGCTATTCTATCAATCAATCAATCAATCAATTTTTTTTATATAGCGCCAAATCACAACAAACAGTTGCCCCAAGGCGCTTTATATTGTAAGGCAAGACCATACAATAATTATGTAAAACCCCAACGGTCAAAACGACCCCCTGTGAGCAAGCACTTGGCTACAGTGGGAAGGAAAAACTCCCTTTTAACAGGAAGAAACCTCCAGCAGAACCAGGCTCAGGGAGGGGCAGTCTTCTGCTGGGACTGGTTGGGGCTGAGGGAGAGAACCAGGAAAAAGACATGCTGTGGAGGGGAGCAGAGATCGATCACTAATGATTAAATGCAGAGTGGTGCATACAGAGCAAAAAGAGAAAGAAACAGTGCATCATGGGAACCCCCCAGCAGTCTACGTCTATAGCAGCATAACTAAGGGATGGTTCAGGGTCACCTGATCCAGCCCTAACTATAAGCTTTAGCAAAAAGGAAAGTTTTAAGCCTAATCTTAAAAGTAGAGAGGGTGTCTGTCTCCCTGATCTGAATTGGGAGCTGGTTCCACAGGAGAGGAGCCTGAAAGCTGAAGGCTCTGCCTCCCATTCTACTCTTACAAACCCTAGGAACTACAAGTAAGCCTGCAGTCTGAGAGCGAAGCGCTCTATTGGGGTGATATGGTACTACGAGGTCCCTAAGATAAGATGGGACCTGATTATTCAAAACCTTATAAGTAAGAAGAAGAATTTTAAATTCTATTCTAGAATTAACAGGAAGCCAATGAAGAGAGGCCAATATAGGTGAGATATGCTCTCTCCTTCTAGTCCCCGTCAGTACTCTAGCTGCAGCATTTGAATTAACTGAAGGCTTTTTAGGGAACTTTTAGGACAACCTGATAATAATGAATTACAATAGTCCAGCCTAGAGGAAATAAATGCATGAATTAGTTTTTCAGCATCACTCTGAGACAAGACCTTTCTGATTTTAGAGATATTGCGTAAATGCAAAAAAGCAGTCCTACATATTTGTTTAATATGCGCTTTGAATGACATATCCTGATCAAAAATGACTCCAAGATTTCTCACAGTATTACTAGAGGTCAGGGTAATGCCATCCAGAGTAAGGATCTGGTTAGACACCATGTTTCTAAGATTTGTGGGGCCAAGTACAATAACTTCAGTTTTATCTGAGTTTAAAAGCAGGAAATTAGAGGTCATCCATGTCTTTATGTCTGTAAGACAATCCTGCAGTTTAGCTAATTGGTGTGTGTCCTCTGGCTTCATGGATAGATAAAGCTAGGTATCATCTGCGTAACAATGAAAATTTAAGCAATACCGTCTAATAATACTGCCTAAGGGAAGCATATATAAAGTGAATAAAATTGGTCCTAGCACAGAACCTTGTGGAACTCCATAATTAACTTTAGTCTGTGAAGAAGATTCCCCATTTACATGAACAAATTGTAATCTATTAGACAAATATGATTCAAACCACCGCAGCGCAGTGCCTTTAATACCTATGGCATGCTCTAATCTCTGTAATAAAATTTTATGGTCAACAGTATCAAAAGCAGCACTGAGGTCTAACAGAACAAGCACAGAGATGAGTCCACTGTCCAAGGCCATAAGAAGATCATTTGTAACCTTCACTAATGCTGTTTCTGTACTATGATGAATTCTAAAACCTGACTGAAACTCTTCAAATAGACCATTCCTCTGCAGATGATCAGTTAGCTGTTTTACAACTACCCTTTCAAGAATTTTTGAGAGAAAAGGAAGGTTGGAGATTGGCCTATAATTAGCTAAGATAGCTGGGTCAAGTGATGGCTTTTTAAGTAATGGTTTAATTACTGCCACCTTAAAAGCCTGTGGTACATAGCCAACTAACAAAGATAGATTGATCATATTTAAGATCGAAGCATTAAATAATGGTAGGGCTTCCTTGAGCAGCCTGGTAGGAATGGGGTCTAATAAACATGTTGATGGTTTGGATGAAGTAACTAATGAAAATAACTCAGACAGAACAATCGGAGAGAAAGAGTCTAACCAAATACCGGCATCACTGAAAGCAGCCAAAGATAACGATACGTCTTTGGGATGGTTATGAGTAATTTTTTCTCTAATAGTTAAAATTTTGTTAGCAAAGAAAGTCATGAAGTCATTACTAGTTAAAGTTAATGGAATACTCAGCTCAATAGAGCTCTGACTCTTTGTCAGCCTGGCTACAGTGCTGAAAAGAAACCTGGGGTTGTTCTTATTTTCTTCAATTAGTGATGAGTAGAAAGATGTCCTAGCTTTACGGAGGGCTTTTTTATAGAGCAACAGACTCTTTTTCCAGGCTAAGTGAAGATCTTCTAAATTAGTGAGACGCCATTTCCTCTCCAACTTACGGGTTATCTGCTTTAAGCTACGAGTTTGTGAGTTATACCACGGAGTCAGACACTTCTGATTTAAAGCTCTCTTTTTCAGAGGAGCTACAGCATCCAAAGTTGTCTTCAATGAGGATGTAAAACTATTGACGAGATACTCTATCTCCCTTACAGAGTTTAGGTAGCTACTCTGCACTGTGTTGTTATATGGCATTAGAGAACATAAAGAAGGAATCATATCCTTAAACCTAGTTACAGTGCTTTCTGAAAGACTTCTAGTGTAATGAAACTTATTCCCTACTGCTGGGTAGTCCATCAGAGTAAATGTAAATGTTATTAAGAAATGATCAGACAGAAGGGAGTTTTCAGGGAATACTGTTAAGTCTTCTATTTCCATACCATAAGTCAGAACAAGATCTAAGATATGATTAAAGTGGTGGGTGGACTCATTTACTTTTTGAGCAAAGCCAATAGAGTCTAATAATAGATTAAATGCAGTGTTGAGGCTGTCATTCTCAGCATCTGTGTGGATGTTAAAATCGCCCACTATAATTATCTTATCTGAGCCAAGCACTAAGTCAGACAAAAGGTCTGAAAATTCACAGAGAAACTCACAGTAACGACCAGGTGGACGATAGATAATAACAAATAAAACTGGTTTTTGGGACTTCCAATTTGGATGGACAAGACTAAGAGACAAGCTTTCAAATGAATTAAAGCTCTGTCTGGGTTTTTGATTAATTAATAAGCTGGAATGGAAGATTGCTGCTAATCCTCCGCCCCGGCCCGTGCTACGAGCATTCTGACAGTTAGTGTGACTCGGGGGTGTTGACTCATTTAAACTAACATATTCATCCTGCTGTAACCAGGTTTCTGTTAGGCAGAATAAATCAATATGTTGATCAATTATTATATCATTTACCAACAGGGACTTAGAAGAGAGAGACCTAATGTTTAATAGACCACATTTAACTGTTTTAGTCTGTGGTGCAGTTGAAGGTGCTATATTATTTTTTCTTTTTGAATTTTTATGATTAAATAGATTTTTGCTGGTTATTGGTAGTCTGGGAGCAGGCACCGTCTCTACGGGGATGGGGTAATGAGGGGATGGCAGGGGGAGAGAAGCTGCAGAGAGGTGTGTAAGACTACAACTCTGCTTCCTGGTCCCAACCCTGGATAGTCACGGTTTGGAGGATTTAAGAAAATTGGCCAGATTTCTAGAAATGAGAGCTGCTCCATCCAAAGTGGGATGGATGCCGTCTCTCCTAACAAGACCAGGTTTTCCCCAGAAGCTTTGCCAATTATCTATGAAGCCCACCTCATTTTTTGGACACCACTCAGACAGCCAGCAATTCAAGGAGAACATGCGGCTAAACATGTCGCTCCCGGTCCGATTGGGGAGGGGCCCAGAGAAAACTACAGAGTCCAACATTGTTTTTGCAAAGTTACACACCGATTTAATGTTAATTTTAGTGACCTCCGATTGGCGTAACCGGGTGTCATTACTGCCGACGTGAATTACAATCTTACCAAATTTACACTTAGCCTTAGCCAGCAGTTTCAAATTTCCTTCAATGTCGCCTGCTCTGGCCCCCGGAAGACAATTGACTATGGTTGCTGGTGTCGCTAACTTCACATTTCTCAAAACAGAGTCGCCAATAACCAGAGTTTGATCCTCGGCGGGTGTGTCGTCGAGTGGGGAAAAACGGTTAGAGATGTGAACGGGTTGACGGTGTACACGGGGCTTCTGTTTAGGGCTACGCTTCCTCCTCACAGTCACCCAGTCAGCCTGCTTTCCCGGCTGCTCGGGATCTGCCAGGGGGTAACTAACGGCGGCTAAGCTACCTTGGTCTGCACCGACTACAGGGGCCTGGCTAACTGTAGAATTTTCCACGGTGCGGAGCCGAGTCTCCAATTCGCCCAGCCTGGCCTCCAAAGCTACGAATAAGCTACACTTATTACAAGTACCATTACTGCTAAAGGAGGCCAAGGAATAACTAAACATTTCACACCCAGAGCAGAAAAGTGCGGGAGAGACAGGAGAAGCCGCCATGCTAAATCGGCTAAGAGCTAGTAGCTACGCTAAGCTAGCGGATTCCTAAAAACACGCAAAGTGAATAATGTGTAAATAATTTATAGGTGATTCAGCAGAAGGAGTGCTTTAGTTAAGGCACGTAAAGATTACACTGGGAAACAAATCGTAATCTAGATAACTAGATCAATCTAACTGCGCAGAGTAAACAGCTAACAGATACAGAAAAACACCGCTGTGCTCCGGAACAGGAAGTGATACAATACCGCAGTGAGAGCCAACCACCAGTAGAGGCCTAAACAGGCGCCTCTCAGCTGAACGCCAGAGAAAGGCAGCCGCTTTAGACTATAAGCATGCACTACTGGCTACAAAGTGAACCTATTACTCTGATTTGATCAACAAAAACAAGCGTAATTCAAAGTTCTTGTTCAACATGGTGGTAACAATTTATTCATGGACAACCACCTGTGAGTCACTCTCCTTTTACAGCCCAAGATTTCTTAGATTACTTTGAGAAGAAAATAGATGACATTAGGTTAAACATATCCCAGCATGCCTTAACCCGGCCATTACACCCTGCTATTGAGGTGGGTGTCATTACTGAGGTATTACATAGATTTACAGAATTTGATAGTATCTCACTCGGCATGCTGACAAAACTTGTAACGTCTGCTAAAAGCACAACCTGCTTATTTGATCTAATACCAACAAAACTGTTTAAGGAGCTGTGGCCCACTCTTGGGCCGACCATGTTGTAATTATTAATCTGCCACAAGCCTTGGGTTCTGTTCCTAAATGTTTCAAATCTGCAGTGATTAAACCATTTCTTAAGAAATCTAATCTTGACTCTTCCGTATTGAAAAATTATAGGCTGATATCAAATCTATCAAAATGTTCTAAAATTCTGGAAAAAGTGGTTTCACAGCAGCTTGTGGACCACCTTACTGAGAATGATCTTTTCGAGCCACTGCAGTTTGCTTTTGGAAAATATCACTCCACGGAGACAGCTCTGACTAAAGTGGTGAATGATCTTCTGCTTGAAATGGATTTTGACACCACTATGGTTCTGGTGCTGTTAGATCTTAGTGTTGCATTTGATACCATGGATCATCATATTCTACTCGATATGATGGAGAATTATTTTAGGATTACTGACAATGTCCTTGCATGGTTGATGTCATACCTGACCAGTCATTCTCACCGTGTTTTTTACAACAGCCTTACCTCTAACCTTGGTGACATGAAATGGGGTTCCACAGGAATCCGTGTTAGGCCTTCTGCTTTTCTCCATTCATATAGCACTTACTGGGCACACTTGGGATTACCTTTCATTGCTATGCTGATGATACTCAGTTATACATGCCAATAACTCCTGATAATTTCATACACATAAAATCCTTAGAAGATTGCCTTGTGTCAGCGAAAAGCTGGATTTCCAGCAATATCTTACTTTTAAACTTGGACAACACTGAAATGATGGTTCTTGGTCCAGCAAGACATCGGCATCAGTTTGACCAGCTAATGCTTAACCTAGGCTTGTGTGTCATACATCACACTGACAAAGTGAGGAACCTTGGGGTAATTTTTGATCCTACGTTGTCCTTTCACCTCCACAATAGAGATTTTATGAGGACTGCTTTGTTCTATCTGCGAAACATAGCCCATCCTGTCTATGGCTGATGCTGAGACCCTGATCCATGCATTTGTTTCTTCTAGACTGGACTCCTGCAATGTTCTATTGTCTGATTTACTGCAGTCCAGCATTAGGAGCCTCCAACTGGTTCAAAATGCTGCTGCCAGACCCTTGAAAGGAAGCAGAACGTTTGACCACATTACACCCATTTTGGCATCTCTTCACTAAATAAAAAGTATGTGGGCTACAGAGCCTTCTCTTATTCTGCACCTGTTCTGCGGAATGATCTCCCTACTGCAATTAACAGTCAGATTCTGCAGAGACTTTCAAGTCCAGACTTAAGATGCATTTATTCTCCCTCCTGTATGGCTACCATACTGGCATAGTATGGTACTATGCTTCTTATCCTTTTAAATTAATTTTAATAGTAATGAAACAAGTCTCGGCCTCAACTTTATCTAAATTCTGCATCTGTTAGTGAAGCTTAGGGCCAGCGCTGATGATCACATTAGTATTTTCTCTGCTTTCCTGTTGACTTAATTCAATTTCTTTCCTTTATTTTCAATTGAAGCCAAATTGTACGACCAAACCTGTCAGATCTATGATTTTTTTTATCTCCACATGTGTGGTCTCTCAGGTTTTGGAAACCTACAGATAATTTTAAAATCCTATCGTGTGAACCAGATGATTCAGGTCGACAACACTGATATAACCGGTCGCCAGTAAATAGCAGTTTTCTATGCATTTTGACGCCGGGTATTGAAATTGAATTGAAAAATTGACTTAATGCTGATGAATTATATCTTAAGGGTAGTTTTTCCAGACAACTGATTCATCTCTGTTTCACTCTGTCTGAGGTGCATATAGCATCGCATAGGACTACAAGACTGACTGCTACAGACTGCAGGGTGCCAGACTGACTGCGACATGCCATGCCTGAAGCAGATGCAGCACACTGCAGTCTGCATTTGGAATGGACTCTGCAATGGGAACAGGCCCACTGATGGCACTGCTGAGACCTTCAACAGATGCTGGCCTGGCTCTCCAGGGCACTGGACTGACATCAGGATGCCCTGCCTGTGTTGGAAGCCCCACGTGGAATTGTGAAATTTGACACACTAAGATGAAAGACCCAAAATGGACTGCTTCTTAATTTCAGTTAAGGACTGTTTTTGTTGATCTGTTTTTTTTCTTAGGTTTCTATTGTCCATTTCTTCTGTTTGTTAAGACATTTTTGTAAAATTTGCAAAAACCTTGTAACTGTTAGAATGGCTGAAGCAGTGGGTCACCCCTCTGAGTCTGGTCTGCTTGAAGTTTCTTCCTCTGAGTCTGGTCTGCTTGAAGTTTCTTCCTCATTATCATCAAAAGGAGTCCATCCAGAAATGGGAGTGGTGTCTACTTCAGCAACCTTACTGCCCTGTGCACCAGCAAAATTCCTGTGTATTCATTTTGTGAATTGTTTTGTAAATTGTGTCTGTAACATGGCCCAAGCACAGGGTCACCCCTTTGAGTCTGGTCTGCTTGAGGTTTCTTTGTCAGAGGGAGTTGCCTGTGTGCTTGCTCAGGGGTTGGTAAGGCTAGACCTTACTCATGTGAAGCTCCTTGAGGTAGCATTGCTGTGATTTGGTGCTATATAAATAAAATAAATTGAAATTGAATTGAATTGAAATGGCAAAAAGAAATTAAAATGTGTGAAATACCAAGTGTTCCAATACTTTTGGAGGGCACTGTATGTGCACTGGGGGAAGCACAATAAAATATAATAATATGTAGATAAAATCAACAACTCAGCGTCTACTCCTTGCCAAGAGAAACTGCCAGGTGCTCTGAGGTCCAGATAAAAAAGGTTTAAAAGCACACAGCCACACTTTTTCCTCAGTCTGACTTGGAACAGCTGCATCAGGTCCTGTCTTCACTCATACAGAATTCACACCCTGTGCCAGAGCTTTGGCCAGTCAGAAGCCCAGAATGAAGCATCAAACAGCCATAGGATATAAACCCACGAGTATAATAAAAGTAAATAACAAGTAAGGACACAATGGTAAACCAACATGCAGGTAGCATAAAAGCTTTCCACCTCATGTCTGGTCAAAGTTTTGAGCATGCACAAAACTTTTCGATGGACATCAGTTGACAAGCAACTCATTTTGCTCGTGGACAAATGGAAATCTAAAAATTCAGATCAGCACCTCATATGTTTCCATGATCTGTCATGGTGTGACATGGGCTTTTCCAATGGGCTCACCAGACATAAGCTGACGAGGAACATGTTCAACAAATGAGAAAAAGACTTGTACAAGACAAAAAAGGACATGAATGGATATCAAAATTTCATATCTGTTGTTCATCCATTTCTTCAACTGGTCACAGAGACTTAATGGAATGAATGTGGTACCAATGAGTTCTCAAATCACATGACACACTGAACTATAGAAGAGCTAGAAATGTATACCTTCCTATCTACAGCCAGAACCATGCTTTGAATTCAATTTTATAACCAGGATTGAAAGTGCATGTTTTCAATTTCAAGTGTGCAATAATTATTTAAACAAAATTGGGCAGGTGCGTAAATTTGGGCACCCTTGTCATTTTATTGATTTGAATACATTTAGCACTAATTACTGGAACACAAAATTGGTTTGGTAAGCTCATTGACACTTGACCTCATTACAAATGTGAATCCAATCATGAGAAAGGGTATTTAAGGTGGCCAAATGCAAATGTTTCCCCTCTTTGCATGTCTTCTAATGAGTGGCAACATGGGAGCCTCTAAACAACTCTCAAACGACCTGAAAACAAAGACTGTTCAACATCATGGTTTAGGGGAAGGATACAAAAAGCTATTTCAGAAATTTCAGCTGTCAGTTTCCACTGTGAGGAACATAGTCAAGAAATGGAAGACCGCAGGCACAGTACTAGTTAAGGCCTGAAGTGGCAGGCCATGAAAAATCTCAGATAAGCTGAAGTGAATGATGGTGAGAACAGTCATAGTCAACCCACAGACCTGCTCCAAAAACCTACAACATGATCTTGCTGCAGATAGTGTCTCTGTGCATTGTTCCACTATACAGCGCATGCTGTATGATGCTATAATGCAGAGGAAGCCTTTTCTGCATACATGCCACAAACAGAGTTGCTTGAGGTATGCTAAAACACATTTGGACAAACCAGCTTTTTTTGGAATAAGGTGCTGTGGACTGATGAAACTAAAATTGAGTTATTTGGACATAACAAGGGACGATATGCATGGCTGAAAAAGAACACAGCATTCGAAGAAAAACACTTGCTACCTACATGAAATATTCATACCATTGAACTCATTTGTATACCAATGAACTGCAGAAGAAGAAAGATACAGGAGAAGTTGGCATGATGCAAACTCAGCCCCAGGCGTGAAGTGGGCCTGAGACTAAACCTACTCCTACCTGTACGCCTAACTGTACCCCTAACCAAGTTCTCTAGAGGGCCATTGTCTCTTGTCACCACAGACGCCACCAAAATTCATGATACTGGCTGTGTTCTGGACATTCATCTCTTGTGCTATTCACTGCTGCTCTGTTGTCACTGTTTGTACTGTAAAGAGAACTGGGTTCTGTGAAGTCACTGCCTCACACACACAGCTCTGCAGTGAATGGTTGGTTACCATCAGCAGGTCATTGAACAGGAAGACTTCTCGCTGGTGAACACTGCTTCGCTGAGATCGGTTTGGATCAGGAACCTCAAACAACTGACAGCAGCAAACCAACCGACGATGAGGCAGAGACAAAACCTGTGACACACACACACACGCACGCACGCACGCACGCACGCACACACACACACACACACACACACACACACACAGTCAAGTTCCAGATGTGTGATGACTGCAAAGAATGTTTGTAATGTCAGAGCATCTTACAGGCTTCTTGCCAACTATCATCCTTTCCACAGCCTGGACTTGGGACACATGGTCATCATTGGTCCTCAGCTCCCATTTCTGGATCCTTCCATAGATGGCCACCAAGAGGTCTCTGGGGATGTCTTGGCCATTATCTACCCCTGAAGAACAACGACACAGCAAGATTAAAAACAGTGGAAAAGGAATTAGTGAATCTTCCCCAGAGAAATGAAAAGTTGATTGTCACAGAAATTCATCACTTATAGTCCATGCGCCAGTAGTCGATTTTGACCTAATCAGTACAAATTAAGGGGACTAAATGGCACTTAGAGTCCAGCTCCAGTGTACCATGACCGACACAAAAATGTATGGTGGCCATCCAGGGTTGTAGGTGTAGCCAGGTAGAGGTCAGAATTTAAAAACACTCCAGCCATACTGTAAAGTACGAGGCTTCACCGCCGCGACACGCGGAATTCCTCCGCACGGAATTCCTCCGCACGGAATTCCTCCACACGGAATTCCTCCGCATGTCTGTCTCAATGTGCCGAAAAAGTGCTGATGTCCACGTCTTTTCACAATTCCTGTGCTAGTCAGACGACGTTCCAGATAAAACACAGCGTCCAGTTTGGAAATGAACGGCACATTCCACTGTTACAGGAGTTTTTGTCATGGAAAGAGGAGCGGAGGCTTCGCGTGTCGCGGTGGTGCCGCATGGTGCACAGCAACGCCGTGATGAAGCCTCACGGGACATGTTCTGGCATGTCCAGGCACATCCACAATTTCTTGGATAATCACTCGATGGAAAAACCACCGACAGCTGTCTGAACGCCATCACAAAGCCGTCCTGTGAGACCAAAATGGAGGTGGTTTTGTCTCGCACCAGTAGTGAATCCATTGTGACGCGCGAAGCCTCCGCTCGGCTTTCCATGACAAAATCTCTTGTTAAAAATGAAATCTGCCGGAAAATGTTTGATGTCCAGCTCTTGTGATAACCAGAGAAATGGCACACGATGGTCATGGATCCAGACAGCCAACCGTATAGAAATGAAATGGTCGTTCAGCCTGTTGATGGCGGCTTCGGAGAGCGGCGCGCCCCACAGCCGCTGCGGGCCGTCCTTAAAGAGACAGTAACACTCCTTATTCTCTACCAAGCCCGTAACATTTTCACCGAAAGCCGAATAAATTTTACTAATGGTTTCCAGCTGCCAGTCTCTAACAGTTTCTGAAAAAATTCTGATGGAAAAAAAGCCCAAATCATTCCGCCATTTCCTGACAATGAAAATCCGACGAGGGGGCTGGACCACTCCTCACTCAAAGCCTGCTCACAGGCGAATGACGCAACCGACAGGCGTGGAAAAACTCACGCATGCGCACAAGGGTTCAAGCTTGTCTGACGTAATCACACGTGATTCAAATCCATATGGTTTTTGGAAAAAATAATAAGGTCGGATACTTTTCTAATAGACCTCGTACAACATAGGAGAAGTAAAATCAGCAGGATACTGTTGTGTTTCAGGGTTTGTATTTATTTCTACTTTCTTTGAGCTTATCCAGTGTTATGTAGATGAATTTAATGTTTTTTTCTGAATTCATCATGGGTTACAAAGGAGGCAGAAATATGTTAGTCGGCCAAGCTTGGAAAATTCATGCAAAACAAATCATGCACATGGCGGTATATTACACCTGTTGGCCCAGAGACTTTTGTTTCTGCTGCATGCCCCCTCCTCTTTGCAAAACATGTTAATTCCTCTCTGTATGCTAACATTTGGAGAGGAATTAACATGCAGCTCAAGTGAAACTGTCTGGGCCTTCAAGTATTAATTGGCACACTCCAAAGAAACGAGAGGCTGCTTTTCTCTCTGACGCTTATGTCCAGGCCACATTCCTCTGTTGTGTCTGATTGAGCCTGAGCGCTGGAGATCACTTCTCAGTTTGTCTGCCACCACTGCCCGGACTATTTGCAGGCCATGACATTGACCCTATGTGTCTTTTTGCAAGGAATGTTTTCACAGTTTTTGCTCTATGGCAAGATGCATTATCATCTTGAAAAATGATTTCATCATCCCCAAACATCCTTTCAATTGATGGGATAAGAAAAGTGTCCAAAATATCAATGTAAACTTGTGCATTTATTGATGATGTAATGGCAGCCATCGCCCCAGTGCCTTTACTTGACATGCAGCCCCATATCATCAATGACCGTGGAAATTTACATGTTCTCTTCAGGCAGTCATCTTTATAAATCTCATTGGAACGGCACCAAACAAAAGTTCCAGCATCATCACCTTGCCCAATGCAGATTCGAGATTCATCACTGAATATGACTTTCATCCAGTCATCCACAGTCCACAATTGCTTTTCCTTAGCCCATTGTAACCTTGTTTTTTTCTGTTTAGGTGTTAATGATGGCTTTCATTTAGCTTTTCTGTATGTAAATCCCATTTTCTTTAGGCGGTTTCTTACAGTTCGGTCACAGACGTTGACTCCAGTTTCCTCCCATTCGTTCCTCATTTGTTTTGTTGTGCATTTTCGATTTTTGAGACATATTGCTTTAAGTTTTCTGTCTTGACGCTTTGATGTCTTCCTTGGTCTACCAGTATGTTTGCCTTTAACAACCTTCCCATGTTGTTTGTATTTGGTCCAGAATTTAGACACAGCTGACTGTGAACAACCAACATCTTTTGTAACATTGCGTGATGATTTACCCTCTTTTAAGAGTCTGATAATCCTCTCCTTTGTTTCAACTGACATCTCTCGTGTCCGAGCTATGATTCATGTCAGTCCACTTGGTGCAACAGCTCTCCAAGGTGTGATCACTCCTTTTTAGATGCAGACTAACGAACAGATCTGATTTGATGCAGGTGTGAGTTTTGGGGATGAAAATTTACAGGGTGATTCCATAATTTATTCCTCAGAATTGAGTGAGTCCATATTTTTTTCCCTCTGCTTGGTCTAAAAAAGTAACCGATACTGACTGCCACAATTTTTTTTTCCTGATTTCTTATAGTGTGTCTTAAAGCCAGAAAGTTGCCATTTGAAATGACTTTAGTTTTGTGTCATGTCTGTGATTTGCTTTTTTTCTACAAAATTAAACAACTAAATGAACATCCTCCGAGGCCGGTGATTCCATAATTATTGCCAGGGGTTGTATTATTTGATCCAAGATAAGTTTTCTATTTGTCATTAAAACACTTATTTTAATAACTGCCTGTCCTTTTAAGAAGGGCAGAAGTATTTCTAATGAAAATCCTTCATGAATGGTAATTTGGTTGTAGGCTAAACACCAATTACAATGACAATTTACTGTACTAAGCTCACAATGTCATAGAGCTGGGGTTAGCACCCCCCCCCCCCCCCCCAAAAAAAAACCCATTTCATCTTGGAATAACAACAAACAGAAGGTATAACTTCATGAAGGAAAAAAAAATCTTTCTCCCAAAGAAAAGGCTTGTTACTATACAAAGACTATACAAAGCAGCCAAATGTAGCATACAGTTGCCATAACTAGCAGTTTCTAGGTTCCCAAGTTGTGTCTTTCCTACATTTGCCACAGGTGTATTTTCGGCAGTGCACACAACGTTCAGTGCACACAACGTTCAGTGCTTCTGTTATTACTGCAGCGTATGCGCACCTGGCACTGTTTTTTCTTCTGAGAAACTCTCATTTCATGACGCTGCTGTTTGCGCTCTTCCCTGAGTGCCTTTTTCTGCAAATGTCTGTTTTGAAATTCTGAACAATTGTCAACTTTCTATGGATCCTGTACATGCTGTGTATAAAACATGTGCATTTGTGGCAGCCATGTCCAACAGGTTGTAAAACACAACCATGGGCCATCTCCGTGTTCCTGCACACACGGAGTAGTTGCGTAATATCTGCTCCATGATATCAACACCGCATTTGAAATGGTTATAATCAACAACAGTGTTTGTTTTTTGTTTTCGGGTGTCCACAATTTCCACTTTCTGATGTATGGTGCTCAGACAGACAGATTTCTTTTTTTGTTGCATACCTGTGTTGAGTACAACTGGCAGCCCGAGGTTTCTTTGGCAGTTGCTGGTAGCTCCTGACGATTTCTGTTGATGGTGCCAAGCAAAGTTGTTTTTCATTGAAGAAGCCTCTTAGCCAGAGACTGAGATGTGAAGAAATTGTCCGTAGTTACAGTCCTTCACTGGTCCATAAATGGTTCCATCAACTTCAAAACAACATTCTCTGACAGCCTCTCTCCCACCAGATGAGTGGGATCTTTTCCCAAGTAAGGGATGGCATTACACATGTATTTCATGTCCAGATCTGTTGCAATTCAAAACTTGGTTCCAAACTTGTCAGGCTTGGATGCAATGTACTGCAGAAAGGGACAACAAACCTTTGATGGAAATAATTGCTCATCCACATTAACATGCTGCCCTGGACTGTAGGACGACAAACACTTCTGAACAAACTGCTGCCAGAGGTCAGAAATTGCTGCAAATTTGTCCGTTTGTAAGCATTCCTTGCAGGTGTCCTTGTTGGCGAAGCGAAGGCACCGCTTTATTTCAAGAAAGTGGTTATGGGGCATTATGGCTTTGATATCTGGGTTACCAAATCTATTGGCCCACATGAATCGCATGGCACCAATGTAGCCCTTGGCAGCCCTTCAGAAAAGGATTGCAAGGAACACCATTAGCTAGTAGACGCTCATCTGCCAGCTGGGGTTTGTTCTGCGGCCCTCCTGGGCTGTGCAGTCTCCAATGGTCAACAACATACTGATTTCCACCAAACACAGAAAGCTTTGAAGGTGAGTCGTGATTTTGCATTTTTCAAACTCTGTTGGCCCTCCAGATCCACTGAATGCTGTCTGTGGAGTTTCATGAACAGAATAGTCTCCAGCGTTGTGGCGGAACCACACAGTGCCATCTTTCGCCTTCTCTGTGGATCCAGGTGTTATGCTGAAATCAACAGTTTTTTGTTTTATTGCTACGAGGGGGACTGCCATGCATTGTGTCTTCCTCCTCATCTGATGTAGCCTCTGTGTTTGAACTGTCCTGATCAATCACATACTTGACCGCCTGTCTCCTGGTGCATCTTTGGAGGGGAGGATTTACTCGTGCAAGAGCAGTCACATCCTCATCACTTGAAGAATCACTGACGACATTTTCATTCTGAAATGCAAGTCGCACACATTTCCACCATTTGATTCATAGTCCGACATGCTCTGTAGCATTGCTAAGGACTCCTGAGTGCTGATCCTTTTTGAATGCATTGATTGTGAAGTAAAATCTGGGGTCTGTGTGAAAGGCATCCCCTATTTATGGTTGAACTCTCAGCTCAGTTGTATAACAAAGGGATGAGGTTGGTCCCGAAGTGAAACTGCTTTCAAGTGTTAATTGACACATTCCAAAGAAATAATGGGCTGCTTTTCTCTGCTGAAACCTGTGTCCCCTATACAAAGCACACAGGGACTCAGCTCATTTATATAACAAAGGGAGGAGGTTGGTCATATACTGAACTTTGGGGGGATTTTCACTGCAGACTAAAGTCTGCTCTCTGGGCCTACTAGTGAGAAGTACCTATATGAGGTAGGGATAAATTACATTGATTAAAGGCAACAACAGCATCAAAGAAATAACTGCATTACATTAAAGCCATATTTATTCTTTCTTATCTAACTTTGATCTTGACTGATCAATCCTTTTTTTACTTGTTACTGTTTTCCATTTTTTGTTCGCATTCTTCCTTATGGAGCTCCTCCTACAGCAGTGGAGTACATATGTCACAAAACCATCATAAGAACTCACTGCTGACCCTCCCCATCCCCTCTTCCCCGCTCTCCATGTGCATTTGTTTCCAAAAGATCCAGCGAGTGTAATCTGTTTAACTGTGTCAAGAAAGTGACAATACACAGAAATCCACAGATAACAGAGAGTTTATCTCCATATACTGCCAAGTGCAGCAGCAAGAACGCAGGTCTGCATCCATTTGGCACATGTCTTTTTCTTTCAGCTCTGCTATTCCAAGAACGTCCAACAGAGGTTAACCCGTGTATGACCCATTGTTTGGTCACATGCATTTTTTTCTTTTTTGTTTTGCTTTGCTTTTCCTGCTCTGCAATGATGATGAACATGTAAGAAAAAAGCCCTCATTGGCTTGTTCTTGTAACTACTAGCTTGCTGATTCCTTGATTGGGGAGGCCTGTAAACCAGATCATGTTTCTTCCGGGACCTGAGTGTTACATTTGGATGTGAAAGCAGTTTCAGAATGAACTCTAAAGATGCACGCAGTAACCACACAGGAAATAATGGGAAAACAAAGGTGATTTGATTATCGGTATCCAGTCCAGTCCAACAAACTCAAAGAATCCAAACACAAACACAAGAGTTACTGCAGAACTCAAACAGACTCAGGCAGTTGAAGGCAGCAACAATAATACTGAAACTTCACGAACATCTACAAATGGGGGTGTCAAAGAATAATCCTACGACTCAAAGGAGAAAAATGCAGTACTAAAATAGTAACACAAGCAAACTGACAAACGACAGGTGGTGTGATCAGGAAATGTGGCGCAGCTGTGTAGGGGAGACTGGGTGACAAAGACCCGCCTAAGAACACACACAGAAACTAACAAACACAAACTGACACAAACCTCAAAAGAGCCCTGGGGGTGAGTAGAATACATACTAAAACCAAATACCAAAACACAAGGTAAAAAACCCATAAACCACTAACAACTAAGGTGGACCTCAAAGATGCCAAAGAGTGCAAAAACAGGAAGCAACATGACCAGCACATGTGGAAAGAGAACTGAATAGGACACAAACAGGGGACAGATCACAAAGACAACCAACAAGGGACAGATCACAATACTGAGACTCACAAATATAGTCTCAAAAAAATGTGTGTGTGTATATATATATATATATATATATATATATATACATATGAGGTCTATCAGAAAAGTATCCTACCTTTTTATTTTTTAAAAAAACTATATGGATTTGAATGACGTGCGATTACACCAATCATGGTTGAACCCTCGTGCGCATGCATGAGTTTTTTCACGCGTCGGTGACATCATTTCCCTGTGGGCAGGCCTTGAGTGAGATGTGGTCCCGCCTTCTCAGCTGAATTCCTTTGTTTCACACGCTGCTTGAGACGGCGCGCGTTGTTTTATCAAAATTTTTTCTGCACCTGTGAGGAATATCCGAGTGGACACTTCGAGAAATTAAGCTGGTTTTCAGTGAAAAGTTTAACGGCTGATGAGAGATTATGGGGTGTTTCTGTCGGTGTAAGGACTTCCCACGGAGCGGGACGTCGCGCAGCGCTTCCAGGCGCCATCGTCGGCCTGTTTCAACCTGAAAACATCCTAATTTAAGGCTTAATTCACCCAGGACGTCATGAGAGAACAGAGAAGATTCAGAAGAGGCAGGCATGAGGACTTTATGTGGACATTCCACTGTTTAAGGACATTTTGTAATGAAAGACATGCGCACAAATTTGCCGAGTCGTTTCCGTGACGACTCGGCGAATCTGTGTGCGGCACGACAGGAAAAACACCTCCGTGTTGAAAACCATTTGTAAAATTCATTTTGATGGCTTTCAACAAGTGAGTAACTGAGAAATTGTTTAACAGCTTGGGCATGTTCCAACTTGCCCGTTAAGGTTTCCAACGGAGGTGTTTTTCCTGTCGCGACCCCCCGCGTTCGGGTCCGGCCCGACATGCGACTCTGCCCGCACGTTCTTTCATTACAAAATGTCCGTTAACAATGGAATGTCCGAATAAACTCCTCATGCCGACTTCTTCTGAAAGTTCTCTGTTCTCTGACGACTTCCTGGGTCAACAGAGCCTGAAATGTGGAAGTTTTCAACTTGAAACGGCGAGACACTGCTGCCTCGAAGCGCAGATCGCCGTCAGGCACCGTGGGCCGTCCTTACGGCGACACTACCAGACCAAAATCTCTCATCAGCCGTTAAACTTTTTACCGAAAACCAGCTGAATTTATCGAATGGTGTTCACTCAGTTGTGCCTTACAGTTTTGAAAAAAATTTGATCAAACAAAGCAGCAGTCTCTGAGCCATTCCTAAACAATGAAAAAATCGACGAGAGGGTGGGCCACTCCTCACTCAAAGACTGCCCACAGGCGAATGACGTAACGGACAGGCGTGAAAAAAACTCTTGCATGCCCACGAGGGTTCAAGCATGTCTGATGTAATCACACGTGATTCAAATCCATATGGTTTTTGAAAAAAATAAGGTCGGATACTTTTCTAATAGTCCTCGTATATACATATATAAACACGCACGGTGCATCCAGAAAGTATTCACAGCACTTACTTTTTAAACATTTTATGTTACAGCCATATTCCAAAGTGGAGTAAATTCACTTTTTTCCTCAAAATTCGACCCACGCCTCCCACGGCTGTCTGCCACCTGCCGTTCCTGCCTTGCTTTTAAATCAACACTTTATTCTTGCTCACCGAGGGACACACACACGCAGCAAGGGAGATTAATTATAATACCAAGTGTGAGTCTGTCACTTAGGGACAATGTGGCATGTGGGGCCAACCTCGGGTGGATGGGGACATGGTGTGTTGTGGGGACTGTTTGTCCTGTCCTGTTGTGGTCTTGTGGCCTGGAGCCTGTGGGGCTCAGGGCACTGTAGCCTGGTGGGGTGGTGGGTGTTGCGGTGGGGCACTTGTGATATCACTGTGGGGGGGGGGACTTCTTTTGGGGGGTTGGGGGCTGTGGTTTTGGCTGGGGATGCTGTTCCGCTCTTGCTTGGGTGGTCTTGTTGTGTGCTGCCTTGGTTCCTGCTTGGTCCTGCCTTCTCCCTCTCTGTGTGTGTTCCAGGTGGCATGCTGCGGAGCTGATCACCTCACCTGTGGCTCATCATCTACAGCTGTATATAAACCCCGGTTCAACACTTCCAACTTTGCGAGTAACTCAGTTTTCACCATGCAGTATCTGGCCCCTCTATTTGCTAAAATATAGTTCTTTGCATTCCAGCGCAGTGCTTGTGATCTTGTGCTTTCCTACGCTACTTACCTGTGGCCTTGTTTCCTCCTCAGTGATCCTGCACTGCGTCATCCCAGAGGGTGGCCACCTGGCTCTGGTCTCCAGCATCACCATCCACCTTGTTCCCTGGCTTGGGTTTCCAACCCCAACATCCATTCTGGTCACATCTGGTTCCACATCTCTGGCATGGTTTCTATCTGACTGCAGTTCCCTGTTGCGCCATTGGTTCCGTCCCAGCCTGTGTCTCCAAGCTCTGGGCTTCCTTGCTAATTGGCAATTTCAGCCTGTATTTCAGTTCAGCATTTTCTGTACAATAAATTAGATGTTTATTTTTGGCACTTCAGACTCCCACATTTGGATCCTTCCATTCTCGTTTGGGTTTCAACCATAACAGGTCTCCTGGCCTTGGGCATTGGTGTATGGGTTGGGGACTGGGGGGTGTCATGGGGGGTCCTGCTAGTTGTGTTTGGGGAATCTTAGGTTGGGTCTGTCCTGTGCAGACTGGCTATGGACGTATTGGTTCTGCCCCTCATCTGGGGGCCGGGTCTCGCCCTTGTCAGCTCGGCGGCCCCTGCCCAGGTTTGTGGATTGGGTGTGCTGGGTCCTCGGTCCTCATACCCCTCATTGCTCGCTCCTCCCCTGTGGGTTTGTGGCTCATGTGGTGTGATGCCGGGGTGCCTCCCTGTGGGCTGGTGATGGTGCCCCTCATGTTTCCCCTTATGTGCTGGGGTGCTTCCTGTGCCTCCGTGGGGGAGGGGGTGTCTGGGCGGGTGTGTCAGGGTTGCACCTGGTCTGCTCCCCCAGCGGTTTGTTCGACTGCTCCAGTGGCCCAGGTGGGTGCCCTCCCTGGCCCATGGGCCTTTCTGCTGTCCTAGTTCTCCTTGTTTCCCCTGCGGCTCTGCATCCTGGACCCCTTTTCATCAAGGTATGTGCCCTCGCCCATGTGGCTCCTGTCATGCCGGAGTGATCCATGTCATATGTTCTGTACTTGGGACTTGGCCCAAAACACCAGCCACAGTACTGATTGGACTTTCAGCTGTGATCTGGGTCTCTGTATGTGGATAGTCTGGTGTTTATGGGCATCACCACAATTAATTTCTTGGTGTTTCCAAGGGGTTCAATACTCTGGTGTCCTGGAAAAGGTGTATGGATCTTCACTAATTAGACAACAGACTGTTACTGTCACTGCTTGTTTATGTGTTGGCATTTGTCCTAGTATGTTGTATAGTGGGGATTCTGCCTTTTGGTGTTTCACATACAACCCATTCTCATGGCATGTCATGATTCAGCAGCACAAAATATACATTAATCTATTGGTTTGTGATATTGTCATGAAAAGCGCCTCATTTTCATCATGGCAGCACAAATTCATTCTAATACATTCCATGATGGCTGCACGAAATCAACAGTGAAGCGGGGGGGGGGGGGGGGGGGGGGGAGGAGTCGGGTTATGGTTAGGGTTGGGGGAAGGAGTAGGGTTAGGTTATGGTTAAGGTTAGGGGGTCGGAATAGGGTTAGTAATAGCGAGTTTAAAAAAACCCTGTCACGAAAATTTGAATAATTTCGTGATGGGAGACTGGTCTGTTCACATATTACATCACCTGATCACTGATATTACTGTCACCAATTATTTTTTGTTCTTGTCTGTCTCTATGTCGTTTTGGTGTTCAGCACTCCTTGATCAAAATGATATATTAGCTTTAAATTGTTGGCTTGGTTTCTGCATACATACGCCATCCAGCTAGTGATGATTATGTCATTGTTATGGTGGTTTTGGGTAATTTTGTGTCCCTGGCACCAACACAGTTCACGTTTTGAACAAGTCATCTCTCCAAATTCTCAAGTGTTTAATGTGTCTTCCAGGTCCATTTTTGAATTTTCGGTGGCTGATTGTCCTCTGCATAAGTTTAGTCAGTTTCTGTATGTTTTGCCTTCCACATTTGTACACTCATTCTCCACAGTCCCCACAACATTTCCTTTTGGTGGTTGTTCATTTTTTGTATGCCTTAATCCCTCCTCAGTACCATCGCTTTCCTTGGTCCTCATAGGGTTTTAGCTCAGTGGATTCCTTTTTATTTCCTTCCTCAATTTTTTTAAAATTATTTTTCTTTTGGTAACCTTTGGCATTTTAGGTCTTGGTTTTCTTGCGTACTTGTTTCCGGCATTATTTGGTTTCTATTTTCTGTTTCTGTCGACCATCCATCTTCCTCTCTATTGTTTTATTGATTTGTCCATGTCTTGTGGGCTGCTCATTCATGTCACTGGGTGCCCCGTTTTGTGCATGGGGTTGCTAAGCAGGCCCACTTCTCCCTCTGTTTGTTGCTTGGGTCTTTAGGTCTCATCTCCCCTAACCCTCCCCACGGACCGGTCCCCTGGTGTTCACTTGACCCTACAATTGCCATAGAGCTGCCCGTCTGTTGGGCTTACTGATTTTTGTCACCTGTTCATGCCTGTGTTTCCGGTCACCCATATTTTTGGTATTGGTCATCTGCCGTACTGTCACCCACCTCATGGGTGGTTTCTGTGGGTCATTGCCTGTTTTCTTTGGCCTTGTTGCCCTCCTCCGTTCCCCCTCAATCCCACCCGTATTTGTCTGTCTGCATGGTTGCCGCTCTCTGGATTTTGGGGGGTGGTTCTGTTAGCCATCCGTGTTGGATGCCTTTGGGGGGAGTGATGTCAGGTTCTGCCCTGTCCCAGGGTTCATGTCTGGGTTTATCCCTTAGGGCTCCTTCACTCCAAAACATGTAAAATCGTAGATGCTTCCAATGCCTCGTACACCTGTTGCTACAACTATTTGTGCACACCAGCGGCTGAAAAACAGATTGTGCGCCGTGAGAGCCCATAGAGCCCATCGAGCCCTGTCGCAGCAGATGTCAGCCAAATTCCAGCTGACACACACTAACATCTAACACTGCTCGTTTGGCACTTAGAAAATGTGTGGCCATTCATGCTATCATCATGAAAATGGTCAGCAGACAATCATTGCCAAGCTGGATCTGAAATTTGTCTAAGTGCCCCACAACTGTGGAGTTGCAAAAAGCCATACACATGTGGTGCATGTGTTTCACGTGTGCGTCGTTCCCCCCGCTCCCCCCAACATATCTGGTATCTGGAGTACCGGGGGGCACACTTGCATAAAATGCTTATATGCATGTCCAGATCTGACCACATGGGGGCCAGACAGTGAGGTCTAATCACACACAGCATGGGGAGGGGTCTGTCAGCTGATCACAGCACACTGACAGCTGGATGACAACTCAATGCACACATTACAAACACAGAAACCACCGGCAGGACAGTTATATAAATAACTATGACAATACCTACATACGCAATGACATAACAAATAATGAAAATGAATGACCACATAACACAGAGTGAAATGTTGGTCTGAGCACTGAACAGACGTGTGTGCTCACAGCCGCGGCTGTAAAGATCTCTGCTCCTGGACCTCCCAGCTGGAGGACACATTTTGTGTTTGGAAGGACATGAACTTACAACATTCCTCTGTGAGATGCGTGTCTCTGCCTGCTGTCCTCACGTGGAAATATATAAAACATCTTTTGCCTTTGCACACACAGTGCACCTCGTTCATGTCTTTGTTGATTTCAGGCATTTTTCCGCACTGATTATGGGCAAGCAATGGTAGAACAGTGGTAAAGTTTCCATGTGGTAATCAGAGCTTATGGGTTCGAATCCCATGAGTGACATTTTTTTTTAACCGCGGGGTTCTGTATTGTGTCCCCTTTTATGTATTATTTATATCAGCCCAGTGATATTCACTAATTATACAGCTGGTTTTTATTTTATTGTTTTCCAGAGGTGGGATGAAGTCACTGTCAAGTCATGAATCAGCAAGTCTCAAGTCCCAAGTCAGAATTCTCAAGTCAGCTTGCAAACAATTGGTGGTCATTATGACTTGAGACTTGTGACTTGCCGATTCATGACTTGAGAGTGACTTGCTGGGGACTTCGTCCCACCTCTGTTGTTTTCCACATCAGCGGCATGATGTGGTGGAGCTGCTCGCACTGTGTTCCTGTTTGAAAGACACCGTTGCGTGCATGAACCATCGCATCGGGATTGTGCATGGCTGTCTGTCGGCTTGATGTTTGTGTGGTTTGCTCATACAAAGTTTTCTGCCGTGAGTCGCCCGAGTTGTACTTATTCATACTATGTGTGACGGGGCCCTTACTCATATCCAGGCTTCCTCTGAGAATTCTACTGTTTTATTTTTCATATGATTATACTTTTGTCATTTTGTCAGTCTTTTTATTGATTCTGTTTGTTTTTCTTTGTGTAATGCTTTTGTTACTGGTTTCATTCTCTGTTCATCATCTATCTGTTGTTTAGTCATTCTGTATTCTGTAGTACCTGGTTTTGTTTTCTGTTCATCATTTATTTTCTGTTCAGTCAATAGCTTGTGTTGCTATTTTAGTATTGTTTATTGTATTTACATTTATACTTTAGCCATTGTCAGTTCTGTGCTAGTTTAGGTTATACTCTTTTATTTTTCTTGCTGTCTTCTTCTGGGGTTTGGTCACCTTATTGCCAAGTTGTCCCCTTTTGTTTTGTTTACATTATAATTGTTGGTCTTTGGGTCTTATCTTTCTTCAGGCAAATTAAGTTTTTCACCATTGGTTTTTCTGTCTCTGATTACTCTTGTTCCTGTCTGCTTTGCTTTTGTTTCACTTCACTATCTTGGACCTGCCTTTGTGTTTGTCAGTGACACCCCTACCAGAACCTTCCTCACACCTGTTCCTCATTCACACCCTGATTAGCCTGCCATTATTTAAGCCCTCACAGTCCTACAGTTCCTCACCAGTTTGTTGAATTATTTCACATTTCAGCCTCACACCTTAGTCCTGTTTTGGTTAGTAGGTTTTGACCTTCCTAGTTTGCCCTGACCTCCGCCTCGGCGTAACCCTGAACTCTGCTCGTTTTTGACTCTGCCTCTCTCTCTGCCTTTTGTACACCTCAGCTTGTACCCCGCTGCCTGATACCTCTGCCTCATTGACTGTAATCCCATGTACCTAATCTCCTCCTAGTTTACCAGATATACCATATATATATATATATATATATATATATATATATATATATATATATATATATATATATATATATATATATATATATATATATATATATATATATATATATATATGTTCTCCACTCAGATTGCAATAGTCAATCACAGATTAGTCTTTCTGTCCATCATTTACCTGTATTTTGGCATGCTTGGTGCCAGAAAGTTATGTTGGATCCAAAGGGATCCAAAAAGGCTAGGACTAAAAGTTATATTGGATCGGTTCCCACTGACCAATAGCATTAGAGCTTACTGCCAACAGCGAGCCAATCAGAGCGTGGCTTAATTTGGGAGGGGGGTGGAGAACATAACAATTGATGGATGGCAAGTCGTCCAACATAGAGAAATATTGGATTCAGAAAAGTTATATTGGACGAGGCATAGCCGAGTCCAATATAACTTTTCTGAATCCAATATTTCTCTATGTTGGACTCCTTACCATCCATTATTTGTATAATATATATATATATATATATATATATATATATATATATATATATATATATATATATATATTAGCATCCTTCACACAAACACCTGCCCAATATGCATATTGGGCAGGTGTTTGTGTGAAGGATGCTATCCTCTACCTGTTACACCACTCGAACCAGGATAAAGGAAGTGGCACAGTGAGGATTCTCTTCCTGGACCTCTTGAGTGCCCTCAACACCATCCAGCCCATTGTGCTTCAGGACAAACTGAACAGGATGCAAGTGGACCCCTGCCTGGTCACTTGGTCACTTGGATCTCCAGCTTCCTCACCAACAGGCCGCAGTATGTCAGGCTGAGGGACACTATACATGACACTGTCATCAGCAGCACCAGAGAACCCCAGGGCATGGTGCTGACCCCTCTTCTCTTCAACCTGTACACCTGTGAATTCTGCTACAACTCTGAACTGTGTCCAACCAGACGTTTGCAGATGACACAGCCACTGTTGGATGCATCGGGGATGACAGAGAGAAGGAGTACAGGAGTCTAGTGAAGGACTTTGCTGCCTGGTGCCACACAAACCATCTACAGCTCAACACTTCAAAGACAAAGGAGTTAGTCACTGATTTTGGGAAGTCCAAACCATGACCATGACCAGTTCTTTTCGAGAGAGTTGAGGTGGAGGCTGTGGATTCCTACAAGTACCTCGGGCTGTGGCTGGACAGCAAACTGGATGTGGATGTTCTACCAGTCTGTGGTAGCCAGCATCCTCCTTTACACTGTGTTGTGCTGAGGGGGGGCAGCACATCCAAGAAGGACACATCCAGGCTGGACAAACTGATCAGGTGGGCTGGCTCTGTGGTTGGCATGAAGCTGGACTCTCTGATGATGGTGGCAGAGAAGAGAACACTGGACAAACTGATGGACATTATGGACGATGCTAGTCATCCTCTGCACACCATCATCAGCAACTACAGGACAAAAACATTTTTTGAAATATTTGTAAATTTATTAGAAATAATAAAAAAAAAACTAAGAAATCACATCACAACACAAAAACTAAGAAATTAATAGTATTCACAACTTTTGCCATGAACCTCAAAACTGACCTCAGGTGCCTCCTGTATCCACTCATAATTCTAGAGATGCTTCTAAAGCTTAATTGGAGTCCACCTGGAGTAAAGTCAGTTGATTGGACATGATTTGGACAGACACACACCTGTCTACATACTATAAGGTCCCACAGTTGACAGTCAAAAACATGAATCAAAGGAATTGTCTGTAGACCTCAAAGATTGTCTGGAGGCACACATGTGGGCAAGGGTACAGAAACATTTCTGTTGCTTTGAATATCCCAATGAGCACAGTGGCCTCCACCATCTGTACATGGAAGAAGTTCACATCCACCAGGACTCTTCCTAGAGCAGGCCACCTGCTAGACTGAGTGATCGGGAGAGAAAGACCTTAATCAGGGAGGTGACCAAGAACCCGATGGTCACTCTGTCATCCAGCATTCCTCTGTAGAGAGAGGAGAACCCTCCAGAAAGACAACCATCTCTGCAGCAATCCACCAATCAGGCCTATATGGTAGAGTGGCCAGAGGGAAGCCAATCCTTAGTAAAAGGCACATGCAGCCCGTCTGGAGTTTTCCAAAAGGCACCTGAAGGACTCTCAGACCATGAGAAACTAAATTTTCTGGTCTGATGACACAAAGATTGAACTCTTTGGCGTCATGTCTGGAGGAAACTAGGCACCATCCCTACAGTGAAGCATGGTGGTTGCTGCATCGTGCTGTGGGGATGTTTTTCAGCAGCAGGAACTGGAAGACAAGTCAGGATTGAGGGAAAGAAGAATGCAGCAATGTACAGAGACATCTTGGATGAAAACCTGCTCCAGAGCACTCTTGACCTAAGACTGGGGTGACGGTTCATCTTTCAGCAGGATAATGACCCTAAGCACGCAGCCAAGATATCAAAGGAGTGGCTTCAGGAGAATTCTGTGAATGTCCTTGAGTGGCCCAGCCAGAGCCCAGACCAGAATCCGACTGAACATCTCTGGAGAGACCTGAAAATGGCTGTGCACCGACGCTCCCCATCCAAACTGATAGAACTTGAGAGGTGCTGCAAAGAGAAATGGACTAAACGGCCCAAAGATAGGCGCACCAAGCTTGTGGCATCATATTCAAGAAGACTTGAGGCTGTAATTGCCGCCAAAGGTGCATCAACAAAGTACTGAGCAAAGAGTGTGAATGCTTATGGACATGTTTTTTATTTATTTTTTAATGAATTTGTAACAATCTTAAAAAAAAAATCACATTGCTGTCATGGGATATTGTGGTTATAGTGGTTAAAGCATTGGGCTTGAGGGTGACAGAGGATCCTTTATCCCCAGTTGCTCCTGGTGTGTAGTGAGCGTCTTGCATGGCAGCACCCTGACATCGGTGTGTGAGTGTGTTTGTGCGAATGGGAGAATGTGAGGTATAATTGTAAAGCGCTTTGAGTGTCTGATGGAAAAGCACTATATAAATGCAGTCTATTTGTGTGTGTGTGTGTGTGTATGTATGTTTGTATCCATTACAGAGTTAATGACTTCCGTTACCATCATTAGCATCCTTGCTGGTGAGGGGCTCATTCTGTAAGACCCAGCCCCTCCTCGGTAATCCAATCATAACGACAGAAGTGCCAGCCAGCGGCTCATAAAAACATTAATTCATCAGCAGTTAGCTGTCCTAGCTGGAGGTATTCAGAGCAGCCACTTGGATCATTTCTTATTAAACAGTAATGAAAGCATTACAGTTGACGTGTTCAGGATGGAATTATTAATTAACTGGGCAACTGACCACGAAGGTTCTTGATGAAGTCCTCTAGCTTCATCTTCCTCTCTGGTTTCACGCTGGGACTGTACATGTCTGTGTTGAGAAGAATTATGGCAAAGGCCAGAATGAAGATGGTGTCCGGATTCTGGAACTGTCGGATCAGCACTGGATTACATACACAGTACCGCTGACTGGAAAGAATAAGAGCAAAACAGAAAATGATAGAGATAGAAGAAAGAAACAGGGACTCCGAAAAGACATTTCTCAATGAAACAGGCAAACTGTATGTACTATGATGCTACTCTCTGTTTGTATTTCTGTGTAACTCTGCCCCCTCTAAAGACAGTGTTGCCTGGTGGCTTAGTGGTTAGCACTGATGCCTCACAGCAAGAAGGTTCTGGGCTAGCTACCCGCACTCTCTGTGTGGAGTTTAAATGTTCTCCCCGTGTTTGCTCTAGTTTTGTCCCTCCCACCATCAAAAACATGCTAATTTAGGGTCTGTCCTTCTCTGCCCCTGAGCAAGGCAGCATCTCTACATCTGGAGTTAATTCCCCGGGAGCCGGATTCTGGCACACTGCCCCTAGTGGTTGAATTGTGTATAGTTAGGATGGTTAAATTAGAGGTCAAATTTCATTGTATGTATGTACAGTGACAATAAAGGCCCCCTCCTCCTTTTCCATATGTCCTGTGTTCTTGACCTCTGCCTGTGTAATCGACCAATTCTATCATCTGCCACCAGAGTTGCCACAGTTACTTTGAAAAAGTAATCCAATTACTGATTACTGATTACTCCTTGAAAAAGTAACTTAGTTACTTTACTGATTACTCAATTGTAAAAGTAACTAAGTTAGATTACTAGTTACTTTTTTAGTTACTTTCCCCAGCTGTCGACAACAACCCTCTGCCACCTCAACATGACAATGATACTTGTTTTGCCAAAACTCACTTTATAGTCACCCTTTCTTGACTTCAATGAAAATAAATACTTGTTTTATAAAAAGTAAAATAAAGACCTCTTTCTTGACCTCATATTTAACTGTTGACAGCACTGTAACAGTAAAACTTGCAATTTCTAGCCTACATTGTTTCTAAATGTAACTATTAAATTCTTTCTAACATTTTTCTAACATTTAAATTTTCTCTAAACATTTTACGTGTCGAAATTATTATTATTATAAGTAGTATTAGTAGTTGTAGTAAAAAAAGGCTTCAAAACTGGACCTTTAATCTAGGGGTGTTGTGGGGAGCACATCCTTGCCCCACGCCCCCATTCCATCTGGATTCGCCCCTGCTTTGGTGGTTGAGCACAAAGAATGGATAACATTTATTTATGCAGAAAACATGACCAGATTTACAGGTAAGAAAGTTTTTTTGCGTTTTCACATCATGTGGTCCTCAGAAAGAGAGTTTAGGTGCATTTGAGTGGAAAATAGTTAGTTGTTGACGCGTCGCGGAGGATCAGCTGTTGTTAATGACCAGATACTGAGCGGCTCAGCTCAGAATTCGAAATAAAGGAGGAAAAAACATAAAAATGTCTTTGTAAAGCTCAGTGCAGGTGTGCTGTTGTCACTGCGCTTTAAGAGGTGAGGACGAGCTGCTGCAGAAAACCACAGATGAAAAGCTCACAGCTCGCTTAAAGTGGGCAGTTCAGTCGAACCCCGACCCCCTGCCCACAGACCAAGTTTAATGCTGCTATCGACCCACAATGAAAAATAATAGTAAAGTACAGTGACTTGGAGAAGTAACTTTAATCTGATTACTGATTTGGAAAGATTAACGCGTTAGATTACTCGTTACTAAAAAAAAGTTACTAAGTAACGCGTTAAGCCCTGGTCACAACCCACCGTGCGTTTTTTTTCACCGTACGTTTTCTGCGGATGCCACGGCCACTACGTTTTTGTGAAAACGTACGGAGGCAGTAGCAAGAGGAGGGAGGGAGTACGTTCAACGCACGTCTCTAGGAGCATAACAATAAAGAAAGATGACAATATTGCAGTGTGTGTGTGTGTGTGTGTGTGTGTGTGTGTGTGTGTGTGTGTTGGGGGGAGTGTTGCTTTTCTTTTTTATGAGCGGGACCGGAGCGGCAGGTGTTTTTCGGCGTCGGCGATGCATGAGCATGTCCAGCCTGCAGCGGTCAGTTGTACGAGTGTTTACTTGCCTCGAAAAGTTACAGCTAGTTACTGAAGATGTGGAGTGTGTGTTGCTGACGTTTGGAAATAAAGTCCAAGTTCAAGTGAGAAGCTGCGTTGTGCATGCAAGTCTGTCGGCCTCCAAATCCGTACTGCCTACGTACGGATTTGGTTAATTCAATAGTAAGTGAATGAAAATGTGCCGCTTTGAATCCGTACTGAGGCAGTACTCACAGCGTGCGCCATCTGTACTGCTGGTGAATCCGCAGCCTGACCGCAGCAAAAGTTCTGCATGCACTAAAACCTCTACAGCGTGTCTGCGTGCTCCTAAATTCGTACTGAGGCAGTACTTACGAAGTACGGATCTCCAAATTTAGCCCACGTTTTTGCAAGTAGACTGCACGCACGTGCAAGTACGGTGGGTTGTGACCACGGCTTTACCGGCATCACTGTCTGCCACACCAAAGGCTGTTGCCATGTACGTGGTCTGTCCATAAATTAACGGTCCTTTTTATTTTTTTTAAAAACTATACGGATTTCATTCATATCTTTTACGTCAGACATGCTTGAACCCTCGTGCGCATGCGTTAGTTTTTCCACGCCTGTCGGTGACGTCATTCGCCTGTGAGCACGCCTTGTGGAAGGAGTGGTCCCGCCCCCTCGTTGGATTTTCATTGTCTGGAAATGGCGGAATGAAAAGGACTTTTTTTCCATCAGAATTTTTTCAGAAGCTGTTAGAGACTGGCACTTAGAAACCATTCGAAAAATTTATCTGGCTTTCAGTGAAAATTTTACAGGCTTCACAGAGAAGCTCTCCACAAGTTCTTTTATACTCACTCGACTGGTAAGCACTGAAAGCCGAGATAGACATGTCCCAACTTGTCCTCTAACACTCCGAAATGGAGGTGTTCCTTTGTCTCGCTTCATCAGCGAATCGGTCGTGATGCGCGAAGCCTCCGCGCGGCTTTCCAAGACAAAATCTCTTGTTAAAAGTGAAATCCTCCGGAAAATGGCTGATGTCCAGGTCTTGTGATAACCAGAGAAAGAGCACACGATGGTCTCGTATCCACAGAGCCATCAGCTTAGAAATGATCCAGTGGTTTGTGCCACATCGTCGCAGCTCGCAGCGCGGCGCACCGACCGTCCTTAAAGGGGTCCTTAAAGGGGTCCTTAAAGCTGTAGTTAAAGTCCTTATTCTCTGTGAAGCCCGTAAAATTTTCACTGAAAGCCAGATAAATTTTTCGAATGGTTGCTAGGTGCCAGTCTCTAACAGCTTCTGAAAAAATTCTGATGGAAAAAAGTCCTTTTCATTCCGCCATTTCCAGACAATGAAAATCCAACGAGGGGGCGGGACCACTCCTTCCACAAGGCGTGCTCACAGGCGAATGATGTCACCGACAGGCGTGGAAAAACTCACGCATGCGCACGAGGGTTCAAGCATGTCTGACGTAAAAACATATGAATGAAATCCATATAGTTTTTGAAAAAAATAAAAATGTACGATACTTTATGGATAGACCTCGTAAGAACTCTAGCTGTTCAGTGCTTTGACGCAACCTGCTGAATCATGTTCAACAAACCAGGTTTAAACTGCCATTGTTGTGGTTCTATGCACTGCTCTGTCTAGGGGTCCTATCTCACAGGGTGTGACTGTTGGAGAGCAGTTGGAGACGTGACTTAGTGACCAAACATGCAAATGTGTGACAGCGTCGCAGTCGGCATCTCAATGAAGTGGCTACTTGCAGCTGAAGAAGAACAAAACATTTGCACACAAAGTGTTTAGCTTTTATTTTCCTGCTATTATCCATGTCAATAGACTGTGGACATCCCACCCACTGTTCACAATAATGGCAAAATAAGATAAAATAAATAATAAAATTAATAATAAATAAATGAATAAATAATAAAGCTTACAGTGCACTCACCAATTTGCAGAATGATGTTGCTGCTGGATCTAGTGTCCTATCTTCCATGTCCAGTATATAGTTAATTCAATTTCTATACTCTCTTACTCCAATTAAGGGTCATGCGGGCTCAGAGGTCCATGCACAGTGATCTTTCGTGCACTGGAACCGGCTGAAACAGTCTTTTCTCCGTGACACAGCAATGTCCAGTAGCTCTTCAGGGGTGTGCATCCTCTGATTTGATTTGATTTATTCGACAAGAACATTGTAAGTCCCTTCAGTTTTTCCCTTGTTTTATCACTTGGGGTGTCCGCAACACATCTGAGGTGGCTCTGCACATTGAATTGGCACAGATACATCCTTCTCTGTCTTCATGTGTTTTGGCTCTGATGGACATATGATGTCACATTTCCACAGCACAGCATTTAGCATAAAGATTTTCATGGTTTAAAAACACATATGTGCACTGGAGGAGCTGGATATGAGCAGAGTGTCTAATGAAAGCATGAAGTCATATTTCATCCCTGATCATGTGCTCCTCACAATGAGCACATCAAAGAACTCCCACCACATGTTTTCAGAGAGAGAGAGAGAGAGAGAGCGAGAGAGAGAGAGAGAATGCAGAATTCTGCAAATCCATCCTCCATGTTTAATGGAAAACACTGAACAATGCATGCAGAGCCGAATTAGGATGATGCCCACTAATTATTAAAGTTCAAAAGAGAGCAATTAAATTTTATCACCACCATAAAAAATAGTGACCCCAGTATGCTCCATAACAAAGACCTGATCCACAGAGAGACTGTAGATAGATGCTTCCTCATCCAGCTGGTTCTGGGACTCTCTACAAAAACACAAACAGAGCCACCAAACGCAAACCCTGTTAGACTAATGTGACGCATTTGAAAAAATCCACCAAAAACCAGAGTAAATTGGAATGCTATTTGGCACTAAACAGACAGAACTCCATGGCAGAATACCTGAGCACTGTGACCAATCCAAAGCTCGGGAAATCCTTGACCACATACAGACTCAGTGAGCACAGCCTGGCCGTGGAGAAAGGCCGCCATAGAGAGACCTGGCTCCCCAGAGAAGACAGACTGTGCACCCACTGCTCACAACACCAGGTGGAGACTGAGCTGCACTTCCTGCCCACCTGCCCGCTGCACCAAGACATCAGAGACACGAATAGAGACACAGATCACAACCACCCAAACAGACTCTGAGAGCACGACCAACATCAACAAACTTCACTATCTGTTGGCTGAAGGACAACAAACACAGCAGCAAAGTTTATGAGTCACTACGACAAGAAAAGAAGGAGCCATGAACACAAACCACCGTAGCCCCCAAAACAGGAGATTAAACTGCTATGTCACTTTATCTACATATCATATAACCCATTTTAGAAGATAATATATGTTTACACAGAAAACATAATTTATGCAATTATTTCAATATCTCCTGTTTATACATTTATTTTCTGTAGAATATTGTTAACTGTATGCACATTGTCTCCATTTTTACTTTTTGTTCTATTTAACACTTGCTTTGACAATGTAAACACGTTTCCCATATCAATAAAGCTCCATTGAAATGAAAATTCAAAATTGAGAGATAGCGATAGAGAGAGAGCGAGCCAGTTAAAAAAGATTAACAGTGTCACAGTGCTGCCTCAATAAAACAAAAACAAAACAAATCAGTAACCCTGTAATACCCCCATATATAAGAACACACACACAAAATTTTTCAACTATTAAGATGTTGCTGTAGGAGGCCTTCGAGGGTGTTTTTTTTATGTTTTTGTAGGTTTTTATGGAAACGTTGTAATATTGAAACTTTGGGCTCTAATGGGAGCAGAATCTCCTGTATTTGTGGTCATTGTCTGACCAACAATACAGAACTAAGGATTTATTTGCAGGGTTTTGCTTTTGTCCCACAACAGTATAACATTAAAAATAATCTCAGTCATGTTGTTGTGAACAGTCATTTATTGCAAGACAAGAATTTTTTATTCACAATAACATTCCCAGAAACAGTTCTTGTCCTCTGAAAAACAGAGGCGGACATCACACTTGGTGCACTGGGTGTTCGTATACCCTTTACTGCAATGTCTGCAGCATCCTCTCTTCATCTTCATAGGGAAATGTCCAGTTTGGTCCCTGCACACATCCTGTGGTGGGTGTGCACATGCTTTCTTTGAAGAGGGACCGTTTGGACTCCCATCACCTGGGGAAGGTCTCTTCCCAGCATTCAAAGAACTCCCTGCTGCATCTGGGCTCCCGCTGGCTGAAGATGGTCGTCCTCTCTTTGAAGTTTTCAGTGTTGTGTCCACCTGGAAAGAGAAGAATCAATATTAATAATCAATTCATGTACATGCCAAAACTGCAGAATGATGCAAGTCAAAGATATCACAAACATTGCAAATAGCAGAAATAGATTCTTACCAAAATGACAGAAGATGCTAGTGTTGCCTGGAACTTTCTCATGTTCATTATCTCCTTCTTTGACATCTGAAGAGATTGGCAGTGCTGCTTTTAGAGGAGCCAGGCGTTGACCACAACAAGGGTAATGGTGTGTCAGAAGATATATATGTACCAGCGCCGGGATTTCAGGGCAAATTTGTATTTCGCTGTGAATGAGTCCAACAAATCCATGCCTCCCATGTATTTGTTGTAGGTACCCCTAATGTAAGGTCGTTCAACGTCAGTGTAGGTTTTGGTGGCTTTGTCCCAGCATTGAATCTTCTGCACAGGTTCTGGTCCAGGGAAGGATGACACAAGTGTGACGACTCTGTTGTCATACCATTTGACAGCACAGATGTTGTGTTTCCCCTCCACTTTGTAGTCAAAGCTTCTTCTACCCTTCTTCTTCAAGTCCTTTTCATCTTCAAGGTTGCAGATGGGAAGGCAAACCTGCCTGGCTGTTCCCACATAATGGATTCCTTGCTCAAGGAGCTTCACTACCAATGAAACAGAGGTGAAGTAGTTGTCTATGTAGACCTTGTAGTTCTGACCCTTTGGAAGTGTGGAGGCGAGCTTCATCACAATATCACCTGACAATCCAAGTATAGATTTGAATCGTACTCCAGTGTTCACACTCCCATATAAACAGGAGATGAAAGGATGATAAACACTGAAAACTCAAACTGGCTGAATGAAACAAGAATGGAACTGAACTATGGCTAAAGAATAAAAAGTAACAACAAAACAAAGCGGTAAAGCAAAACAGAACAGAGAATAGCTATGGCACAGATAAAACGACTAATCAATCAAAGCCAGGGCAGATGGTCGGTAAAAGAAAGGAAGCAAAAATGGACTCAAAACCCTGAATCCAGGCTGAACCTGACAGTGGCCAGGCTGGCAGCAGTTTGGCCACTTCCAGAGGTGGCTGCTCCTGTCTAATTATTTCCACTATTGTGGCTCCCATCTTTTGCGTGTGCTCCCTCCGTACCACTGTTCTCTCATGAGTCTCTTATGTTAGGATAGTAGTGCATTCAGTGAGTCACACAACACCAGCAGCGGCTCTGGGAGCAAACTCGGAGGAGCCTTGTCGCCATGGCAACTTTGAAAATGTCAAAATCCAGGCACAATGCTGGTGACACCCTGTGAGTGAAGTGAGGGAAGATCACCACCCAGTGAATATTGTGCAAAATCAAGCAATTTCCCTCACAATTTCTGTTTGCAGGTTGTTGCAGCCCAGTAAGATAGACCCATTTGCCTAAGCTGTTTCAGGAGAGGAATATAAACAGTAGATGGTAGATTTTGCAAAATGAATGGAAATGGCTGTGGTGAATATCTATATTATAATAGCCAAGTTGCCTCTGTGTGTGTGTTTGTGTGTGTGCGTGCATGTGCATGTGCATGGCTTCAATCACAGAGAAACGGGAGAGCTGACATTTGCCATTTGGCATGCTTATGTATTTTGGGTTAAGGGAAAAATTGATACGACAAATATTTTTGGAGAAATTAGGGATATTAGCTCACAACAGTGAACAATGAACATTGTGGTGCAATGCACCATAGGAGTTTGGGGTTTTGGGGTTTTAAATGTTATTGTGGTTCATGTCAGTGTAAGTGACTTATTGTGTTTTTGTAGTTCAGTTGGTTTAGTAATTTTAGTCAAGTGTCATGTTGACGTTACCATGAGTAAGAACTGTAGAGCGTTTCATGTCTTCAGCCACCGTCTGTTTGTGTGTAAAAATAATAGCACCTGTTTGCAGCAGAATGCAGAAAAGATAAAAGCTCTATGTGCATACGTGCATGTGTGCCTGTGTGCGTGCTTTCGTATGTGTGTGCGTGTGTAACTTTGTTCAAAGAGAAATTGTATACAGCTGACATTTGCAGTTTGATATGCTTATGTATTTTGGATAAAGGATGAATGTCACCAAAACGGAATGTTGATTGGGCTAATATTCTTGAAGAAACTACAAATATTAGCTAGCAACAGTGAACAATGGCTGTTGATAATTACATTCTGGACTCACACGCCATTCCAGCAGGGGCCGAAAAATCATCAATATATTAAAAGCATGCATGTGTGATTTTATTTATAGTAAGTTCAATGTAAGTACATAATATAATTAGAAATATGTTAAAATATATGGATGATACAAGAAAGTGAAAACATGTCATGATTGGGTCTGTGGGGGGTTATTGTTTACTATTTTGGGTATGCTGTTAGTTTTTGCACTGGGGTTTGGTGGCTGGATTTCTTTTGTGTTGTTTGGTGTTGGGCGTTTCCCTCCTGTCTGCCTTTCCTGTGGGCCATGCCTGTTTCTGGATCTTTCCTCACACACCTGCGGTGCATTTACCCTGATCACATCCCCTTTACTAGTCACACCTTCCTCTCTCACTTGCAAGATAGTTGTGCCTTGTGCCTCTTTCAAGCGTTTGTCTTCAGAGTTTTCACAGTCCTGTTTTTGCTTTACCATGCATCGACCTGTCTGCCTGTTTCTGGAACCTGTCTCTGCCAAATGCTTCAGTTACTGTTGCTATTTTTGGACTGTTTTTTGTGTACTGACTCATGCAAGCCCTGACATTAAACTTTGCAAAGCTGAGACCTGAATCCTGCATTTGTGGTGCCAACTGGCCCGTCAAAACACTTATTTCCATTGTGGTCCATTTAAATATCAAATGACAAAATAATAATAATAATAATAATAATAATAATAATAATAATAATAATAATAATAGTGTGCATATGATAACAAGAACCTATTTATAAATACAACCCCAATTCCAATGAAGTTGGGACGCTGTGTAAAATGTAAATAAAAACAGAACACAATGATTTGCAAATCCTCTCCAACCTATATTCAATTGAATAGACCACAAAGACAAGATATTTAATGTTCAAACTGATAAACTTAATTGGTTTTGTGCAAATATTGGCTCATTTTGAAATGGATACCTGCAACACATTTCAAAAAAGTTGGGACAGTGGCAACAAAAGACTGGGAAAGTTGATGAATGCTCAAAGAACACATGTTTGGAACATTCCACAGGTGAACAGTTTAACTGAAAACAGGTGAGGGTATAAAAGGAGCATCCCCAAAGACTCAGCCATTCACAAGTAAAGATGGGTCGAGGATTTTGTGCAAATATTTGCTCATTTTGAAATGGATGCCTGCAACACATTTCAAAAAAGCTAGGACAGTGGTATGTTTACCACTGTGTTACATCACCTTTCCTTCTAACAACACTCAATAAGTGTTTGGGAACTGAGGACACTAATTGTGAGTCTCATGACTGGGTATAAAGGGAGCATCCCAAACAGTCTCAGCTGTTCACAAGCAAAGATGGAGCGAGGAACTTTGTGAACAACTGCATGAAAAAAATAGTCCAACAGTTTAAGAGCAATGTATCTCAACATTCATGCCATGGACACTAACACACCCCTATACCATCACAGGTGCTGGCTTTTAAACTTAGTGCTGGTAACAATCTGGATGGTCTTTTTCCTATTTTGTCCACAGGACACAACGTCCATGATTTCCAAAAACAACTTGAAATGTGGACTCATCCGACTCCAGCACACTTTTCCACTTTGTGTCTGTCCATTTCAAATGAGCTCGTTTCTGGATGTTGCTGATGTTTGGCTTTCGCTTTGCATGGTAGAGTTTTAACTTGCACTTGTAGATGTAGCAATGAACTGTGTTAAGTGACAATGGTTTTCTGAAGTGTTCCTGAGCCCACGCGGTAAGATCCTTTACACAATGATGTTGGTTTTTAATGCAGTGACGTCTGAGTGATCAAAGGTCACGGGCATTCAGTGTTGGTTTTCGGCCTTGCCACTTACATGTAGAAAGTTCTCCAGATTCTCTGAATTTTCTGATTATATTATGGACTGTAGATGATGGAATCCCTAAATTCCTTGCAATTGAATGTTGAGAAACATTGTTCTTAAACTGTTGGACTATTTTTTTCAAGGAACTGTTCACAATGTGGTGATCCTCGCCCCATCTTTGCTTGTGAACGGCTGAGACTTTTGGGGATGCACCTTTTATACCCAATCATGAGTGTCCTCAGTTCCCAGACACTTCTTGAGTGTTGTTAGAAGGAAAGGTGATGTAACACAGTGGTAAACATACCACTGTCCCAGCTTTTTTGAAACATGTTACAGGCATCATTTCAAAATGAGCAAATATTTGCACAAAAACAATCAAGTTTATCAGTTTGAACATTAAATATATTGTCTTTGTGGTGTATTCAATTCAATATAGGTTGTAGAGGATTTGCGAATCATTGTATTTTGTTTTTTATTTACATTTTACACAACATCCCAACATCATTGGAATTGGGGTTGTACTTTCACTTTTGATACTCTGTGTGCTTCTTACCTTGCGAATACAATGATGTTGGAACCTCAATTTCCCTGAGAGAGTCTTTCCAAAGGATGAATAAATTTCCAGGTACATGTGCAGTGGAGTAACATTTGTATTTCTTAATGATTGGTGGAAATGAAGTCCAAGAGAATGCTACGTTTCCATCCCCTGAAGAAAACTGTATTCGTAACAATACTGGTTGGTAAACAGATCTCGGCCTTGACTGAGCAAATAAAACTGAGGCATCAGTGTAAAGCACTTTGAGCATCTCCAAGATGGAAATGCAGCCCTTCTTCTTCATGTTTATTTATAGGCTTTAAAAATGGAGAGACTGTGTGTAAAAATGTTTGTAATTCCTAAATGTTAATGTGACATTTTTGTTAATATCCTTGAATGAAAGCTGAAAATCTGGATTTTTTTTAAATTAATCTCCTTTGTGATGGTGTATAGAGACCAAAATTCTGCCCCTGTTCAAATACATATGGCCCCGACTGTGTATCAGTATCTCGTCAGTGTCCTGTGTGGAAGCTGAACCAAAAGTGTGGTCAGTACCTGAAGGCCTCGACCAGCCGCTCCACCCGTTGAGCTTCACCCTGAACTTTAATCTGAGCTTGGAATTTTCTGAGAGCATCATCTAGATCCATTCCAGAGAAATCCATCTCATCCAGAACACAACTGCAAAGACAGAGTCTGGTAAATAGGATGATAGGTGTTGGAGGTCTGGCACACAGCAGGACTGTCAAGATTCCATCAGCTCTATTTAATCTTTCATCTGATGGTTGTCACACAAACACACAAGAGAACAATATACTGTACTGAGACACTCTGACACACTTTCTGATCTAACAGTTGTGGACTGCATTGAATTCAATGTAATTTAATCAACTTATAGAGTGCCAAGCCACGACAACATCGCCTCAAGGCGCTTCACAAAAACAAACAAGCAAACAAACAAACAAACAAAAACAAAACAACATGGACCAAAACATCAAAGAGCATAATTAAAATATTAAAAAAGCACAATAAAAGAGTAAAAAAGTAAAAATAAAATAAAAATAAAAAGCATATGCTAATCATATAAAATAGAAAACAAATGCATCTTCAATCTGGACATGAAAGTCTCCACAGTCCGACTACCTCACTGATGCAGGGAGATCATTCCACAGAACAGGGGCATGAAAAGAGAAAGCTCTATGACCCGCAGAGTTTTTATTCACCCTAGGGACACAAAGTAGTCCTGTACTCTGAGAATGCAAAGCCCAGGCCGGTATGTAGGGTTTAAGTAGATCAGCTAAATAGGGTGGTGACAGTCCGTGAACAATTTTATAGGTCAGTAGCAGGACCTTAAAATCTGATCTCACTGAGACAGGAAGCCAGTGAAGAGATGCCAAAATGGGAGTAATGTGGTCAAACTTTCTGCTCTGTGTCAAAAGTCTGGCAGCAGCATTTTGAACCAACTGGAGACCACTAATGCTGGATTGCGGTAAAACAAAAAATAGAACATTGCAGTAGTCCAATCTAGAAGAGACAAACGCATGAATCAGGGTCTCAGCATCAGCCGTAGACAGGATGGTACAAATCTTCGCTATATTTCGCAGATGGTAGAAAGCAGTCCTCTTAATATCTCTAATGTGGAGGTGAAAGGACAACGTAGGATCAAAAATTACCCTAAGGTTCCTCACTTTGTCTGTATTATGTATGACACACGAACCTAGGCTAAGCACTAAGTAAATTATTGTAGATAATTTGGTCAAATGTGAAAATACACTCTTGTGATCAACAAAATATATTTTGGTTTTCCACTTGACTCCTCAAAAGACTATGCTGTCATCTTCAAATGCTGAGGTGTTACATAGACAATCAGCTGTCTTAGATGTTTGATCATGTCACCCAAGCATTGCTTCACTGAGGGCCTCTTCTGATGGAATGGCTACTTTCTCCAGTTGCATCAGGCTGATCCCCTTGCTAGGACATTAGACAGCTCCAGTTCCAGGGTTCTGGTGGCCAGTGGTGGGCACAGTTAACCAAAAAGTTAGCTTCAATAACCACTAATCAGCTAACAGAAAAGTTATCTTTTATAAAGCTAAACCACAAAAAAATTTATTGGAAGCTACAGCCAACCGATAACTTTCAGTATTGTCTCCGGTACACACCGCTTCTGATAGAAACAAAGGCAAACCCAAACACAGCCATGAATCAGCACTTCTGTCTTTGTGTGCTCTGCCCACTGCTGCAGGGAAGTATCATTTACCTTGACAGCATACAGTGGTCCAGCCGTGAGGCAGACGTCTTGAAAAGAAAAGTAGGTTTGAGTTATGGTTTTGATTTATAAATGAAATTAATCCAGATAGAATAACTACATTAATGTCAACTCTTAAAATGTACAAAGTGAAAATATACACATACGGTATCTGTTCATTTTAAAATAATGCACTAATTCTGAAGATTTGAACATTAACACACAGATGCCCAAAGGGATTATGGGTACACTGAGATACTGATTGGTTGACTAATTCATTTTATGTAAAAACCAACTAAAATATGCAATTTTTTTGGAGTGGCGTAAAGAGGAGGAGGAGATGGAGAGAACCAGATGTGTGGCTCCACGTGGCTCTCATCTCGCTCGTTTTCCCAAACATCAGGCACATGCAGCAGGTGGAACACCTGCAAGAGTGTGCTGATGAGCATTGGAACGAGACTTTCAGCTGACTTGGCATCACTGTCCTTATTCAGCATACTGCAGCAATGAAACTGAATGTGGTGCAGCAGGGTTTAATTGTGTGCACATCAGCGAAGAACACTGTCAGTAGTAATCAAGACGGATCAACACACTAATCAAGACGGATCAACACACTCAGTTGCGACCTCCACGACATGAGGCAAAATGAGGGTGGTGCATGACATTCGTGGAAGATTTTTTGACAGCCAAAAACATGCTCCATGAAAACCACCAATGTCACGCACTATTAAGAAACCTATTCAGATACGTTAAGTCACATTAAGAATGTGAGGAATGTGCCAAGAATGACGCAAATATGACATTTGTAACGCGTCTTGCCTATGTGTAAACGTACCATTAAGTTGAGATTCAGGTCGACAACCATGTGATATAACTGGGTGCCAGTAGATTGCAGTGTTCTATGCATTTTGACGCCGGTTATATCACACGGTTGTCGACCTGAATCACAACTTAACAGACTTTTCGATTTGCAAATGCCTTTTTTTTTTTTTTTTACAAATAATAATAATAATAAAATGCATATTTTACAAAAGCACATTTATTTGTAAACACCAACACACAAGTTACATTCACTTGTGTTGGTGTTTACATAGAATGAATTAGTCAACCAATCAGTATGAGCGGAGGTTCAGTGTACCCATAATCCTTTTGGGTATCTGTGTGTTAATGTTCAAATCTTCAGAATTAGTGCATTATTTTAAAATTAACAGATATGTGCTATATTTTCACTTTGTAGATTTTAAGAGTTGACATTAATGTACTTATTCTGTCCGGATTAATTTGATTTATAAATCAAAACCATAAATCAAATCTCCTTTCTTTTTCAACATGTCTGCCTCACAGCTGGACCGACATATGCTACCAAGGGATAATGACTTTTGTTTTTTTGTGGCAGCCTGGCAGCTAGGCCCCTTCTGCTGGGGTAGAGCTGAGCTCAGCTCCTCTCACTTGCCTCACTGCTGCAAAATACATAGCAGACAGGAGTCAACAGGGTTTATAAGTGCTTTTCACCATTACTAACTATGTAAACAAACAAAATTTCTCAGAAGCTAATTGGTTCACTGACAGATTTTGAAGTTAGCAGAAAAGCTAATCCACTAACAAAAAAGTTAGCTTCACTAATTCTTGGTTAGCAGAACTGTGCCCACCACCGCTGGTGGCTGATCCTCCTGCTAGGACATTATACAGCTCCCATTCCAGAGTTTTGGTGGCTAATCCTCCTTCTAGGACATGAGACATCTCCAGTTCCAGGGTTTTGGTGGCTGATCCTCCTGCTAGAACATTAGACATCTCCAGTTCCATGGTTCTGGTGGATGATCCTCCTGCTAGAACATCAGACATCCCAGTTCCCAGGTTCTGGTGGCTGATCCTCCTACTAGGACATTCGACATCCCAGTTCCCAGGTTCTGGTGGCTGATCCTCCTACTAGGACATTAGACAGCTCCTGTTCCAGAGTTTTAGCGGCTGATCCTCCTTCTAGGACATTAGACATCCCCAGTTCCTTGGTTCTGGTGGTGATCCTCCTGCTAGGATATTAGACATCTCCAGTTCCCGGGTTCTGGTGGCTGATCCTCCTGCTAGGACATTAGACATCTCCAGTTCCAGGGTTCTGGTGGCTGATCCTCTTGCTAGGACATTAGCCACCTCCAGTTCCAGAGTTGTGGTGGCTGATCCTCCTGCTAGGACATTAGACATCTCCAGTTCCAGGGTTCTGGTGGGTGATCCCCCTGCTATGACATTAGACACCTCCAGTTCCAGAGTTGTGGTGGCTGATCCTCCCGGTAGGACAACAGACACCTCCAGTTCCAGGGTTTTGGTGGCTGATCCTCCTGGTAAGGCATTAGACATCTCCAGTTCCAGGGTTCTGGTGATGCTCTCATTAGTTGCAAACCACCAAATGCTGGTGAATTCACAAAGCCAATGAAGCAGCTGAGGACAGTTCAACTCCAGGGTGCTGAACTGCTCCATCCAAGTGGAAATGCTGCTATACTGGTGATGAAAACCTTTGTTTCAGTCTAGCAGATGGATATGATCCCTTCAGAGTGAAATATAGAACTTGTCCTTTTGCTTGTGAATGAAAGGAAAGCGTGATCACCTGGACTACAACTACAGGGTATGGCTTTCCTTTTATCTTTCTTTTTCAATGTGACAGGGTTATTCCTTTGCCTCTTTAGCATTCTCAAGTCTTGACTGCCGACCTTTGCTCCTGATATTTCATCCTAATTGCTGACCCATAGTCCTCATCTGAAGTGTTATTCCTGATCTGTCATCTTTGATCCTGATTGCTAACTTTTTATGGTGATCACTCATCAATATCTCCAACTGTTGATGGCTGAACCACAGCAAAGAGGTTATATTTCTATCCATCTGTCTTACTTTGATGTAATCAGGATCAGAGGAGTCGTGATCAAAGAGTGTATCCTGATCTTTAATCCTTATTGCCCAACTTTAATCAGCCGATCCTGTAATCATGGTCAACTGAATCAAGCTCAAAGATCAAAGGCAGCAAGATCAGGATAATCCATGTCTTGGTCCAGCTCCACACCAATATTTAACTGCTCTTGCTTAGCCTCAGGTCTACAAAACTGAATTAAAAATCTGTTCATGTCCATCTGGTGACAAATCAATAAACAAACAGACAAACCTCTTGAGAGGGAGCCATTAATCCTGTTCTACCTTCTGGAAAACAAGATGCCTCTGAATGTTTCTCACCTGTCTTTTGTTCATTGTTACAGAACACACTCACTGGAATGTACTCACTCCAGGACATCCTTGTTGAACTGTTGTCGACTGCCGAGGAACTCTCCGATCATCTGCCTGCTCAGTCCTTTCCTCTCAAGGATGAATCTGGCGATTCCCACAGGTGTGTCAGAAACAAAATTCTGCTCAATCAGGTACTGGATCCCCTTCTCCGGCTTCCTGGGGCCATAAAGAGGCAGAATCTTTGTCTCAGGTTTGAGCTCCCCTTTAAGTCTGTCTCATCAGATTATGACTCGTCTTCTTTGTCACATTTTAATGAAGTTGTTGGCTTGCAATATAAAGTTATTATTTTTATGGTTTAAACTGTGTTGATTGTGTATTTATCTGCTGTGCGCAGTAGTTTCATTATTAAAACATTGACTTTTGTCCAATACTGTCGCACTTCCAATGGATGAGATCTCTACATGATTCCACCCTGAAAAAGCCAAGATGAGCAAAAGCATCACAGATCTACTTAAATTCCAGACAACATCAAAGATGCTGGACACTCGTGTGGATTAAACACTCACTTATTGAAGAAGTTGAGTCCAATGCGGTACTGTCTCCGCTGTACAACGTCATTGTTGAAGGCAGGTGAGTCCCAGGTGTGACAATTCTCTCTCTGATATGTCTGCTTTCCCTGCATGGCCCCGCCCACAGGCTCACGCAGGCTGTCACGTGATGACGAACCAGAGCTGCAGTTGTTGATGGTTGTGTCATCGTTTGAGTTTGTGGTTGTTGAATTAACACTCTCATTGTCCCCATCGGAGCAGAACAGGTGGTGATGGAGGTGGGAGTAGTGGGTGTGGTCCATGTCTGGCAGTGTGGAGGAGGACAGTGCAGAGGGCAGGAGTGGAGGCGGCAGGGGCGAGAGAGGTGATACTGGAGACGGAACTGGGGAAGGAGGTGGTTCTAGGTGGGTATGCGGGAGATGGTGGTGGTGGTACTGGTACTGAGTGAAGTGGGGAGTGTGCTGGATGTAGAAGCTTGGCGTGTGGCTGTGGTGCAGGTGTGTGGCGTGTGCCTGGCCATACGGCAGATGGTGATGGAGGACGGTGGGGAGGTGGGGAATGGTGGAATGCTGAGTGTGGGGGACTGAGAGAGGCGGCAAGGTTCGGGCTGAGGGTGTTGGCACGGGCACAGGAGCATTGCTGGGCGTCTGGCCCTGTGCCATAGCCAATGAGCAGCTGTTGGGTTTGGGCTTGTGTTTGATGGTTCCTTGTGGCGAGTCGGCTTCACTGCTTAAATCTCCTTCTCTTTCATCCTCTTCACTCTCTCCTCCTCTTCCTCTCTCACCCTCCGAGGACTCATGTTCATATATCAAACGCCCAACAGACCCACGATCAGACCTAAAGGTCAGAAAACTGAAGTCAGAACAAAGAAGTCCACATGTAATCAAATCAAATACATTTACACATTTTCAGGGATCCTGATACTCATATTTTTATTTTGACACTTTGGGGTAAAATATTGTAATATTCCATCACCCTTCCACAAAATCAGCATTAATTCTATGAGTATGTCGGTGCAACGACAGGCTCCAATCAATCCATGATGGCTGCAAACACATCAGTGTTTGTTTTTTGCTCTCAGTCTTGGTTATTTTAACCCTTTAACAACCACACCAAGAAAAAAGCTGTGAAAAAAAATTATCCTTTGGATGAGTCATAAGCACAATCAATGATTTTTTTTTTTTCAACAGACCCTAGTTTTAAAAATATTGATCTCAACCAAATGGTTGATATCGCACTTAATGGTTGAGGTACAGAACTTTATGTAAATACCAGAAACTTTGGATTTCTTCAAATAAAATACAAATTTATGTATGAATAATAGCCGACAAATGGCTGGGACATTGAATATACTTTGTTTTTTAATGTATGCCACAAAACACTGCTGGTTTTCATTTCCCTCAAGTAAAATATTGCATCAAACAAGGAAATAATGCATGTCTAATGAAACCTAACTGCAGTCTGTGTTAAAGTGCAACAGCACAAAATTCTTACATTCAATACACTTCTCAATAATTGTAACAAAGCAAAACCATTTTTACATTGAAAAAAGGAAAATACTGCAAATCAATAGAAACATTTGCATGTCAATATTGCAATATCTTTTATGATTTTGGACCAAAAATGTTGCATTTATGATAGATTGAACTTGTATTGCAGGTTTCCATTTTAACTTTTAAAACATTTAAAACATTGCAAAGACAGAAATACAAGGCCAAACATACAACCCCAATTCCAATGAAGTTGGGATGTTGTGTAAAATGTAAATAAAAACAAAATACAATGATTTGCAAATCCTGTTCAACTCAAATTCATTTGTATACACCACAAAGACAAGATATTTAATGTTCAAACTGATAAAATTAACTGTTTTGTGCAAATATTTGCTCATTTTGAAATGGATGCCTGCAACACATTTCAAAATGGCTGGGACAGTGATATGTTTACCACTGTGTTACATCACCTTTCCTTCTAACAACACTCAATAAGCGTTTGGGAACTGAGGACACTAATTGTTGAAGCTTTGTAGGTGGAATTCTATCCCATTCTTGCTTGATGTACAGTGGAGGCAAAAAAAGTATTTAGTCAGCCCCTTATTGTGCAAGTTCTCCTACTTAGAAAGATGAGAGAGGTCTGTAATTTTTTTTATCATAGGTACACTTCAATTATGAGAGACAAAATGAGAAAAAAAAATCCAGAAAATGGTGGAAAATAAGTATTTGGTCACCCACAAACAAGCAAGATTTCTGGCTCACACAGACCTGTAAAATCTTCTTTAAGAAGCTCTTCTGTCCTCCACCTGTTACCTGTATTAATGGCACCTGTTTGAACTTGTTATCTGCATAAAAGACACCTGTCCACAGCCTCAAACAGTCAGACTACAAACTCAACCATGGCCAAGACCAAAGAGCTGTTGAAGAACACCAGGAAGAAAATTGTAGATGTGCACCAGGCTGGGAAGAGTGAATCTACAATAGTCAAGCAGGTTGGTGTGAATAAATCAACTGTGGGAGCAATTGTAAGAAAATGGAAGACATACAAGACCACTGATAATCTCCCTCGATCTGGGGCTCCACACAAGATGTCATCCCGTGGGGTCAAAATGATCATGAAAATGGTGAGCAAAAATCCCAGAACTACACGGAGGGACCTGATGAATGACCTGCAGAGAGCTGGGACCAAAGTAACAAAGGCTACACACTACGCAGAGAGGGACTCAAATCCTGCAGTGCCAGGTGTGTCCCCCTGCTTAAGCCAGTACGTGTCCAAGGCCATCTGAAGTTTGACAGAGAGCATATGGATGATCCAGAAGAGGACTGGGAGAATATCATGTGGTCAGATGAAACCAAAATAGAACTTTTTGGTAAAAACTCAACTAGTCATGTTTGGAGGAAGACGAATGCTGAGTTGCATCCCAAGAACACCATACCTACTGTGAAGCATGGGGGTGGAAACATCATGCTTTGGGGCTGTTTTTCTGCAAAGGGGACAGGACAACTGATCTGTGTTAAGGGAAGAATGAACGGGGCCATGTATCATGAGATTTTAAGCCAAAACCTCCTTCCATCAGTGACAGCATTGAAGATGCAACATGGCTGGGTCTTCCAGCAAGACAATGATCCTGCTCGGGCAACGAAGGTGTGGCGCCGTAAAAAGAATTTCAAGGTCTTGGAGTGGCCCAGCCAGTCTCCAGACTTCAACCCCATAGAAAATTTGTTGAGGGAGTTGAAAATCCATGTTGCCCAGCGACAGCCCTAAAACATCACTGCTCTAGAGGAGATCTGCATGGAGGAATGGGCCAAAATACCAGCTACAGTATGTGCAAACCTGGTGAAGACTTACAGGAAACATTTGACCTCTGTCATTGCCAACAAAGATTATGTTACAAAGTACTGAGTTGAACTTTTGTTATTGACCAAATACTTATTTTCCACCATAATTTCCAAATATATTCTTTAAAAATCCTACAATGTGATTTCCTGGATTTTTCTTTCTCATTTTATCTCTCATAGTTGAAGTGTACCTATGATGAAAATTGCAGACATCTCTCATCTTTCTAAGTAGGAGAACTTGCACAATCAGGGACTGACTAAATACTTTTTGGCCCCACTGTATCGAAAAAGCCTTTTTTTATTCAACCACCTGCCTGAGTCTGCATTTTGCACCCTACCACCTTCTGTACCCTGTTTACCTGTGAATCATGACGATGTCAGGGTGCTGCCATGCAAGGCGCTCACTACACACTGAGAGCAACTAATGGATTAAGGACCTTGCCCAAGGGCCCTTTGTCATTTTCCTGTCAGGCTGGGGTTTGAACCAAGGATCTTCTGGTCTCAAGCCCAACACTTAACCACTAGACCATCACCTTGTATGTTGTATATTTTAATGTTTATCTTGCTGTTTATTTGTTCATTATGACGTGTGCTGCTGCCTTTCTTGGCCAGGTCATCCTTCTGAAAGAGGTCTCGATCTCAATTTTTTAAATCTGATTGAATAAAGGCTATTTAATTACAGTAATTACTTAATAATCATGGAGGTCACTGGGAAACAAATGGGCAGACCTTCATGATCAAATGTTTCTGACCTGTCACTCATGTCGACAGAGCTGTCACTGGGTGGTTCCACAGTCAGCATGGGGAGGTGACCTCCTCCTCCTCCTCCCCCTCCTGCTCCTCCCCCCACCTTGCCTCTGTACTCCCCCTGACACTCAGTACAGGGTGTACTGCTCCTCTGCTTGGTGGTCATCACTCCTTCTTCTTCCTCTTGACTGTTGGTCCTCTCGCCCACAAGCACCCCTTGCATTCGTCCCCAGTACTCCAGGTCTGAGCAGGAGGCAGGATGGGAAAGTGGTGATGAAGGGAGGCGGCCCTCTTTCATGTAAAGAGTGACATCACTGAAGGATGTGGCGCTGCTGTCTTCATGCATGGCTGCACTTCCTGTGCCACTCTTTCTGCCCCCACCTTCCCCTTCTGGTCTTGTCACACAGTGGGAGGACATGTTAGTGTTCTGCCATGAGCACCGTCTGTAATTTTCTCCATCATCTTCATCCTCCTCTTCCTCCTCCTCCTCCTCTCCTTCATCCTCATCATCCTCCTCTTCTCCTTCCCTACATGCATCCTGGGAATCTTCACACTCTGGCAGGCAGGAGAGGGAGTCATCCGTGGATGCAACCAAACAGTTCATCTGCAGAAACATCAGTCACAGAGTTCTGATCAGTTGAACCTTTTTTAAGACTCAATTTCAATTCAATTTCATTTATTTATATAGCACCAACTCACAACAAAGCTGCCTCAAGGTGCTTCACACAAGTAAGGTCTAACCTTACCAACCTTACCAACCCCCAGAGCAAGCACACAGGCGACACTGGTAAGGACAAACTCCCTCTGAGGAAGAAACCTCAAGCAGACCAGACTCAAAGGGGTGACCCTCTGCTTGGGCCATGCTACCAATAGAATCACCAACATGTTCATCACTGTTTGGTGGCCTTGTTCATGATGAGGAGCTCTTTATTGGACTGAAAAAGTGATTTGTGGTTACCTGCTTAGAGAAGGAGACCATATTTTGCAGACTCTCTGTCTCCTGTTGACTGGCTGACCCCTCAGTCTGAGGTTGATGCTCATCAAAGGAGTACTGGACAACAAAGGAAAGACAAGACACATCCTCAGGAATGGCCCACGTGCTGATGCCCCTCAGTGTTTGTTAGTATGTACCTGCATCCTCATGTTGGACAGGATGATGCGGCGGGTCATCCTGCTCTCAGAAGCGGAGCTGCGAAGCTTCTCAAAGTTCTTGTTCATGCGGTATTGTCTGAACGCCGTCTGGATTGTCCTCGCTGCTCGCCGGGAAACAAACTGGCCCCCATACTTCCTCTCCAGCATCTCCACCTACAGGCCAAATCACGACAGATAATCAAAGACATGACAGAAAATGATCTTTCTTAATAATAATAATAATAATTTATTTATATAGTTAATACTTGATATAAAAAATACACAAATAAAACAAGGTCTTACATCCTTAAAAGCAAGCAATATTAAAATCTGAAACATAAATAAAACATACATACCAGCAAATAAAATTAAGATAAAAACCATAAAACTAATAATAGGCAGCAGAAATTAAGGTTCGCCTTAAAAGATTCAATGGAATTGTTCTTTCTGATTTCAACAGGCAAAGTAGGAGCATAGCCGGTGAAACTTCTGAAGCCTACTGACTTTGTTTTACCCAATGAAGCCTGCTGACAGACATGGGGGACGTCTGCAGTCTAAAACCACAACTCATGAGATAAGCCATAAACTGAAATCTTTTTGTACAGCATGTCAATTAATGTTAATCCATGAGGAAGTTGTCATTGCAGTGGGAAGAGTGATAGTGTAACAAGGCCCCAAGTTCCCAGAGCAGGGAACAACACTGAGATCGGTAAAACTGGTTTTATTTCTCACAGATTTTTCAGAGTAATGCTGCATTTACACATAGCCACTAATGCCACGAAGCATACGTTCTTGGCCGCTGATTACGAATGTGATGATTCAGGGCAGAGGCGTCAGGTGTCCTCGGGAACTGCTGCAACCTGTTACCACGCATTACAATTAATGGCACGTGTTGCTGGAGAATTATCAGGAACCATTTCACACGGTCAAGAATAATGTTTATTACATGTAACAGTACATCGTTACATTCTATCATGAATCTGTCATGAATGTAGTGAATCAGGCGAACTGTCTCCACAACCCCCCCCATATTCATCCGACTGTCAGTGGCTTAACAGTCCGCATCGCTCCAGATGAATCCCCGGCAGAAGAAGTACTTTGTGACTGCTTATGTGCATGCTTAGTTGGGCTCTGTGCCATGGAGTAGCGCAGAAAGGAGGAGGAAGAGACGGAGAGAGCATGCGGCTCTCGTCTGGCTCAAACTTGTTCTCCCAAACATCAGTCACAACAGGATGTCTAACACCTGCAGGAGAGCACTGTGGAGCACTGGAACGAGCCGACTTGGTGTCACTGTCCTTCTTGCTGTGCAGCAGGGTTTAATTGTGCGGACATGAGAGAAGTGATTTGTAGCGGCACGCAATGAAATGTGATGCCGCATTACAATTCCTGTCAAAACTCTACAGTTTCCATGTCAATTCGTAACAATGCGTGACAGTTTGGGCTCCAAGAACCATCACAGGAACCACTCTGAATGCTATCACACTCAGTAATTTCTGGGAGGCAGCAGTTCGTGGTCGAGGACACAGGAATTCAGGCTGTCCACCAAATGTATCTGTGCAGTAAGCCACAAACAAGTTATCCAATCAAACAAGCAGTGGGTAACAACACAGCTCCAAGACATATGACGGCAACAGATTAGAAGATGGGAGGCAAATCTCAGAAAACACATAGTGGCAGTACAGGTCAGTAAGGGAAACAACACAAGAGACCAAGCAGAGGAGCACGGAGTGATGGAAGATTGGTGACAGAATATAGGTGTTTGGGAAAATTATTGAGGAAACCAAAACACACATGAGCATGCACATCTGTGAACAGGGAACAAAGCCCATGGAAATACACAGAGAGCAGATGTCACACTAAAAACATGAAGGACACCTTACATGGAAGACAATGACTCAGTGAGAAAGAGAAGCACTATTACTTTTGAATAGAAACACTTGATGGTAAATGCAATGAATTTATACTGCATATAATATGGTCAAAACACTTCACAGTGAGGCCTCACACACACATACACACACCAGATACTGATACAGTTAACCTGAAACATAATGAACTGAACAACTCACATCATCAGTGACTTCTGACCAGCTGTGTGACCAGTAGTGCTGAAACCGGAAGTCACCAATCCAATAATGAAAACATTATCTTCGATAGTTAGCGGATTAGTGGAACTGTGCCCACCACTGCTTAATTAGCCAAAACACCCTGTTATTGAGGTGGGTGCGATTATTGAGGTATTACCTAGATTTTGAGAATTTGAAGTTGGGATGTTGGGTAAAATGTAAATAAAAACAGAACACAAAGATTTGCAAATCCTCTTCAACCTATATTCAATTGAATACACCACAAAGACAAGATATTTAATGTTTAAACTGATAAACTTTATTGTTTTTATGCAAATATTTAGTCATTTTGAAATGGATGCCTGCAACACAGTTCAAAAAAGTTGGGACGGGGCAACAAAAGATTGGGAAAGTTGATGAATGCTCAAAGAACACCTAATTGGAAACAGGTGAGTGTCATGATTGGGTATAAAACGAGCATCCCCAAAAGGCTCAGCCATTCACAAGCAAAGATGGGGTGAGGATCACCACTTTGTCAACAGCTGCATGAAAAATAGTCCAACAGTTTAAGAACAATGTTTCTCAATGTTCAATTGCAAGGATTTTGGGGATTCCAGCATCTATAGTCCATAATATAATCAGAAGATTCAGAGAATCTGGAGAACTTTCTACACGTAAGCAGCAAGGCCGAAAACCAACACTGAATGTCTGTGACCTTCGATCCCTCAGATGGCACTGCATTAAAAACCAACATCATTGTGTAAAGGATTTTACCGTGTGGGCTCAGTAACACATCAGAAAACCATTGTCAGTTAACACAGTTCATCGCTACATCTACAAGTGCAAGTTAAAACTCTACCATGCAAATTAAAAGCCATACATCAACAACATCCAGAAACGCCGCCGCCTTCTCTGGGCCTGAGCGCATTTGAAATGGACAGAAGCAAAGTGGAAAAGTGTGCTGTGGTCTGATGAGTCCAAATTTCAAATTATTTTTGGAAATCATGGACGTCGTGTCCTCCAGACAAAAGAGGAAAAAGACCATCCAGATTGTTACCAGCGCAAAGTTCAAAAGCCAGCATCTGGTGGCGATACTGGCTTGAGGGGGCACAGATGGCATTTTTAGTATATACTGATCACAATAATCTGGCTTAATTATGCACGGCTAAGCATCGTAACACTTGTCAGGCCCAATGGGCGATCTTCCAGAACTTTCACTGACACCTGTGTCTTGTTCCCCTAATTACAACACCAGTTATTTAAGCCCTCACAGTCTCACAGCTCACCACTAGATTGTTGAATTTATTTCACTTTCCAGCCCTCATGCCCTGTCTTGATCTGCCTGCCAGTATCTGACCTTGTTTTGCCCTCTCCATTCTACTTGTCTTTGCCTCTGAATACCACCACACTGTCTTTTTTGACCTCAGCCTGTTTTTTGGACCAAGCCTCAGCCTCACATCTGACTGTACCTTTGCCATTGTTGTTGGACCACCTGTGTACCGAATCCCTGCCTGTTTCTACAGTTAAACCTATTTCTAAGTGCACCTGCTGTGAGAGGTTGCACTTGTGTCCACCTGGTTTGTGCCATGCCTTGATACCTCTCTGTCTTTGGCTGACTGGCTTCTTCAATGAAAAACAACACTGCTTTGCCCCATCAACAAAAATTGTCGGGAGCTACCAGCAACTGCCAAGGAAACCTCGGACCGCCAGTTGTACTCAACACAGGTGTTCACATCTGGAAGTGCCTTGCTGACGGTGTACGGAACAAAAAAAAAAAAAAAAGAAAGAAATCTGTCTGTCTTCTGAGCACCATGCATCAGAAAGTGGAAATTGTGGACACCCGAAAACAAAAACGGAACACTGTTGTTGATTACAACTATTTCAAATGCGGTGTTGATATTATGGGCCAGAAATTACACAACTACTCCGTGCGTGCAGGAACATGGACATGGTCCATGGCTGTGTTTTACAACCTGTTGGATATGACTGCCACAAATGCACATGTTTTATACACAGCATGTACAGGATCAAAAGAAAGCCGCCAATTGTTCATGCTAGAGCTCGCCGAGGAACTTCAAAACCGACATTTGCAGGAAGAGACACACGGGGAAGAGCGCAAATAGCAGGGTTGTGAGATGAGAGTTTCTCAGAAGAAAGAGACAGTGCCAGGTGCGCATACTCTGCAATAATAACAGAAGCACTGAACGTTGTGTACACTTCCGAAAATGCACCTGTGGCAAATGTAGGAAAGACGCACCTTGGGAATGTGGAAATTGCTAGTTATGACAACTGTATGCTACATTTGTCTGCTTTGTATAGTCTTTGTATAGTAACAAGCATTTTCCTTGGGAGAAATAAAATATTGTTTTCTTCCTGATGTTATACCTTCTGTTTGTTATTCCAACATGAAATGTTTTTTGTTGGGGGGGGGGGGGGTGCTAATCCCAGTTCTATGACATTGTGAGCTTAGTACAACACATTGTCATTGTAACTAGTGTTTAGCCTAGAACCAAATTACCATTCATGAAAGATTTTCATCAGAAATACTTCTGCCCTTCTTAAAATGACAGGCAATTATTACAATAAATGTTTTTTTTTTAAGACAAATAGAAAATGTATCTTGGATCAAATGATAAAAATAGGGTAAAACTGTTTGTTGGCTAAATAAAATATAAAATGCCAAATGGTTACTCTTAGTACATGAAATAAGATATGACCTCAATGAAATTGCGAAATGAATAATGTTGCAGGGGCAGTGGTGGCAGACTCCAGCTGAAATAATACTTTTGCACTCAGGCTCAATCAGACACAACAGAGGAATGTGGCCTATTGTTTCTTTGGAATGTGCCCAGACAGGTTCACTCGAGCTGCATATTAATTCCTCTCAAGGGCGCAATTTAGAACTAGAAACTGGGGGGGACAAAGTGCGAGGCCCGCGGTTTCTAGATAAGCTCAGATGCATTCTGAGCATCCAACAGTAATTTTAATGTTTTGAGAAGACCGTAAAGTGGACACCATTTGAGTTATGCAATTTAAAACTGTGGATATAAGTACTTTATTCTGAGAATAGCCAGCATTGATTTTATTAACATCCTGGTGTAAATAAGGTATCACCACATGTGTAGAACTCAAAAAGAATGATAGGTTGAGTTTTCATTAAAAAACAACTGCAATGTGGTAAAATGTATTCATAAATATGAAAGAACAGGCTCTTAATAATTATTAACTATGGCATACTGTATTTTTTTGGTTTTGCATAAGTTTGAAAAAAACAACAGATCATAAGTTTAGGATAAATTACTTATCATGAATTTAATTTTCGAAGTGGCACTAATGACAACACTCATACTGAACATAATTTCGCTTGCATAGACTGATTTTGGAGATCAAGCAATAATTGCAGATGGGCTTTCTGAGGTCCCAGATAGCTTTTCTGATTTCCTTTTCTAACTTTCAGAATTTAGTAAATTAGCATATGGTCCATTGATACTTATGTGTAGACACTCGTCCCTAGAGGCAACTATTTTTGGTTTCAAATCTGGGCAAATGCAGTCCCAGAAAATTCAGAATGTGACAAACAAGAAACAGGTGTTGTAAACAAGTCAATACTGCTAAAAATACAAACTTGCAGAAACAAAGATACTATTCTGACATGGTTTTGTACATAAGACTGACATGGTTTGCACATAAGACTGGCATAGCATGTTTCAAGTACACACATATATGTCAGAAGGTGGGGGAGGGGGGGCATACCATATTCTGTCCCCCCTGGTTGAAAAAGATGGGGGGGCATGTCGCCCATGATTCCTCTCCAAATGTTAGCATATGGAGAGGAATTAACGTTTTGTAAAGGGGGGGCAGGCAGAAGAAACAAAAATCTCTGGGCTTACCAGTGTTAAAGCAGCTCTAGAAAACAAGTCAGTTTCGAATGATTGTCCCATGGGGAAATTGTTTGTTCCTGTTCCCTTCAGGGGGGAGATTATTGATTGGGCCCACCGTAATTGGTTTTCCTGTCATCTGGGTATAAAGAAGACAACGTTTGTGGTTCAGCAACAATTTTGGTGGCCTCGCATGATTTCTGATATTACTGAGTTTGTGAATGCCTGTCAGGATTGTGCCATGCACAAGTCCTCCAACCGTCCTCCAGCCAGCACTCTTTTGCCTCTGTCTGTTCCTGAGCAGCCATGGACTCATATCTGTATGGATTCTGTCACTGGACTTCTACCCTCTAAAGGACATACTACCGTATGACCATATACTGACTGGAAAAAAAGTGTTTCTCAGCAGCTCGTGGACCACCGTACTCAGACTAATCTCTTTGAGCCACTGCAGTCTGCATTTAGAACATATTCCACAGAAACAGATCTGACTAAAGTGGTAAATGATCTTCTGTTTGCAATGAATTCAGACACCACTACAGTTCTGGTGCTGTTCGATCTCAGTGCTGTGTTTTATCACAGTGTCAGTGTCAGTGTCAGTGTTTCTGTCAGCGGGCTCCACCATCTGTGATCGGGTATGATGTCTCTGTTCCGCGGTTACACTCTGTGCCTCTGGATCGCGCATGCATTTGGCTGGTGCTCGCAATTGGGCGCCGCCTCTCACATTTGTATTTGTGTCTCTCATTTTGTATTTATGTCTTGTATTTTCTCTTCGTGTTTGATGTCTTGTGATTCTGTTTTAGGTTTATGCTGTATTGCTTTTGTGAGTGTCTAAGTTCTAATTTGATGATCACAGTTATTTTGTTATTATGGTCACTTGTAAGTGGGTTGTGATTTTCTGTTTGCTTGTTCGCCCTCATGTGATCACCACACGCGTTCAATTAGTGAACAGGTACTTAGTTGGCATTTAATAGGTATTTAATTTTTGTTATCACTGATGTAAGTGACACTTGGCTGAGTCTTTGTACAGTAGATTTTAATTATTCTACTTTTTGGCGTGCTTAAGATGCATTTGCACTATTTTGGGATTATCTGGACTGTGACCTTTGAGTCCTTTTTTGTTATCACTGCTGCTTTTGCATTTTTGGATCATTAAACACCCGTCCTTTTGCACCTTATCTCTTGTGTCCACTGTCTTGCATTCTGAGTCCATTTCCTCTTGTTGATGACATATATTGTAATAATGGGTGTTTTTGACTACTTTTGGTTTACATTCATAATTTACCTTAAAAACTGTTTACTGTTCCTTGCTTGGTGTCATTTTTTTCAGCACAACCTCACCCGTGTGCCTTTACAGTTTTTTCTTTCATTTGTACATACTACATTAAAATAGTGACCATAAATTCACACCAAAACCAAAAATTTGAATCAGAAAAAAGTTTGTTTTTTACTGTGAAAACCAGAAATATGTTTATCAATCCATTTTTATATGAGCAAAGCTTCACGCAGTGGCAGAAAGCTCACTCATGGTACAGGGTGTCCCAAACAGGAAGTGCCAATTTTCAAATCCACAGTAAAACAGGAAATGTTCAAATTTCAAACACTTCCTGGATTGACAGACGAGATCCCATGGAATCTCGTGGGAACTCAGTGGCAAGCTCACACTCAAACAGGAAGTGCCAATTTATCAGTCACAGTGAAACAGGATATGTTCAAATGTCAAACACTTCCTGGCATGGGTGGAGCTAGAGCAGAGGCCAGGGTTTCACTGGACTTTCCTGAAATCTGAATGGACACAGATGATTGACATGTCACGGCACCACACGTCTGGTTGAAAGAGCTGCATTTTCAAATTAGTGAGTCACATTGACTGCTAGGTTCCTCCTGTCCAGTAGTTTGTGCTGTGTACCACAAAAAGTTCTAATCCACCTTAGTAGAAGAAGAAAAATGTTTGATCCAGATTTGAATTGAACATGTCATTTGAACTATGGACTTCTAATCACACCAAACTTATATTGGTGAGTAAATGACCGTATTTTATGTCAGAAATGAGGTCCAGGTTGTTAAAAGCAGCATTTCTCCTTTAATTCAGGTTACCTTATATACATATATTTAAGCTAACAGACAGCAGCTGCTTCATGCTCTGTTGGCTTTTTAGTGCAGCAGATAACTGAAACAATCCTTCAAATGGTGATACAAGCATCGAATTCAGCACAAGTACATTTGGAGCAAAATTAATGGAGCAACTTTAACTTTTGACCCCTGTACAAACTGAAACTGACCTTTGTCACCATTCTTGGTGCTTTTACCTCATAACGCCATAACATTCAGTCACAGATTGTCCAAACTATACCTTTTTTGGAATCTTTATGATCAGGCAAATAATGTGGTGTCGTTTTCTATATGATTGAAGCATTTTTTAATTTAGACCAGGGTGGGCAACTTGTTCCAGAAAGGGCCAAGAGGGTGCAGGTTTTCTTTGCAGCCACTGATTCCACCAGGTGATTTCACTGATTAATATCACTTTGAGCAGATGGAATCAGTTAATCAGTGGTGTTTGGGTTTGTGATCGTGGTGTAAAAACTCAATTTTGAAAGTTGTCAGTTAGCTGCAGCTTTTGATAAATTTTTGGGTGGTTTATCAGTTTAGCTTTATCAAAGATAACTTTTCAGTCAGCTGATTAGCTGTTATTGAAGTTAACTTTTTGGTTTGCTGTGCCAACCACTGCCTCTCTCTCTCTCTCTCTCTCTCTCTCTCCCTGTCTTTTTCTGAAGGTGTTGTGAACACTGTCGTATGTACATAATGTTCTTTTGTCGATTGAGGAATTTTTCCATATTTTGAAAGAGTCTAAATTTGCTGATATTTTCTAGTCTGTTAAAGTCGGTGTCATTGTGAACCCCAGGATGTGTTATTTGAGTGCCTGTGCTGGACTAGGCAAGGAAATCTATTGGTACACCAGTCCCACCAAGACTTTTTTCACCAGCTGCCACAATCAATACCCATCCCTTATTATTTATGTTAAAATGTTAGTTATGCCAAACACATTTGAAAACATACAGAGATGTTTAAATGTTTAAAAAACAATGTTTCAAATATGACAAAATTTTACAAAGGCTGTAAAATGTGTAAATGCATAGACAGTTCCTTAAAAACACACAACTACTTTTAAAATGTATTTAAGATGTGTAAAAGACTAAAAAGAAACATACGACGATATTGAAATTGTGTGTATGTGTGTCGATTGGGGGGGTGCAGCTATTCAACTGTTCTCTGAGGTGAGGCTCACTGTCCCACACATTGAAAACCCCTGCATTAGACGTTCTGTCCTCTGTCGTGTCTCAGCTGTCTCCTATGTGGTTGATATGTCTGTGTCCTGTGTGTGCATGTGTTGGCCTGTGTGCAATCGTGTTTCGTTTCTATATGTAGGTGCGAATGTGGGTGTGTGCTCCCATGGTCTGTCGCTGTTCTGTTGTCTGTTCCCAGCCCATTATGTGTGCGTATATGGTTATTGGTCAAGTCTTTGTCTCCCCCGGTTGTGACTTTTTATATCTTGTGTGTCTGAATCCTACATGTTTATTCCTTCACTCCCTCCTTCCAGTGGTTATGTGTCTGTCACGTCCTCCACCGTTCCACATTGTTGCGTGTGTCTGCTTATGTCCCTCCTTACTTGCCATACGAGATACACCTCCCTCATTGTGTCTTTGCTTTATGTTGTCTTTGGTTATTTGCAGTTCTTTGTCAGTTTTGTGGTCCAAGTAGGTTAATTAATTTGAAAGATTAAAAGATTAAATATGTTTTAATGTGACTTTATTCCATCTTTGATGTTATTGGGAGTTTTAATCAAACACAATTAAAGCATTGATTGCCTTGTGAGTATTTTTCCCTACGAAACTGAGTGGGATGGGGAAACGTACAAACATCTATAGAAAGGAGTGTTTATCAAACCAGAGTGGGATGCTGTCAAAGGTGACACAACAACAAATATTGGATCTATGAGATCCCAACCCTAGGATTGCCACCATGATGATTTAGCCAGCGTATGCTGACAGCCCCATTTCCTCCGAGCGATCGAGGTCGGTACAGCACAGTATGGTCTGGGTTGGAAAAGTTCAGTCTGGCTTGGCTTGCATTTCCACCGACAGCAGAACCCTTGTGTCTGGTAAGTGGAGCATGTAAATGTTGACATGCACGTCAAGAGCAGGAATGCTTTCGCGTGGCCTCTCCCCTCCATACAGAGGCCAATCAGAGTAATATAATCATTTTTAAATTTAATTTAATTTAATTTTTGTCTTGGTGAATCATGGGTTTATGTTCATGGTGTGTAGAATGCAGAAGAGTCGACTGATGTCTGTGATAAACAGTGAGGTGAATGAATGAGGTACTGTGACTCTCCATGCACAAACGCACAAAACACAAAGGCACTTCTTTAAAACGCAGTGTCTCTTCAGCCACGACAAGGAATTCAAGGATTTATATATATATATATATATATACGTTTTGTCAGGCTGTGATGATGAATCCGACTGAAACTAACAGGTCAGATTAAGACTTTATGTTTACTCTGTATGTGAATGGTTTTAATAATTATAACAGTCTGAACTGTTCACATGAGGACTGCAGCTTTCAGCCAATCAATGCACAGCATCAATAAACGTATTTCGACTTTTGAGTAACTTACAAGAAACGTGTGTCAACAATTGCATAACTTACCTACAAATTATGTCCCGTGTATATGGGACGTATGAGTCATATGTCAAAAATATTGTGCATGCCCCAAATTTCTTGATGTACTCACCATGTTACGACATATATCAGTGTGCTTCACTGTGCACTTAACTTATACAAAACTTACCCATAATTTATGACACATACACCAGCGTATTTTTAATACATTGGCATACCCTGGCTAAAATGTCAAGGTGTGACAGGGCCTATAAATACACACACACACACGCACGCATGCACGCACGCACGCACACACACACACACACACACACACACACACACACAGAGAGAGAGAGAGAGAGAGAGAGAGGGAGGCAAAAACATGACATCATACAGTCAATGTACATAAACAACAAGTGTGCCATTAAGATCGGCAAAAAACACACAGACTTCTTTGCCCTAAGCAGGGGTCAGACAGGGACACATTTTGAGCCATAACCTTCTTCAACATCTACATCAACAATTGGCCAAATCATTAGAACAGTTGGCAGCACTGGGTATCACTCTAGTGGACACAGAAACTAAAGGCCTGTTTTTGGCAGATGACCTGGTATTGCTTTCTCCAACCAAAGAAGGGCTACAACAACAACTTGACCTTCTACACAATTTCTCCCAAACCTGGACCTCGACAGTGAATCTAACCAAGACCAAAATGATGATATCCAAAAAGGACCCAGCCTGCAGTCACGCAAATAGCATTTCTTCCTGGATAAGACAGTCCTAGAACACACAAAAAACTACACCTACCTCAGAATAAACATCAGCACCAGAAGCAACTTCAACAAAGCTGTAAATGACCTGAGACACGAGGCAAGAAGGGTTTTTTATGACATCAAAAAGAACATCAAAAGTAGTCATCCCAATCAAATCTGGCTCCAAATACTGAACTCTGTCATAGAACCCATTTCTCTTTGTGGGGTGCGAGATCTGCGGCCCACTCGCCAACCAAGATTTAGCAAAATGGGACAAACACCAAATTGAGACTCTGCATGAACACCCTCAAATACTAACAGAATACAATGATTTGAAAATCCTCTTCATCCTATATTCAAATGAATACACCACAAAAACAAGATATTTAATGTTCAAACTGATAGACTTTGTTGTTTTTGTGCACATATTTGCTCATTTTGAAATGGACGCCTGCAACATGTTTCAATTAAGTTGGGACGGGGCAACAAAAGACTGGGAAAGTTGATGAATGTCAAAGAACACCTAATTGGAAACAGGTGAGAGTCATGATTGGGTATAAAGGAGCATCACCAAAAGTCTCAGTCATTCACAAGCAAAGATGGGGCGACCACTTTGTCAACAACTGCATGAAAAAATAGTCCAACAGTTTAAGATAAATGTTTCTCAACGTTCAGTTGCAAGGAATTTAGGGATTCTATCATCTACAGTCCATAATATAATCAGAAGATTCAGAGAATCTGGAGAACTGTCCACACATAAGCAGCAAGGCCGAACCCAACACTGAATGTCCGTGACCTTCGATCCCTCAGGCGGCACTGCATTAAAAACCGACATCATCATGTAAAGGATCTTACCGCGTGGGCTCAGGAAACACTTCAGAAAACCATTGTCAGTTAACACAGTTTGTTGCTACCATGGGTGCAATTTGGTGGGGGGATAGGGGGGACATGTCCCCACCACCTTTTCAACCAGGGGGGACAGAGTATGGTATGCCCCCCCACCTTCTGACTATGTGTGTACTTGAAATATGCTATGCCAGTCTTATGTGCAAACCATGTCAGTCTTATGTGCAAAACCATGTCAGAATAATATCTTTGTTTCTGCAAGTTTGTATTTTTAGCAGGCATTGACTTGTTTACAACACCTGTTTCTTGTTGTCACATTCGGAATTTTCTGGGGACTGCATTTGCCCAGATTTGAAACCAAAAATAGTTGCCTCTAGGGACTAGTGTCTACACATAAGTATCAATGGACCATACGCTAATTTACTAATTCTGAAGTTAGAAAGGGAAATCAGAAAATCTATCTGGGACCTCAGAAAGCCCATCTGGAATTATTGCATGATCTCCAAATCAGTCTATGCAAGTGAAATTATGTTCAGTATGAGTGTTGTCATTAGTGCCACTTCGAAAAATTAAATTCATGATAAGTAATTTATCCTAAACCTATGATCTGTTGTTTTTTCAAACTTATGCAAAAACAATCTTGAGAAAAAACAAACAGTATGCGATAGTTAATAATTATTAAGAGCCTGTTCTCATATTTATGAATACATTTTGCCACATTGCAGTTGTTTTTTTTAATGAGAATGCAACCTCTCATTCTTTTTGAGTTCTACACATGTGGTGATACCTTATTTACACCAGGATGTTAATAAATCAATGCTGGCTATTCTCAGAATAAAGTACTTATATCCACAGTTTCAAATTGTCCTAAGTTAAATGGTGTCCACTTGATGGTCTTCTCAAAACATTAAAATTACTGTTCTGGATGCTCAGAATGCACCTGAGCTTATCTAGAAACTGGTTGGCTTCTGGGGGCCTAAAACGGCCCCCGGACCTCCGGCCTATGGCTTTGGCCCTGCGGGCCTCGCACTTTGTCCCCCCCAATTTCTAGTTCTAAATTGCGCCCTTGGACGCTACATCAACAATGCAAGTTTAAAACTCTATCATGCAAAGTGAAAGCCATACATCAACAACATCCAGAAACACCACCGCCTTCTCTGGGCTCAAGCTCATTTGAAATGGGACAGGTGCAAAGTGGGAAAGTGTGCTGTGGTCTGATGAGTCCACATTTCAAATTGTTTTTCGAAATCATGGATGTCATGTCCTCTGGACAAAAGAGGAAAAAGACCATCCAGATTGTTACCAGCGCAAAGTTCAAAAGCCAGCATCTGTGATGGTATGGGGGTGTGTTAGTGCCCAAGGCATGGAAAACTTGCACATCTGGGATGGCACCATCAATGCTGAAAGGTACATCCAGGTTTTGGAGCAACACATGCTGCCATCCAAGCAATGTCTTTTTCAGGGACGTCCCTGCTTATTTCAGCGAGACAATGTCAAGCCACATTCTGCAAGTGTTACAACAGCATGGCTTTGTAGTAAAGAGTGTGGGTACTAGAAGGGCCTGCCTGCAGTCCAGACCTGTCGCCCATTGGAAAATGTGTGGGCGCATTATGAAGCGTACATCAAGCAAGAATGGGAAAGAATTCCACCGACAAATCTTCAACAATTAGTGTCCTCAGTTCCCAAACGCTTATTGAGTGTTGTTAGAAGAAAAGGTGATGTAACACAGTGGTAAACATACCACTGTCCCAGCTTTTTTGAAACGTGTTGCAGGCATCCATTTCAAAATGAGCAAATATTTGCACAAAAATAATAAAGTTTATCAGTTTGAACATTAAATATCTTGTCTTTGTTGTGTATTCAACTGAATATAGGTTGAAGAGGATTTGCAAATCATTGCATTCTGTTTTTATTTACATTTTTCACAATGTTCCAACTTCATTGGAATTGGGGTTGCAGAATTCTATCCATCCTCCACGTTTAACGGAAAACACCAAACAAGACACCAGAGCAGAATTAGGACAATACCCACTAATTATTAAAGTTCAAAAGAGAGCAGTTAAATTTTATGACCAAGCTTAAAAACAGTGACCTCAGTATGTGCCATAATAAAGCCCTGATCCACAGAGAGACTGTAGAGAGACGCCCCTCAGCCAGCTAGTTCTGGGACTCTCTACACAAACACAAGCAGAGCCACTAAACACAAACCCTGTTAGACTTAACCAAATTACAAGAAAACCAAAAGAAAACTATGTGACGCACTGGAAAAAAAAAATCAACCAAAAACCAGAGTAAAATGGAATGATGTTTGTTCCTAAACAGTCAGAACCGGTGGCAGAATACCTGAGCACTGTGCCAACCCAAAGCTCAGGAAATCCTTGACCATGTACAGACTCAGTGAGCACATCCTGGCCGTGGAGAAAGGCCACCACAGACAAGACTGGCTCCCCAAGAAAAGACAGACTGTGACAGACCCACTGTCCCAACACCAGGTGGAGACCGAGCTGCACTTTCTGACACCTGCCTGCTGCACCAAGACATCAGAGACACTAATCACAAACAACCAAAACAGACTCAGAGAGCACGACCAACATCAACCAAACTTCACTATCGTTGGCTGAAGGACAACAAAACAGCAGCAAGGATAGTGACATGAATAGACGGAACAATGGACACAAACCACCGTAAACCAAAACAGGAGATTAAACTGCTATGTCACTTTATCTACTATAACACAGTTTATAGAATAGGATTATTTTTACACCAAATCACATTTGTTTGCTATTATTTTCAAAGCCCACATATCCTGTTTACACATTTATTTACTTATAGAATATTGTTAACTGTATGTACTCATGTTGATGATTTGTCCTTCACACCTTCTTGTCCTGGAGGTCTGTTGAGAGTTTCATAGCTGTCTGATAGTGCCTTGCTGCGTTTGCTTTCCTCCTCTTCCTGTTTTCGGAGTGCCAGACTGGCCGGCTGGTGACGACTGTGCTGAGCCCAGGCCAGACTTGCAGGACTGGTCGGAGAGGACAGGTGAGCCAGCCTGGAGGGGGACAAGTGATACTTTTATATATCTCTGATAAAGTTTATTGTGTAAAGGGCCAAAAACAATGCACATTTTGCTGATATTGGAACTGTCTCTTTTCATTAAAATAATGACTGTTCTTTGCAAATGAAGCAACCAATTCTCCAGTTAGATCAGGGGTGGGCAACTTGTTCCTGAAAGGGCCAAGAGGGTGCAGGTTTTCTATGCAGCTGATTTCACCAGGTGATTTCACTGATTAACTGATTCCATCTACGCAAAGTGATATTAATCAGTGAAATCAAAGGGTGGAGTCAGTGGCTGCAAAGAAAACCTGCACCCTCTTGGACCCGTTCTGGAACAAGTTGCTCACCCCTGAGTTAGATCCTGCACAACCATTTAAATATTCATTCAAATATATTTCACATTACAGAAGAAAAGGATGTCATTTTGTTTAATTGAATTTTCCACTGTTACCTATGTGCTTGATCAGGAGGAGTTGGTGAGGCTTGACCTTACTCATGTTGTCATTGGTTCTATATAAATAATTAATTTGAATTACAATGAATTGAAATGTATTGCAAACGTAAATGGACAAAAAAAATAAATAAATAAAGTCATACAAACAAGTCCACATCAGTGAAAAATATTCATGGACAATGAAAACCATCAAGCAACAGAAATTGTCAATCACTGGTGGTTTTTTCATATTCGAAAAGGAATGAGTAGAAGTAGAAAACTTATTTATTTCCAACTCTCCTCCATAACACTTTCATTAATAGTTCCTTATCAAGCTGATCCTGTAATATATGATGCCTTGACTGAAGCTGACACAGCGGCCTGGTGACCCACTTGCTCAGGGCGACCTCTCTGAGCCACTGCATTCTGTTTTGGAATGCAATTTTCCATAAAGACAATTTTCATGAGAGTGAAAGTAACGAAGTAATGGGTGTGATTTTGTGCTATATAAAATAATAATTGAATTGGAATTCTATGTTATAATAGCCAAGTGGCCTCTGTGTGTGTGGTGTGTGTGTGTTGTGTGTGTGTGTGTGGTGTGTGTGTGTGTGTGTGTGTTGTGTGTGTGTGTGTGTGTGTGTGTGTGTGTGTGTGTGTGTGTGTGTGTGTGTGTGGCTTCGATCATGCAAAAACTGGGGCCAGCTGACATTTGGCCTTTTGGTCTGCTTATATATTTTGGGTCAAGAATGAATGCTGTGAAAACAGAAAGTTAATAGGACAATATTTTTGAAGAAATCGCACTTTTAGTTAACCAATAAACAATGGATTTTGTGCTGCAATGCACCATAAAGGTTTGGGGTTTGACGTTATTGTGGTTCATGTTAGTTTAACAGTGTTAATGTTATTGATTTAATGTGATTTTGTAGGTTTAGTCACTTTAGTTAGGTTATGTTGCTGTTACCATGAATGAGTTCAGTCTCATGTTACGTGAAATATGTATTGTTTGATCTCTACCCTGTTTGTGTCTAAAATCAGAAGCACCTGCATGCATAAAGACAAACAGCTGTGCCTGTGTGCATCCAACTTCGCTCAGGGACAAACAGAGCACAGCTGGTATTTGCTGTTTGGTGTGCTTATGTATTTTGCATCAAGGATGAATGGCACCAAAATGGAACACTGATGGGACTAATAATTTTGGAAAATCTATGAATATTAACTAACGTTGCTAATTACATTTTGGACTCACGTCTTTCCAGTCGGGGGCAGTAAATCATCTTTATATTAAAAGCATGAGTGTAAGTGCATATAATTGTAAATATGTTAAAAATACATGGATGAAAGAAGAAAGTGAAAAAAACTTATTTCCATTGTGGTCCATTTAAAAATCAAATGAAAAAAATAGAAGTAGTAATGACAGAATAACAATAATAATAATTATAACAAGAGCCTAAACAATTTGTAATACATTAAGACAGTAACAATAATATTACATAATTAACAGAAAATAAAAGAGTTGAGTTCTTCTAAAATATGTTGTGGTCTAAATTTCTAAAAACATTCTGGACTCACACATCATTCCAACTCAAACCTGCAGTGTCTCAGCCCTTCATGGCAAATGATTGCCCACCCCTGGTCTAACCTTACTAACCCTAGAGCAAGAACACAGGCAACAGTGGTAAGGGAAAACTCCCTCTGAGGAAGAAACCTCAAGCAGACACAGTCTCAAAGGGGTGACACTCTGCTTGGGCCATGCTACTGACACAATTTACAAAACAATTCACAAAATGAATATATAGGAACTATAGGTCCTTAAACAATATGAAATTTTAATAACATTTTATGGTCAAAAATTACCCAATTCACATAACTCAGGAGGTATATAAATGGTGAGAAAACAAAAATAAAGTTTTTAAAACTCATCAAATGGTTTCAGAAGAAGAAGATGCTGAAAAGAAAATGAATTAATGTATTCATTCAACTTAAGGACACAGGGCACCAGGTCCATAGGAAGGATACATACATTAATAAATATGTAATAAAGCATAAGTAGTCTAAACTTCATGGTTCTAAACTTCTCTAAAGTTCACACTTAATTAGCTATTAGCAACTGAATTATTCATGCATTGCACAATTAGTAAATCATTTGTTAATTTATGTCTAACTCATGGCGTAATAGTGCATACATACGTGCACTTACAAATAGTTTGTTCATGATTTATTAAGTATGAAAAAAACAATGTGTTAATGCATGGGACTATTTATTTGAACTAAAGCATTAATTTATCAGGTCTGGTTTCACAGAAAGGCTGGACACAAATGCAGGACTCAGCAACAGAGCTCTGTGAATAAAAGCAGTTTACTGAAGCAGTATTCGGGGTCCGGTACACAAAAAGGCAGTCCAACAAGCGAGAAGTACATGGAACATCAGGCTTAGGCATGGGCAATAATACAGGCAGGTGGTCATAACACACGAGAGGCAAGCAGGTCAGAAATACACAAAATAGAGCTCAAGAGAAGGCGCAAGGTGCATCAATCTGGCGAGGGAGCGGGGCAAAATGAGGACCTTAAGTACACCCAGGTGATGAGTTGCAGATTGGGTGCAGATGTGCATGGAACGCCCAGAATGAGGGTGTGGCCAGAGAGGGAAACGCCCACCACCAAGCAACAGGAGAGACAGACAAGAGGGACAGGGGCAGATAAACCCAAGCAGGAAAACCCAGCAAGAGAAACAAAACAACAACCCGAACAATACAAAATTAACCAAAAACATGAAATAAAACAAGACAAAACCTCAACTGGTATAATTAAGTATATTAGTATAATTCTTATTAAGTATGAGTCATTTTAATTATTTGTTACTAATTCATTATGTATTAATCATGCTTAATTATGGCTAAATAAGGTGTAGTTATTATGAAGTGCTACGTAATAATCATTATGTCAACTTAGATGCATTATGTCAAATAGATGCATATTTTGTGTCAAGTTGAAAGGGAAGCAGCAGAATGGGTCTGATGTAATGTATTATTTCACATTTAACAGCTTCATCCTTGATCTTGTTCTTGTCAAATCCATTCACAAGAGGGTGCTCCTTGTACCCATGCCAGCGAATTTTGCCAACACTTCCAGCTGGCAATCCATCTTGGTTTCGATAGTGCACACAGGTGTTAGTTCTTCATGATCTGTGGTTTAACCCTATATCATCCAACTTCTTACTGGCAGATAGAACCCCAATGATGACAATTAGCCTGATATAAAGCACCACAGCCAACCTCCACGGTAGACTACTTTTCTAACTACAACAAAGTGCCTCAAATAAAGATATAAGGAGAGAATGGCAGTCCCCAGCTTACTGAACCTAGCCAGCAGGATTTGCAGTCTTCTTACTTACTGTTTCTAGCCCTTATGATGACGTCTGTTGTCGGTTGTCAGTAAAGCCTGGGTCCCACTGAATAATAATCCATGAATAATGAGCCACGCATGGGTGCGTTAGTGATTATTCAAAGAATGACCCACGTTTTCATCTACCATGTATCCGCTATTAAGGTGCCTCTATTTGCCTCTCTGTACCCATCATGTGCCATGCAGCAGCTCTAGTGAGCCACAACTGACCTGTCATTAGAGCTCGAATGGCTTGCATCAGCCAAGCTCAGCCACATAGTGCCGTGATAAAACCATGATAACGTGATGTTGGCGGACGTTTAGGCATGGGTTTGGTCCAAACCTCCAGCCCTCCTACACCTGGTCCCTTTAAAGTGTGGGTTTTCAATTCACAGCAGCATTTAAAGATGTCACATTTTTTAAACACAGTCCAAAATAGACCCACGGTTGTACGCTGTGCACCAGATTGCTGTCTACCTGTAAGGCACCAGACCAGCTAGAACCGAACCAGTTGAAGCTGAAGGTTTCGGAGGCCGGTGAATATTCTTAATTCAAGATAGGAATATTCTTAATTTATAACTGGGATTTGGCTGAGTGTGGGGAACTATAAAAAGTGTTTTTCATTGCTCGGCTGCAACACTACAGGCTATCTAGCATCAAGGTCAATTGCCCACTGTTTTTCCTCCAGTGGAATTTATCCAGGCTCTGGTGAGATTATTTGGCTCCATTCTTATCTCAACCCACAAGGACAACAAACTGACAGACTTACACATGGACCAAAGCATGCTCCAGCTCCTCTTATCACTCTCTGCCCCTCCCTCCCGGCAGGCCTCGTCCTCTCTCAAGCTTGTCTGTCTGGCGGCGCGACTTATAGTTGCAGCGGCCTTCACCCACTTTGCCTCCATTCGGATGACGGACTGCTTCAAGTTTAGTGCACATAAACAATGTCAAATGTATATGTGTTGTCTTTAATTTTGATGTGTGCCATTACGGTAAACAAGTAATAATTGTGGATTAATTGCTGTATCTTGACTGAGGTAATTGGAGTGTAAACATAATTCCCTTTTTTGGGATCAATAAAGTTGTCTGAAGTCTGAAGGGTTCCTGGACAGCCATCTCTGTGCTCGCTGGCTCTGGGGCTTGCTGGCTTATTTTTTCCTGGCTTTAAAACACAGTCATTTCACACCGTGATCCACTTTTAACTTGTGTTCGTCCATTTATTTCTGCAAAATCGCCTCTTTTGCTCGCGCGCTGCCATTCTGCATACATAATGAGGTGGCCGCTTTAATTATATACACCTGCTGCCGCAACTCATGTGGATCACTTTAAAAAGTTTCCCTTTGGCAGATCCCGAGCAGCCGGGAAAACAGGCCGACTGGGTGACTGTGAGGAGGAAGCGTAGCCCTAAACAGAAGCCCCGTGTACACGGCCAACCCGTTCACATTTCTAACCGTTTTTCCCCACTCGACGACACACCGAGGATCAAACTCTGGTTATTGTCGACTCTGTTTTGAGAAATGTGAAGTTAGCGACACCAGCAACCATGGTCAATTGTCTTCGGGGGCCAGAGCAGGGGACATTGAAGGAAATTTGAAACTGCTGGCTAAGGCTAAGCGTAAATTTGGTAAGATTGTAATTCACGTCGGCAGTAATGACACCCGGTTACGCCAATCGGAGGTCACTAAAATTAACATTGAATGGTGTGTAACTTTGCAAAAACAATTCGGACTCTGTAGTTTTCTCTGGGCCCCTCCCCAATCGGACCGGGAGTGACATGTTTAGCCGCATGTTCTCCTTGAATTGCTGGCTGTCTGAGTGGTGTCCAAAAAATGAGGTGGGCTTCATAGATAATTGGCAAAGCTTCTGGGGAATACCTGGTCTTGTTAGGAGAGACGGCATCCATCCCACTTTGGATGGAGCAGCTCTCATTTCTAGAAACCTGGCCAATTTTCTTAAATCCTCCAAACCGTGACTATCCAGGGTTGGGACCAGGAAGCAGAGTTGTAGTCTTACACACCTCTCTGCAGCTTCTCTCCCCCTGCCATCCCCTCATTACCCCATCCCGTAGAGACGGTGCCTGCTCCCAGACCACCAATAACCAGCAAAAATCTATTTAAGCATAAAAATTCAAAAGAAAAAATAATATAGCATCTTCAACTGCACCACAGACTAAAACAGTTAAATGTGGTCTATTAAACATTAGGTCTCTCTCTTCTAAATCCCTGTTAGTAAATGATATAATAATTGATCAACATATTGATTTATTCTGCCTTACAGAAACCTGGTTACAGCAGGATGAATATGTTAGTTTAAATGAGTCAACACCCCCGAGTCACACTAACTGCCAGAATGCTCGTAGCACGGGCCGAGGTGGAGGATTAGCAGCAATCTTCCATTACAGCTTATTATAAGTGCTTTTCACCATTACTAACTATGTAAACAAACAAAATTTCTCAGAAGCTAATTGGTTCACTGACAGATTTTGAAGTTAGCAGAAAAGCTAATCCACTAACAAAAAAGTTAGCTTCACTAATTCTTGGTTAGCAGAACTGTGCCCCAACCGCTGGGGCTGATCCTCCTGCTAGGACATTATACAGCTCCCATTCCAGAGTTTTGGTGGCTAATCCTCCTTCTAGGACATGAGACATCTCCAGTTCCAGGGTTTGGTGGCTGATCCTCCTGCTAGAACATTAGACATCTCCAGTTCCGGTTCTGGTGGATGATCCTTGAGAACATCAGACATCCCAGTTCCCAGGTTCTGGTGGCTGATCCTCCTACTAGGACATTCGACATCCCAGTTCCCAGGTTCTGGTGGCTGATCTCCTACTAGGACATTAGACAGCTCCTGTTCCAGAGTTTTAGCGGCTGATCCTTCTAGGACATTAGACATCCCCAGTTCCTTGGTTCTGGTGGTGATCCTCCTGCTAGGATATTAGACATCTCCAGTTCCCGGGTTCTGGTGGCTGATCCTCCTGCTAGGACATTAGACATCTCCAGTTCCAGGGTTCTGGTGGCTGATCCTCTTGCTAGGACATTAGCCACCTCCAGTTCCAGAGGTGGTGGCTGATCCTCCTGCTAGGACATTAGACATCTCCAGTTCCAGGGTTCTGGTGGGTGATCCCCCTGCTATGACATTAGACACCTCCAGTTCCAGAGTTGTGGTGGCTGATCCTCCCGGTAGGACAACAGACACCTCCAGTTCCAGGGTTTTGGTGGCTGATCCTCCTGGTAAGGCATTAGACATCTCCAGTTCCAGGGTTCTGGTGATGCTCTCATTAGTTGCAAACCACCAAATGCTGGTGAATTCACAAAGCCAATGAAGCAGCTGAGGACAGTTCAACTCCAGGGTGCTGAACTGCTCCATCCAAGTGGAAATGCTGCTATACTGGTGATGAAAACCTTGTTTCAGTCTAGCAGATGGATATGATCCCTTCAGAGTGAAATATAGAACTTGTCCTTTTGCTTGTGAATGAAAGGAAAGCGTGATCACCTGGACTACAACTACAGGGTATGGCTTTCCTTTTATCTTTCTTTTTCAATGTGACAGGGTTATTCCTTTGCCTCTTTAGCATTCTCAAGTCTTGACTGCCGACCTTTGCTCCTGATATTTCATCCTAATTGCTGACCCATAGTCCTCATCTGAAGTGTTATTCCTGATCTGTCATCTTTGATCCTGATTGCTAACTTTTTATGGTGATCACTCATCAATATCTCCAACTGTTGATGGCTGAACCACAGCAAAGAGGTTATATTTCTATCCATCTGTCTTACTTTGATGTAATCAGGATCAGAGGAGTCGTGATCAAAGAGTGTATCCTGATCTTTAATCCTTATTGCCCAACTTTAATCAGCCGATCCTGTAATCATGGTCAACTGAATCAAGCTCAAAGATCAAAGGCAGCAAGATCAGGATAATCCATGTCTTGGTCCAGCTCCACACCAATATTTAACTGCTTGCTTAGCCTCAGGTCTACAAAACTGAATTAAAAATCTGTTCATGTCCATCTGGTGACAAATCAATAAACAAACAGACAAACCTCTTGAGAGGGAGCCATTAATCCTGTTCTACCTTCTGGAAAACAAGATGCCTCTGAATGTTTCTCACCTGTCTTTTGTTCATTGTTACAGAACACACTCACTGGAATGTACTCACTCCAGGACATCCTTGTTGAACTGTTGTCGACTGCCGAGGAACTCTCCGATCATCTGCCTGCTCAGTCCTTTCCTCTCAAGGATGAATCTGGCGATTCCCACAGGTGTGTCAGAAACAAAATTCTGCTCAATCAGGTACTGGATCCCCTTCTCCGGCTTCCTGGGGCCATAAAGAGGCAGAATCTTTGTCTCAGGTTTGAGCTCCCCTTTAAGTCTGTCTCATCAGATTATGACTCGTCTTCTTTGTCACATTTTAATGAAGTTGTTGGCTTGCAATATAAAGTTATTATTTTTATGGTTTAAACTGTGTTGATTGTGTATTTATCTGCTGTGCGCAGTAGTTTCATTATTAAAACATTGACTTTTGTCCAATACTGTCGCACTTCCAATGGATGAGATCTCTACATGATTCCACCCTGAAAAAGCCAAGATGAGCAAAAGCATCACAGATCTACTTAAATTCCAGACAACATCAAAGATGCTGGACACTCGTGTGGATTAAACACTCACTTATTGAAGAAGTTGAGTCCAATGCGGTACTGTCTCCGCTGTACAACGTCATTGTTGAAGGCAGGTGAGTCCCAGGTGTGACAATTCTCTCTCTGATAGTCTGCTTTCCCCTGCATGGCCCCGCCCACAGGCTCACGCAGGCTGTCACGTATGACGAACCAGAGCTGCAGTTGTTGATGGTTGTGTCATCGTTTGAGTTTGTGGTTGTTGAAGTAACACTCTCATTGTCCCCATCGGAGCAGAACAGGTGGTGATGGAGGTGGGAGTAGTGGGTGTGGTCCATGTCTGGCAGTGTGGAGGAGACAGTGCAGAGGGCAGGAGTGGAGGCGGCAGGGGCGAGAGAGGGTGATACTGGAGACGGAACTGGGGAAGGAGGTGGTTCTAGGTGGGTATGCGGGAGATGGTGGTGGTGGTACTGGTACTGAGTGAAGTGGGGAGTGTGCTGGATGTAGAAGCTTGGCGTGTGGCTGTGGTGCAGGTGGTGTGGCGTGTGCCTGGCCATACGGCAGATGGTGATGGAGGACGGTGGGGAGGTGGGGAATGGTGGAATGCTGAGTGTGGGGGACTGAGAGAGGCGGCAAGGTTCGGGCTGAGGGTGTTGGCACGGGCACAGGAGCATTGCTGGCGTCTGGCCCTGTGCCATAGCCAATGAGCAGCTGTTGGGTTTGGGCTTGTGTTTGATGGTTCCTTGTGGCGAGTCGGCTTCACTGCTTAAATCTCCTTCTCTTTCATCCTCTTTCACTCTCTCCTCCTCTTCCTCTCTCACCCTCCGAGGACTCATGTTCATATATCAATACGCCCAACAGACCCACGATCAGACCTAAAGGTCAGAAAACTGAAGGTCAGAACAAAGAAGTCCACATGTAATCAAATCAAATACATTTACACATTTTCAGGGATCCTGATACTCATATTTTTATTTTGACACTTTGGGGTAAAATATTGTAATATTCCATCACCCTTCCACAAAATCAGCATTAATTCTATGAGTATGTCGGTGCAACGACAGGCTCCAATCAATCCATGATGGGCTGCAAACACATCAGTGTTTTGTTTTTTGCTCTCAGTCTTGGTTATTTTAACCCTTTAACAACCACACCAAGAAAAAAGCTGTGAAAAAAAATTATCCTTTGGATGAGTCATAAGCACAATCATGATTTTTTTTTTTTCAACAGACCCTAGTTTTAAAAATATTGATCTCAACCAAATGGTTGATATCGCCTTAATGGTTGAGGTACAGAACTTTATGTAAAATACCAGAAACTTTGGATTTCTTCAAATAAAATACAAATTTATGTATGAATAATAGCCGACAAATGGCTGGGACATTGAATATACTTTGTTTTTTAATGTATGCCACAAAACACTGCTGGTTTTCCATTTCCCTCAAGTAAAATATTGCATCAAACAAGGAAATAATGCATGTCTAATGAAACCTAACTGCAGTCTGTGTTAAAGGTGCAACAGCACAAAATTCTTACATTCAATACACTTCTCAATAATTGTAACAAAGCCAAAACCATTTTTACATTGAAAAAAGGAAAATACTGCAAATCAATAGAAACATTTGCATGTCAATATTGCAATATCTTTTATGATTTTGGACCAAAAATGTTGCATTATGATAGATTGAACTTGTATTGCAGGTTTCCATTTTAAACTTTTAAACATTAAAACATTGCAAAGACGAAATACAAGGCCAAACATACAACCCCAATTCCAATGAAGTTGGGATGTTGTGTAAAATGTAAATAAAAACAAAATACATGATTTTGCAAATCCTGTTCAACTCAAATTCATTTGTATACACCACAAAGACAAGATATTTAATGTTCAAACTGATAAAATTAACTGTTTTGTGCAAATATTTGCTCATTTTGAAATGGATGCCTGCAACACATTTCAAAATGGCTGGGACAGTGATATGTTTACCACTGTTACATCACCTTTCCTTCTAACAACACTCAATAAGCGTTTGGGAACTGAGGACACTAATTGTTGAAGCTTTGTAGGTGGAATTCTATCCCCATTCTTGCTTGATGTACAGTGGAGGCAAAAAAAGTATTTAGTCAGCCCCTTATTGTGCAAGTTCTCCTACTTAGAAAGATGAGAGAGGTCTGTAATTTTTTTTATCATAGGTACACTTCAATTATGAGAGACAAAATGAGAAAAAAAAATCCAGAAAATGGTGGAAAATAAAGTATTTGGTCACCCACAAACAAGCAAGATTTCTGGCTCACACAGACCTGTAAAATCTTCTTTAAGAAGCTCTTCTGTCCTCCACCTGTTACCTGTATTAATGGCACCTGTTTGAACTTGTTATCTGCATAAAAGACACCTGTCCACAGCCTCAAACAGTCAGACTACAAACTCAACCATGGCAAGGACCAAAGAGCTGTTGAAGAACACCAGGAAGAAAATTGTAGATGTGCACCAGGCTGGGAAGAGTGAATCTACAATAGTCAAGCAGGTTGGTGGAATAAATCAACTGTGGGAGGCAATTGTAAGAAAATGGAAGAACATACAAGACCACTGATAATCTCCCTCGCTCTGGGGCTCCACACAAGATGTCATCCCGTGGGTCAAAATGATCATGAAAATGGTGAGCAAAAATCCCAGAACTACACGGAGGGACCTGATGAATGACCTGCAGAGAGCTGGGACCAAAGTAACAAAGGCTACACACTACGCAGAGAGGGACTCAAATCCTGCAGTGCCAGGTGTGGTCCCCCTGCTTTAGCCAGTACGTGTCCAAGGCCATCGAAGTTTGACAGAGAGCATATGGATGATCCAGAAGAGGACTTGGAGAATATCATGTGGTCAGATGAAACCAAAATAGAACTTTTTGGTAAAAACTCAACTAGGTCATGTTTGGAGGAAGACGAATGCTGAGTTGCATCCCAAGAACACCATACCTACTGTGAAGCATGGGGGTGGAAACATCATGCTTTGGGGCTGTTTTTCTGCAAAGGGGACAGGACAACTGATCTGTGTTAAGGGAAGAATGAACGGGCCATGTATCATGAGATTTTAAGCCAAAACCTCCTTCCATCAGTGACAGCATTGAAGATGCAACATGGCTGGGTCTTCCAGCAAGACAATGATCCTGCTCGGGCAACGAAGGTGTGCGCCGTAAAAAAGAATTTCAAGGTCTTGGAGTGGCCCAGCCAGTCTCCAGACTTCAACCCCATAGAAAATTTGTTGAGGGAGTTGAAAATCCATGTTGCCCAGCGACAGCCCATAAACATCACTGCTCTAGAGGAGATTGCATGGAGGAATGGGCCAAAATACCAGCTACAGTATGTGCAAACCTGGTGAAGACTTACAGGAAACATTGACCTCTGTCATTGCCACCAAAGATTATGTTACAAAGTACTGAGTTGAACTTTTGTTATTGACCAAATACTTATTTTCCAACCATAATTTCCAAATATATTCTTTAAAAATCCTACAATGTGATTTCCTGGATTTTTCTTCTCATTTTATCTCTCATAGTTGAAGTGTACCTATGATGAAAATTGCAGACATCTCTCATCTTTCTAAGTAGGAGAACTTGCACAATCAGGGACTGACTAAATACTTTTTGGCCCCACTGTATCGAAAAAGCCTTTTTTATTCAACCACTGCCTGAGTCTGCATTTTGCACCCTACCACCTTCTGTACCCTGTTTACCTGTGAATCATGACGATGTCAGGGTGCTGCCATGCAAGGCGCTCACTACACACTGAGAGCAACTAATGGATTAAGGACCTTGCCCAAGGCCCTTTGTCATTTTCCTGTCAGGCTGGGGTTTGAACCAAGGATCTTCTGGTCTCAAGCCCAACACTTAACCACTAGACCATCACCTTGTATGTTGTATATTTTAATGTTTATCTGCTGTTTATTTGTTCATTATGACGTGTGCTGCTGCCTTTCTTGGCCAGGTCATCCTTCTGAAAGAGGTCTCGATCTCAATTTTTTAAATCTGATTGAATAAAGGCTATTTAATTACAGTAATTACTTAATAATCATGGAGGTCACTGGGAAACAAATGGGCAGACCTTCATGATCAAATGTTTCTGACCTGTCACTCATGTCGACAGAGCTGTCATCTGGGTGGTTCCACAGTCAGCATGGGGAGGTGACCTCCTCCTCCTCCTCCCCCTCCTGCTCCTCCCCCCACCTTGCCTCTGTACTCCCCCTGACACTCAGTACAGGGGTGTACTGCTCCTCTGCTTGGTGGTCATCACTCCTTCTTCTTCCTCTTGACTGTTGGTCCTCTCGCCCACAAGCACCCCTTGCATTCGTCCCCAGTACTCCAGGTCTGAGCAGGAGGCAGGATGGGAAAGTGGGTGATGAAGGGAGGCGGCCCTCTTTCATGTAAAAGAGTGACAATCACTGAAGGATGTGGCGCTGCTGTCTTCATGCATGGCTTGCACTTCCTGTGCCATCTTTCTGCCCCCACCTTCCCCTTCTGGTCTTGTCACAACAGTGGGAGGACATGTTAGTGTTCTGCCATGAGCACCGTCTGTAATTTTCCCTCCATCATCTTCACCCTCCTCTTCCTCCTCCTCCCTCCCCTCCTTCTTCCTCATCATCCTCCTCTTCTCCTTCCCTACATGCATCCTGGGAATCTTCACACTCTGGCAGGCAGGAGAGGGAGTCATCCGTGGATGCAACCAAACAGTTCATCTGCAGAAACATCAGTCACAGAGTTCTGATCAGTTGAACCTTTTTTAAGACTCAATTTCAATTCAATTTCATTTATTTATATAGCACCAACTCACAACAAAGCTGCCTCAAGGTGCTTCACACAAGTAAGGTCTAACCTTACCAACCTTACCAACCCCCAGAGCAAGCACACAGGCGACACTGGTAAGGACAAACTCCCTCTGAGGAAGAAACCTCAAGCAGACCAGACTCAAAGGGGTGACCCTCTGCTTGGGCCATGCTACCAATAGAATCACCAACATGTTCATCACTGTTTGGTGGCCTTGTCATGATGAGGAGCTCTTTATTGGACTGAAAAAGTGATTTGTGGTTACCTGCTTAGAGAAGGAGACCATATTTTGCAGACTCTCTGTCTCCTGTTGACTGGCCTGACCCCTCAGTCTGAGGTTGATGCTCATCAAAGGAGTACTGGACAACAAAGGAAAGACAAGACACATCCTCAGGAATGGCCCACGTGCTGATGCCCCTCAGTGTTTGTTAGTATGTACCTGCATCCTCATGTTGGACAGGATGATGCCGGCGGGTCATCCTGCTCTCAGAAGCGGAGCTGCGAAGCTTCTCAAAGTTCTTGTTCATGCGGTATTGTCTGAAACGCCGTCTGGATTGTCCTCGCTGCTCGCCGGGAAACAAACTGGCCCCCATACTTCCTCTCCAGCATCTCCACCTACAGGCCAAATCACGACAGATAATCAAAGACATGACAGAAAATGATCTTTCTTAATAATAATAATAATAATTTATTTATATAGTTAATACTTGATATAAAAAATACACAAATAAAACAAGGTCTTACATCCTTAAAAGCAAGCAATATTAAAATCTGAAACATAAATAAAACATACATACCAGCAAATAAAATTAAGATAAAAACCATAAAACTAATAATAGGCAGCAGAAATTAAGGTTCGCCTTAAAAGATTCAATGGAATTGTTCTTTCTGATTTCAACAGGCAAAGTAGGAGCATAGCCGGTGAAACTTCTGAAGCCTACTGACTTTGTTTACCCAATGAAGCCTGCTGACAGACATGGGGGACGTCTGCAGTCTAAAACCACAACTCATGAGATAAGCCATAAACTGAAATCTTTTGTACAGCATGTCAATTAATGTTAATCCATGAGGAAGTTGTCATTGCAGTGGGAAGAGTGATAGTGTAACAAGGCCCCAAGTTCCCAGAGCAGGGAACAACACTGAGATCGGTAAAACTGGTTTTATTCTCACAGATTTTTCAGAGTAATGCTGCATTTACACCTAGCCACTAATGCCACGAAGCATACGTTCTTGGCCGCTGATTACGAATGTGATGATTCAGGGCAGAGGGCGTCAGGTGTCCTCGGGAACTGCTGCAACCTGTTACCACGCATTACAATTAATGGCACGTGTTGCTGGAGAATTATCAGGAACCATTTCACACGGTCAAGAATAATGTTTATTACATGTAACCAGTACAATCGTTACATTCTATCATGAATCTGTCATGAATGTAGTGAATCAGGCGAACTGTCTCCACAACCCCCCCCATATTCATCCGACTGTCAGTGGCTTAACAGTCCGCATCGCTCCAGATGAATCCCCGGCAGAAGAAGTACTTGTGACTGCTTATGTGCATGCTTAGTTGGGCTCTGTGCCATGGAGTAGCGCAGAAAGGAGGAGGAAGAGACGGAGAGAGCAATGCGGCTCTCGTCTGGCTCAAACTTGTTCTCCCAAACATCAGTCACAACAGGATGTCTAACACCTGCAGGAGAGCACTGTGGGAGCACTGGAACGAGCCGACTTGGTGTCACTGTCCTTCTTGCTGTGGCAGCAGGGTTTAATTGTGCGGACATGAGAGAAGTGATTTGTAGCGGCACGCAATGAAATGTGATGCCGCATTACAATTCCTGTCAAAACTCTAACAGTTTCCATGTCAATTCGTAACAATGCGTGACAGTTTGGGCTCCAAGAACCATCACAGGAACCACTCTGAATGCTATCACACTCAGTAATTTCTGGGAGGGCAGCAGTTCGTGGTCGAGGACACAGGAATTCAGGCTGTCCACCAAATGTATCTGTGCAGTAAGCCACAAACAAGTTATCCATCAAACAAGCAGTGGGTAACAACACAGCTCCAAGACATATGACGGCAACAGATTAGAAGATGGGAGGCAATCTCAGAAAACACATAGTGGCAGTACAGGTCAGTAGGGAAACACACAAGAGACCAAGCAGAGGAGCACGGAGTGATGGAAGATTGGTGACAGAATTAGGTGTTGGGAAATTATTGAGGAAACCAAAACACGACATGAGCATGCACATCTGTGAACAGGAACAAGCCCATGGAAATACACAGAGAGCAGATGTCACACTAACAACATGAAGGACACCTACATGGAAGACCATGACTCAGTGAGAAAGAGAAGCACTATTACTTTTGAATAGAAACACTTGATGGTAAATGCAATGAATTTATACTGCATATAATATGGTCAAAACACTTCACAGTGAGGCCTCACACACACATACACACACCAGATACTGATACAGTTAACCTGAAACATAATGAACTGAACAACTCACATCATCAGTGACTTCTGACCAGCTGTGTGACCAGTAGTGCTGAAACCGGAAGTCACCATCCAATAATGAAACATTATCTGCGATAGTTAGCGGATTAGTGGAACTGTGCCCACCACTGCTTAATTAGCCAAAACACCCTGTTATTGAGGTGGGTGCGATTATTGAGGTATTACCTAGATTTGAGAATTTGAAGTTGGGGATGTTGGGTAAAATGTAAATAAAAACAGAACACAAAGATTTGCAAATCCTCTTCAACCTATATTCAATTGAATACACCACAAAGAACAAGATATTTAATGTTTAAACTGATAAACTTTATTGTTTTTATGCAAATATTTAGTCATTTTGAAATGGATGCCTGCAACACAGTTCAAAAAAGTGGGACGGGGCAACAAAGATTGGGAAAGTTGATGAATGCTCAAAGAACACCTAATTGGAAACAGGTGAGTGTCATGATTGGTATAAAACGAGCATCCCCAAAAGGCTCAGCCATTCACAAGCAAAGATGGGTGAGGATCACCCTTTGTCAACAGCTGCATGAAAAATAGTCCACAGTTTAAGACAATGTTTCTCAATGTTCAATTGCAAGGATTTTGGGGATTCCAGCATCTATAGTCCATAATATAATCAGAAGATTCAGAGAATCTGGAGAACTTTCTACACGTAAGCAGCAAGGCCGAAAACCAACACTGAATGTCTGTGACCTTCGATCCCTCAGATGGCACTGCATTAAAAACCAACATCATTGTGTAAAGGATTTTACCGTGTGGGCTCAGTAACACATCAGAAAACCATTGTCAGTTAACACAGTTCATCGCTACATCTACAAGTGCAAGTTAAAACTCTACCATGCAAATTAAAAGCCATACATCAACAACATCCAGAAACGCCGCCGCCTTCTCTGGGCCTGAGCGCATTTGAAATGGACAGAAGCAAAGTGGAAAAGTGTGCTGTGGTCTGATGAGTCCAAATTTCAAATTATTTTTGGAAATCATGGACGTCGTGTCCTCCAGACAAAAGAGGAAAAAGACCATCCAGATTGTTACCAGCGCAAAGTTCAAAAGCCAGCATCTGGTGGCGATACTGGCTTGAGGGGGCACAGATGGCATTTTTAGTATATACTGATCACAATAATCTGGCTTAATTATGCACGGCTAAGCATCGTAACACTTGTCAGGCCCAATGGGCGATCTTCCAGAACTTTCACTGACACCTGTGTCTGTTCCCCTAATTACACACCAGTTATTTAAGCCCTCACAGTCTCACAGCTCACCACTAGATTGTTGAATTATTTCACTTTCCAGCCCTCATGCCCTGTCTTGATCTGCCTGCCAGTATCTGACCTTGTTTTGCCCTCTCCATTCTACTTGTCTTTGCCTCTGAAGACCACCACACTGTCTTTTTTGACCTCAGCCTGTTTTTTGGACCAAGCCTCAGCCTCACATCTGACTGTACCTTTGCCATTGTTGTTGGACCACCTGTGTACCGAATCCCTGCCTGTTTCTACAGTTAAACCTATTTCTACGTGCACCTGCTGTGAGAGGTTGCACTTGTGTCCACCTGGTTTGTGCCATGCCTTGATACCTCTCTGTCTTTGGCTGACTGGCTTCTTCAATGAAAAACAACACTGCTTTGCCCCATCAACAAAAATTGTCGGGAGCTACCAGCACTGCCAAGGAAACCTCGGACGCCAGTTGTACTCAACACAGGTGTTCACATCTGGAAGTGCCTTGCTGACGGTGTACGGAACAAAAAAAAAAAAAAAGAAAGAAATCTGTCTGTCTTCTGAGCACCATGCATCAGAAAGTGGAAATTGTGGACACCCGAAAACAAAAAACCGGAACACTGTTGTTGATTACAACTATTTCAAATGCGGTGTGATATTATGGGCCAGAAATTACACAACTACTCCGTGCGTGCAGGAACATGGACATGGTCCATGGCTGTGTTTTACAACCTGTGGATATGACTGCCACAATGCACATGTTTATACACAGCATGTACAGGATCAAAAGAAAGCCGCCAATTGTTCATGCTAGAGCTCGCCGAGGAACTTCAAAACCGACATTTGCAGGAAGAGACACACGGGGAAGAGCGCAAATAGGCAGGGTTTGTGAGATGAGAGTTTCTCAGAAGAAAGAGACAGTGCCAGGTGGCGCATACTCTGCAATAATAACAGAAGCACTGAACGTTGTGTACACTTCCGAAAATGCACCTGTGGCAAATGTAGGAAAGACGCACCTTGGGAATGTGGAAATTGCTAGTTATGACAACTGTATGCTACATTTGTCTGCTTTGTATAGTCTTTGTATAGTAACAAGCATTTTCTTGGGAGAAATAAAATATTGTTTTCTTCCTGATGTTATACCTTCTGTTTGTTATTCCAACATGAAATGTTTTTTGTTGGGGGGGGGGGGGGTGCTAATCCCAGTTCTATGACATTGTGAGCTTAGTACAACACATTGTCATTGTAACTAGTGTTTAGGCCTAGAACCAAATTACCATTCATGAAAGATTTTCATCAGAAATACTTCTGCCCTTCTTAAAATGACAGGCAATTATTACAATAAATGTTTTTTGTTTTAAGACAAATAGAAAATGTATCTTGGATCAAATGATAAAAATAGGGTTAAAAATGTTTGTTGGCTAAATAAAATATAAAATGCCAAATGGTTACTCTTAGTACATGAATAAGATATGACCTCAATGAAATTGCGAAATGAATAATGTTGCAGGGGCAGTGGTGGCAGACTCCAGCTGAAATAATACTTTTGCACTCAGGCTCAATCAGACACAACAGAGGAATGTGGCCTATTGTTTCTTTGGAATGTGCCCAGACAGGTTCACTCGAGCTGCATATTAATTCCTCTCAAGGGCGCAATTAGAACTAGAAACTGGGGGGGACAAAGTGCGAGGCCCGCGGTTTCTAGATAAGCTCAGATGCATTCTGAGCATCCAACAGTAATTTTAATGTTTTGAGAAGACCGTAAAAGTGGACACCATTGAGTTATGCAATTTAAAACTGTGGATATAAGTACTTATTCTGAGGAATAGCCAGCATTGATTTTATTAACATCCTGGTGTAAATAAGGTATCACCAAATGTGTAGAACTCAAAAAGAATGATAGGTTGAGTTTTCATTAAAAAACAACTGCAATGTGGTAACTATGTTCATAAATATGAAAGAACAGGCTCTTATAAGTATTAACTATGGCATACTGTTATTTTTTGGTTTTGCATAAGTTTAAAAAAAAACAACAGATCATAAGTTTAGGATAATTACTTATCATGAATTTAATTTTCGAAGTGGCACTAATGACAACACTCATGACTGAACAATAATTTCGCTTGCATAGACTGATTTTGGAGATCAAGCAATAATTGGCAGATGGGCTTTCCTGAGGTCCCAGATAGGCTTTTCTGATTTCCTTTTCTAACTTTCAGAATTTGTAAATTAGCATATGGGGTTCCATTGATACTTATTGTAGACACATCGTCCCTAGAGGCAATACTATTTTTTGGTTTCAAATCTGGGCAAATGCACCGTCCCCAGAAAAGTCAAGAATGTGACAAAACAAGAAACAGGTGTTTGTAAACCAAGTCAATATGCTAAAAATACAAACTTGCAGAAACAAAGATACTATTCTGACATGGTTTTGTACATAGACGACATGGTTTGCACATAAGACTGGCATAGCATGTTTCAAGTACACACGAATATGTCAGAGGTGGGGGAGGGGGGGGCATACCATATTCTGTCCCCCCTGGTTGAAAAAGATGGGGGGCATGTCGCCCTGATTCCTCTCCAAATGTTAGCATATGGAGAGGAATTACGTTTTGTAAAGGGGGGGCAGGCAGAAGAAACAAAAATCTCTGGGCTTACCAGTGTTAAAGCAGCTCTAGAAAACAAGTCAGTTCGAATGATTGGTCCCTGGGGAAATTGTTTGTTCCTGTTCCCTTCAGGGGGGAGATTATTGATTGGGCCCACCGTAATTGGTTTTCCTGTCATCTGGGTATAAGAAGACAACGTTGTGGTTCAGCAACAAGTTTTGGTGGCCTCGCATGATTTCTGATATTACTGAGTTTGTGAATGCCTGTCAGGATTGTGCCATGCACAAGTCCTCCAACCGTCCTCCAGCCAGCACTCTTTTGCCTCTGTCTGTTCCTGAGCAGCCATGGACTCATATCTGTATGGATTCTGTCACTGGACTTCTACCCTCTAAAGGACATACTACCGTATGACCATATACTGACTGGAAAAAAAGTGTTTCTCAGCAGCTCGTGGACCACCGTACTCAGACTAATCTCTTTGAGCCACTGCAGTCTGCATTTAGAACATATTCCACAGAAACAGATCTGACTAAAGTGGTAAATGATCTTCTGTTTGCAATGAATTCAGACACCACTACAGTTCTGGTGCTGTTCGATCTCAGTGCTGTGTTTTATCACAGTGTCAGTGTCAGTGTCAGTGTTTCTGTCAGCGGGCTCCACCATCTGTGATCGGGTATGATGTCTCTGTTCCGCGGTTACACTCTGTGCCTCTGGATCGCGCATGCATTTGGCTGGTGCTCGCAATTGGGCGCCGCCTCTCACATTTGTATTTGTGTCTCTCATTTTGTATTTATGTCTTGTATTTTCTCTTCGTGTTTGATGTCTTTGTGATTCTGTTTTAGGTTTATGCTGTATTGCTTTTGTGAGTGTCTAAGTTCTAATTTGATGATCACAGTTATTTTGTTATTATGGTCACTTGTAAGTAGGTTGTGATTTTCTGTTTGCTTGTTCGCCCTCATGTGATCACCACACGCGTTCAATTAGTGAACAGGTACTTAGTTGGCATTTAATAGGTATTTAATTTTTGTTATCAGTGATGTAAGTGACACTTGGCTGAGTCTTTGTACAGTAGATTTTAATTATTCTACTTTTTGGCGTGCTTAAGATGCATTTGCACTATTTTGGGATTATCTGGACTGTGACCTTTGAGTACTTTTTTGTTATCACTGCTGCTTTTGCATTTTTGGATCATTAAACACCCGTCCTTTTGCACCTTATCTCTTGTGTCCACTGTCTTGCATTCTGAGTCCATTTCCTCTTGTTGATGACATATATTGTAATAATGGGTGTTTTTGACTACTTTTGGTTTTACATTCATAATTTACCTTAAAAACTGTTTACTGTTCCTTGCTTGGTGTCATTTTTTTCAGCACAACCTCACCCGTGTGCCTTTACAGTTTTTTCTTTCATTTGTACATACTACATTAAAATAGTGACCATAAATTCACACCAAAACCAAAAATTTGAATCAGAAAAAAGTTTGTTTTTTTACTGTGAAAACCAGAAATATGTTTATCAATCCATTTTTATATGAGCAAAGCTTCACGCAGTGGCAGAAAGCTCACTCATGGTACAGGGTGTCCCAAACAGGAAGTGCCAATTTTCAAATCCACAGTAAAACAGGAAATGTTCAAATTTCAAACACTTCCTGGATTGACAGACGAGATCCCATGGAATCTCGTGGGAACTCAGTGGCAAGCTCACACTCAAACAGGAAGTGCCAATTTATCAGTCACAGTGAAACAGGATATGTTCAAATGTCAAACACTTCCTGGCATGGGTGGAGCTAGAGCAGAGGCCAGGGTTTCACTGGACTTTCCTGAAATCTGAATGGACACAGATGATTGACATGTCATGGCACCACACGTCTGGTTGAAAGAGCTGCATTTTCAAATTAGTGAGTCACATTGACTGCTAGGTTCCTCCTGTCCAGTAGTTTGTGCTGTGTACCACCAAAAGTTCTAATCCACCTTAGTAGAAGAAGAAAAATGTTTGATCCAGATTTGAATTGAACATGTCATTTGAACTATGGACTTCTAATCACACCAAACTTATATTGGTGAGTAAATGACCGTATTTTATGTCAGAAATGAGGTCCAGGTTGTTAAAAGCAGCATTTCTCCTTTAATTCAGGTTGCCTTATATACATATATTTAAGCTAACAGACAGCAGCTGCTTCATGCTCTGTTGGCTTTTTAGTGCAGCAGATAACTGAAACAATCCTTCAAATGGTGATACAAGCATCGAATTCAGCACAAGTACATTTGGAGCAAAATTAATGGAGCAACTTTAACTTTTGACCCCTGTACAAACTGAAACTGACCTTTGTCACCATTCTTGGTGCTTTTACCTCATAACGCCATAACATTCAGTCACAGATTGTCCAAACTATACCTTTTTTGGAATCTTTATGATCAGGCAAATAATGTGGTGTCGTTTTCTATATGATTGAAGCATTTTTTAATTTAGACCAGGGTGGGCAACTTGTTCCAGAAAGGGCCAAGAGGGTGCAGGTTTCTTTGCAGCCACTGATTCCACCAGGTGATTTCACTGATTAATATCACTTTGAGCAGATGGAATCAGTTAATCAGTGGTGTTTGGGTTTGTGATCGTGGTGTAAAAACTCAATTTTGAAAGTTGTCAGTTAGCTGCAGCTTTTGATAAATTTTTGGGTGGTTTATCAGTTTAGCTTTATCAAAGATAACTTTTCAGTCAGCTGATTAGCTGTTATTGAAGCTAAGTTTTTGGTTTGCTGTGCCAGCCACTGCCTCTCTCTCTCTCTCTCTCTCTCCCTGTCTTTTTCTGAAGGTGTTGTGAACACTGTCGTATGTACATAATGTTCTTTTGTCGATTGAGGAATTTTTCCATATTTTGAAAGAGTCTAAATTTGCTGATATTTTCTAGTCTGTTAAAGTCGGTGTCATTGTGAACCCCAGGATGTGTTATTTGAGTGCCTGTGCTGGACTAGGCAAGGAAATCTATTGGTACACCAGTCCCACCAAGACTTTTTTTCACCAGCTGCCACAATCAATACCCATCCCTTATTATTTATGTTAAAATGTTAGTTATGCCAAACACATTTGAAAACATACAGAGATGTTTAAATGTTTAAAAAACAATGTTTAAAATATGACAAAATTTTACAAAGGCTGTAAAATGTGTAAATGCATAGACAGTTCCTTAAAAACACACAACTACTTTTAAAATGTATTTAAGATGTGTAAAAGACTAAAAAGAAACATACGACGATATTGAAATTGTGTGTATGTGTGTCGATTGGGGGGGTGCAGCTATTCAACTGTTCTCTGAGGTGAGGCTCACTGTCCCACACATTGAAAACCCCTGCATTAGACGTTCTGTCCTCTGTCGTGTCTCAGCTGTCTCCTATGTGGTTGATATGTCTGTGTCCTGTGTGTGCATGTGTTGGCCTGTGTGCAATCGTGTTTCGTTTCTATATGTAGGTGTGAATGTGGGTGTGTGCTCCCATGGTCTGTCGCTGTTCTGTTGTCTGTTCCCAGCCCATTATGTGTGCGTATATGGTTATTGGTCAAGTCTTTGTCTCCCCCGGTTGTGACTTTTTATATCTTGTGTGTCTGAATCCTACATGTTTATTCCTTCACTCCCTCCTTCCAGTGGTTATGTGTCTGTCACGTCCTCCACCGTTCCACATTGTTGCGTGTGTCTGCTTATGTCCCTCCTTACTTGCCATACGAGATACACCTCCCTCATTGTGTCTTTGCTTTATGTTGTCTTTGGTTATTTGCAGTTCTTTGTCAGTTTTGTGGTCCAAGTAGGTTAATTCATTTGAAAGATTAAAAGATTAAATATGTTTTAATGTGACTTTATTCCATCTTTGATGTTATTGGGAGTTTTAATCAAACACAATTAAAGCATTGATTGCCTTGTGAGTATTTTTCCCTACGAAACTGAGTGGGATGGGGAAACGTACAAACATCTATAGAAAGGAGTGTTTATCAAACCAGAGTGGGATGCTGTCAAAGGTGAAACAACAACAAATATTGGATCTATGAGATCCCAACCCTAGGGATTGCCACCATGATGATTTAGCCAGCGTATGCTGACAGCCCCATTTCCTCCGAGTGATCGAGGTCGGTACAGCACAGTATGGTCTGGGTTGGAAAAGTTCAGTCTGGCTTGGCTTGCATTTCCACCGACAGCAGAACCCTTGTGTCTGGTAAGTGGAGCATGTAAATGTTGACATGCACGTCAAGAGCAGGAATGCTTTCGCGTGGCCTCTCCCCTCCATACAGAGGCCAATCAGAGTAATATAATCATTTTTAAATTTAATTTAATTTAATTTTTGTCTTGGTGAATCATGGGTTTATGTTCATGGTGTGTAGAATGCAGAAGAGTCGACTGATGTCTGTGATAACAGTGAGGTGAATGAATGAGGTACTGTGACTCTCCATGCACAAACGCACAAAACACAAAGGCACTTCTTTAAAACGCAGTGTCTCTTCAGCCACGACAAGGAATTCAAGGATTTATATATATATATATATATACGTTTTGTCAGGCTGTGATGATGAATCCGACTGAAACTAACAGGTCAGATTAAGACTTTATGTTTACTCTGTATGTGAATGGTTTTAATAATTATAACAGTCTGAACTGTTCACATGAGGACTGCAGCTTTCAGCCAATCAATGCACAGCATCAATAAACGTATTTCGACTTTTGAGTAACTTACAAGAAACGTGTGTCAACAATTGCATAACTTACCTACAAATTATGTCCCGTGTATATGGGCCGTATGAGTCATATGTCAAAAATATTGTGCATGCCCCAAATTTCTTGATGTACTCACCATGTTACGACATATATCAGTGTGCTTCACTGTGCACTTAACTTATACAAAACTTACCCATAATTTATGACACATACACCAGCGTATTTTTAATACATTGGCATACCCTGGCTAAAATGTCAAGGTGTGACAGGGCCTATAAATACACACACACACACGCACGCATGCACGCACGCACGCACACACACACACACACACACACACACACACACACAGAGAGAGAGAGAGAGAGAGAGAGGGAGGCAAAAACATGACATCATACAGTCAATGTACATAAACAACAAGTGTGCCATTAAGATCGGCAAAAAACACACAGACTTCTTTGCCCTAAGCAGGGGTCAGACAGGGACACATTTTGAGCCCAACCTTCTTCAACATCTACATCAACAATTGGCCAAATCATTAGAACAGTTGGCAGCACTGGGTATCACTCTAGTGGACACAGAAACTAAAGGCCTGTTTTTGGCAGATGACCTGGTATTGCTTTCTCCAACCAAAGAAGGGCTACAACAACAACTTGACCTTCTACACAATTTCTCCCAAACCTGGACCTCGACAGTGAATCTAACCAAGACCAAAATGATGATATTCCAAAAAGGACCCAGCCTGCAGTCACGCAAATAGCATTTCTTCCTGGATAAGACAGTCCTAGAACACACAAAAAACTACACCTACCTCAGAATAAACATCAGCACCAGAAGCAACTTCAACAAAGCTGTAAATGACCTGAGACACGAGGCAAGAAGGGTTTTTTATGACATCAAAAAGAACATCAAAGTAGTCATCCCAATTCAAATCTGGCTCCAAATACTGAACTCTGTCATAGAACCCATTTCTCTTTGTGGGGTGCGAGATCTGCGGCCCACTCGCCAACCAAGATTTAGCAAAATGGGACAAACACCAAATTGAGACTCTGCATGAACAACCTCAAATAATAACAGAATACAATGATTTGAAAATCCTCTTCATCCTATATTCAAATGAATACACCACAAAAACAAGATATTTAATGTTCAAACTGATAGACTTTGTTGTTTTTGTGCAAATATTTGCTCATTTTGAAATGGACGCCTGCAACATGTTTCAATTAAGTTGGGACGGGGCAACAAAAGACTGGGAAAGTTGATGAATGTCAAAGAACACCTAATTGGAAACAGGTGAGAGTCATGATTGGGTATAAAGGAGCATCACCAAAAGTCTCAGTCATTCACAAGCAAAGATGGGGCGACCACTTTGTCAACAACTGCATGAAAAAATAGTCCAACAGTTTAAGATAAATGTTTCTCAACGTTCAGTTGCAAGGAATTTAGGGATTCTATCATCTACAGTCCATAATATAATCAGAAGATTCAGAGAATCTGGAGAACTGTCCACACATAAGCAGCAAGGCCGAAACCCAACACTGAATGTCCGTGACCTTCGATCCCTCAGGCGGCACTGCATTAAAAACCGACATCATCATGTAAAGGATCTTACCGCGTGGGCTCAGGAACACTTCAGAAAACCATTGTCAGTTAACACAGTTTGTTGCTACCATGGGTGCAATTTGGTGGGGGATAGGGGGGACATGTCCCCCCCACCTTTTCAACCAGGGGGGACAGAGTATGGTATGCCCCCCCACCTTCTGACATATATGTGTGTACTTGAAATATGCTATGCCAGTCTTATGTGCAAACCATGTCAGTCTTATGTGCAAAACCATGTCAGAATAATATCTTTGTTTCTGCAAGTTTGTATTTTTAGCAGCATTGACTTGTTTACAACACCTGTTTCTTGTTTGTCACATTCGGAATTTTCTGGGACTGCATTTGCCCAGATTTGAAACCAAAAATAGTTGCCTCTAGGGACTAGTGTCTACACATAAGTATCAATGGACCATACGCTAATTTACTAAATTCTGAAAGTTAGAAAAGGAAATCAGAAAATCTATCTGGGACCTCAGAAAGCCCATCTGGAATTATTGCATGATCTCCAAAATCAGTCTATGCAAGTGAAATTATGTTCAGTATGAGTGTTGTCATTAGTGCCACTTCGAAAATTAAATTCATGATAAGTAATTTATCCTAAACCTATGATCTGTTGTTTTTTCAAACTTATGCAAAAACAAATCTTGAGAAAAAAACAAACAGTATGCGATAGTTAATAATTATTAAGAGCCTGTTCTTCATATTTATGAATACATTTTGCCACATTGCAGTTGTTTTTTTAATGAGAATGCAACCTCTCATTCTTTTTGAGTTCTACACATGTGGTGATACCTTATTTACACCAGGATGTTAATAAAATCAATGCTGGCTATTCTCAGAATAAAGTACTTATATCCACAGTTTCAAATTGTCTAAGTTAAATGGTGTCCACTTGATGGTCTTCTCAAAACATTAAAATTACTGTTCTGGATGCTCAGAATGCACCTGAGCTTATCTAGAAACTGTTGGCTTCTGGGGGCCTAAAACGGCCCCCGGACCTCCGGCCTATGGGCTTTGGCCCTGCGGGCCTCGCACTTTGTCCCCCCCAATTTCTAGTTCTAAATTGCGCCCTTGGACGCTACATCAACAAATGCAAGTTAAAACTCTATCATGCAAAGTGAAAGCCATACATCAACAACATCCAGAAACACCACCGCCTTCTCTGGGCTCAAGCTCATTTGAAATGGACAGGTGCAAAGTGGGAAAGTGTGCTGTGGTCTGATGAGTCCACATTTCAAATTGTTTTTCGAAATCATGGATGTCATGTCCTCTGGACAAAAGAGGAAAAAGACCATCCAGATTGTTACCAGCGCAAAGTTCAAAAGCCAGCATCTGTGATGGTATGGGGGTGTGTTAGTGCCCAAGGCATGGAAAACTTGCACATCTGGGATGGCACCATCAATGCTGAAAGGTACATCCAGGTTTTGGAGCAACACATGCTGCCATCCAAGCAATGTCTTTTTCAGGGACGTCCCTGCTTATTTCAGCGAGACAATGTCAAGCCACATTCTGCAAGTGTTACAACAGCATGGCTTTGTAGTAAAAGAGTGTGGGTACTAGACTGGCCTGCCTGCAGTCCAGACCTGTCGCCCATTGAAAATGTGTGGCGCATTATGAAGCGTACATCAAGCAAGAATGGGAAAGAATTCCACCGACAAATCTTCAACAATTAGTGTCCTCAGTTCCCAAACGCTTATTGAGTGTTGTTAGAAGAAAAGGTGATGTAACACAGTGGTAAACATACCACTGTCCCAGCTTTTTTGAAACGTGTTGCAGGCATCCATTTCAAAATGAGCAAATATTTGCACAAAAATAATAAAGTTTATCAGTTTGAACATTAAATATCTTGTCTTTGTTGTGTATTCAACTGAATATAGGTTGAAGAGGATTTGCAAATCATTGCATTCTGTTTTTATTTACATTTTTCACAATGTTCCAACTTCATTGGAATTGGGGTTGCAGAATTCTATCCATCCTCCACGTTTAACGGAAAACACCAAACAAGACACACAGAGCAGAATTAGGACAATACCCACTAATTATTAAAGTTCAAAAGAGAGCAGTTAAATTTTATGACCAACTTAAAAACAGTGACCTCAGTATGTGCCATAATAAAGCCCTGATCCACAGAGAGACTGTAGAGAGACGCCCCCTCAGCCAGCTAGTTCTGGGACTCTCTACACAAACACAAGCAGAGCCACTAAACACAAACCCTGTTAGACTTAACCAAATTATAAGAAAACCAAAAGAAAACTATGTGACGCACTGGAAAAAAAAAATCAACCAAAAACCAGAGTAAAATGGAATGATGTTTGTTCCTAAACAGTCAGAACTCGGTGGCAGAATACCTGAGCACTGTGACCAACCCAAAGCTCAGGAAATCCTTGACCATGTACAGACTCAGTGAGCACATCCTGGCCGTGGAGAAAGGCCACCACAGACAGACCTGGCTCCCCAGAAAAGACAGACTGTGACAGACCCACTGCTCACAACACCAGGTGGAGACCGAGCTGCACTTTCTGACCACCTGCCTGCTGCACCAAGACATCAGAGACACTAATCACAAACAACCAAACAGACTCAGAGAGCACGACCAACATCAACAAACTTCACTATCTGTTGGCTGAAGGACAACAAACACAGCAGCAAGGATAGTGACATGAATAGAAGGAACAATGGACACAAACCACCGTAAACCCAAAACAGGAGATTAAACTGCTATGTCACTTTATCTACATATAACACAGTTTATAGAATAGGATATTTTTACACCAAAATCACATTTTTTGCTATTATTTCAAGCCCACATATCCTGTTTACACATTTATTTACTATAGAATATTGTTAACTGTATGTACATCATGTTGATGATTTTGTCCTTCACACCTTCTTGTCCTGGAGGTCTGTTGAGAGTTCATAGCTGTCTGATAGTGCCTTGCTGCGTTTGCTTTCCTCCTCTTCCTGTTTTCGGAGTGCCAGACTGGCCGGCTGGTGACGACTGTGCTGAGCCCAGGCCAGACTTGCAGGACTGGTCGGAGAGACAGGTGAGCCAGCCTGGAGGGGGACAAGTGATACTTTTATATATCTCTGATAAAGTTATTGTGTAAAGGGCAAAACAATGCACATTTTGCTGATATTGGAACTGTCTCTTTTCATTAAAATAAATGACTGTTCTTTGCAAATGAAGCAACCAATTCTCCAGTTAGATCAGGGGTGGGCAACTTGTTCCTGAAAGGGCCAAGAGGGTGCAGGTTTTCTATGCAGCTGATTTCACCAGGTGATTTCACTGATTAACTGATTCCATCTACGCAAAGTGATATTAATCAGTGAAATCAAAGGGTGGAGTCAGTGGCTGCAAAGAAAACCTGCACCCTCTTGGCCCGTTCTGGAACAAGTTGCTCACCCCTGAGTTAGATCCTGCACAACCATTTAAATATTCATTCAAATATATTTCACATTACAGAAGAAAAGGATGTCATTTTGTTTAATTGAATTTTCCACTGTTACCTATGTGCTTGATCAGGAGGAGTTGGTGAGGCTTGACCTTACTCATGTTGTCATTTGGTTCTATATAAATAAATTAATTTGAATTACAATGAATTGAAATGTATTGCAAACGTAAATGGACAAAAAAATAAATAAATAAAGTCATACAAACAAGTCCACATCAGTGAAAAATATTCATGGACAATGAAAACCATCAAGCAACAGAAATTGTCAATCACTGGTGGTTTTTTTCATATTCGAAAAGGAATGAGTAGAAGTAGAAAACTTATTTATTTCCAACTCTCCTCCATAACACTTTCATTAATAGTTCCTTATCAAGCTGATCCTGTAATATATGATGCCTTGACTGAAGCTGACACAGCGGCCTGTGGACCACTTGCTCAGGGCGACCTCTCTGAGCCACTGCATTCTGTTTTGGAATGCAGTTTTCCATAAAGACAATTTTCATGAGAGTGAAAGTAACGAAGTAATGGGTGTGATTTTGTGCTATATAAATAAAATAAATTGAATTGAATTCTATGTTATAATAGCCAAGTGGCCTCTGTGTGCAGTGTGTGTGTGTGTGTGTGTGTGTGTGTGTGTGTGTGTGTGTGTGTGTGTGTGTGTGTGTGTGTGTGTGTGTGTGTGTGTGTGTGTGTGTGTGTGTGTGTGTGTGGCTTCGATCATGCAAAAACTGGGGCCAGCTGACATTTGCCTTTTGGTCTGCTTATATATTTTGGGTCAAGAATGAATGCTGTGAAAACAGAAAGTTAATAGGACAAATATTTTTGAAGAAATCTGCACTTTTAGTTAACCAATAAACAATGGATGTTGTGCTGCAATGCACCATAAAGGTTTGGGGTTTTGACGTTATTGTGGTTCATGTTAGTTTAACAGTGTTAATGTTATTGATTTAATGTGATTTTGTAGGTTTAGTCACTTTAGTTAGGTTATGTTGCTGTTACCATGAATGAGTTCAGTCTCATGTTACGTGAAATATGTATTGTTTGATCTCTACCCTGTTTGTGTCTAAAATCAGAAGCACCTGCATGCATAAAGACAAACAGCTGTGCCTGTGTGCATCCAACTTCGCTCAGGGACAAACAGAGCACAGCTGGTATTTGCTGTTTGGTGTGCTTATGTATTTTGCATCAAGGATGAATGGCACCAAAATGGAACACTGATGGGACTAATAATTTTGGAAAATCTATGAATATTAACTAACGTTGCTAATTACATTTTGGACTCACGTCTTTCCAGTCGGGGGCAGTAAATCATCTTTATATTAAAAGCATGAGTGTAAGTGCATATAATTGTAAATATGTTAAAAATACATGGATGAAAGAAGAAAGTGAAAAAAACTTATTTCCATTGTGGTCCATTTAAAAATCAAATGAAAAAAATAGAAGTAGTAATGACATAATAACAATAATAATAATTATAACAAGAGCCTAAACAATTTGTAAATACATTAAGACAGTAACAATAAATATTACATAATTAACAGAAAATAAAAGAGTTGAGTTCTTCTAAAAATTGTTGTGGTCTAAATTTCTAAAAACATTCTGGACTCACACATCATTCCAACTCAAACCTGCAGTGTCTCAGCCCTTCATGGCAAATGATTGCCCACCCCTGGTCTAACCTTACTAACCCTAGAGCAAGAACACAGGCAACAGTGGTAAGGGAAAACTCCCTCTGAGGAAGAAACCTCAAGCAGACACAGTCTCAAAGGGGTGACACTCTGCTTGGGCCATGCTACTGACACAATTTACAAAACAATTCACAAAATGAATATATAGGAACTATAGGTCCTTAAACAATATGAAATTTTAATAACATTTTATGGTCAAAAATTACCCAATTCACATAACTCAGGAGGTATATAAATGGTGAGAAAACAAAAATAAAGTTTTTAAAACTCATCAAATGGTTTCAGAAGAAGAAGATGCTGAAAAGAAAATGAATTAATGTATTCATTCAACTTAAGGACACAGGGCACCAGGTCCATAGGAAGGATACATACATTAATAAATATGTAATAAAGCATAAGTAGTCTAAACTTCATGGTTCTAAACTTCTCTAAAGTTCACACTTAATTAGCTATTAGCAACTGAATTATTCATGCATTGCACAATTAGTAAATCATTTATTAATTTATGTCTAACTCATGGCGTAATAGTGCATACATACGTGCACTTACAAATAGTTTGTTCATGATTTATTAAGTATGAAAAAAACAATGTGTTAATGCATGGGACTATTTATTTGAACTAAAGCATTAATTTATCAGGTCTGGTTTCACAGAAAGGCTGGACACAAATGCAGGACTCGGCAACAGAGCTCTGTGAATAAAAGCAGTTTACTGAAGCAGTATTCGGGGTCCGGTACACAAAAAGGCAGTCCAACAAGCGAGAAGTACATGGAACATCAGGCTTAGGCATGGGCAATAATACAGGCAGGTGGTCATAACACACGAGAGGCAAGCAGGTCAGAAATACACAAAAATAGAGCTCAAGAGAAGGCGCAAGGTGCATCAATCTGGCGAGGGAGCGGGGCAAAATGAGGACCTTAAGTACACCCAGGTGATGAGTTGCAGATTGGGTGCAGATGTGCATGGAACGCACCAGAATGAGGGTGTGGCCAGAGAGAGGGAAACGCCCACCACCAAGCAACAGGAGAGACAGACAAGAGGGACAGGGGCAGATAAACCCAAGCAGGAAAACCCCAGCAAGAGAAACAACCGAACAATACAAAATTAACCAAAACATGAAAATAAAACAAGACAAAACCTCACATCCTGGTATAATTAAGTATATTAGTATAATTCTTATTAAGTATGAGTCATTTTTAATTATTTGTTACTAATTCATTATGTATTAATTCATGCTTAATTATGGCTAAATAAGGTGTAGTTATTATGAAGTGCTACGTAATAATCATTATGTCAACTTAGATGCATTATGTCAAATAGATGCATATTTTGTGTCAAGTTGAAAGGGAAGCAGCAGAATGGGTCTGATGTAATGTTATTATTTCACATTTAACAGCTTCATCCTTGATCTTGTTCTTGTCAAATCCATTCACAAGAGGGTGCTCCTTGTACCCATGCCAACGAATTTTGCCAACACTTCCAGCTGGCAATCCATCTTGGTTTCGATAGTGCACACAGGTGTTAGTTCTTCATGATCTGTGTGTTTTAACCCTATATCATCCAACTTCTTACTGGCAGATAGAACCCCAATGATGACAATTAGCCTGATATAAAGCACCACAGCCAACCTCCACGGTAGACTACTTTTCTAACTACAACAAAGTGCCTCAAATAAAGATATAAGGAGAGAATGGCAGTCCCCAGCTTACTGAACCTAGCCAGCAGGATTTGCAGTCTTCTTACTTACTGTTTCTAGCCCTTATGATGACGTCTGTTGTCGGTTGTCAGTAAAGCCTGGGTCCCACTGAATAATAATCCATGAATAATGAGCCACGCATGGGTGTGTTAGTGATTATTCAAAGAATGACCCACGTTTTCATCTACCATGTATCCGCTATTAAGGTGCCTCTATTTGCCTCTCTGTACCCATCATGTGCCATGCAGCAGCCTCTAGTGAGCCACAACTGACCTGTCATTAGAGCCTCGAATGGCTTGCATCAGCCAAGCTCAGCCACATAGTGCCGTGATAACACCATGATAACGTGATGTTGGCGGACGTTTAGGCATGGGTTTGGTCCAAACCTCCAGCCCTCCTACACCTGGTCCCTTTAAAGTGTGGGTTTTCAATTCACAGCAGCATTTAAAGATGTCACATTTTTTAAACACAGTCCAAAAATAGACCCACGGTTGTACGCTGTGCACCAGATTGCTGTCTACCTGTAAGGCACCAGACCAGCTAGAACCGAACCAGTTGAAGCTGAAGGTTTCGGAGGCCGGTGAATATTCTTAATTCAAAGATAGGAATATTCTTAATTTATAACTGGGATTTGGCTGAGTGTGGGGAACTATAAAAAGTGTTTTTCATTGCTCGGCTGCAACACTACAGGCTATCTAGCATCAAGGTCAATTGCCCACTGTTTTTCCTCCAGTGGAATTTATCCAGGCTCTGGTGAGATTATTTGGCTCCATTCTTATCTCAACCCACAAGGACAACAAACTGACAGACTTACACATGGACCAAAGCATGCTCCAGCTCCTCTTATCACTCTCTGCCCCTCCCTCCCTGCGGCAGGCCTCGTCCTCTCTCAAGCTTGTCTGTCTGGCGGCGCGACTTATAGTTGCAGCGGCCTTCACCCACTTTGCCTCCATTCGGATGACGGACTGCTTCAAGTTTAGTGCACATAAACAATGTCAAATGTATATGTGTTGTCTTTAATTTTGATGTGTGCCATTATTACGGTAAACAAGTAATAATTGTGGATTAATTGCTGTATCTTGACTGAGGTAATTGGAGTGTAAACATAATTGCCCTTTTTTGGGATCAATAAAGTTGTCTGAAGTCTGAAGGGTTCCTGGACAGCCATCTCTGTGCTCCTCGCTGGCTCTGGGGCTTGCTGGCTTTATTTTTTCCCTGGCTTTAAACACAGTCATTTTCACACCGTGATCCCACTTTTAACTTTGTGTTCGTCCATTTATTTCTGCAAAATCGCTCTTTTGCTCGCGCGCTGCCATTCTGCATACATAATGAGGTGGCCGCTTTAATTATATACACCTGCTGCCGCAACTCATGTGGATCACTTTAAAAAGTTTCCCTTTGGCAGATCCCGAGCAGCCGGGAAAACAGGCCGACTGGGTGACTGTGAGGAGGAAGCGTAGCCCTAAACAGAAGCCCCGTGTACACGGCCAACCCGTTCACATTTCTAACCGTTTTTCCCCACTCGACGACACACCGAGGATCAAACTCTGGTTATTGTCGACTCTGTTTTGAGAAATGTGAAGTTAGCGACACCAGCAACCATAGTCAATTGTCTTCCGGGGGCCAGAGCAGGGGACATTGAAGGAAATTTGAAACTGCTGGCTAAGGCTAAGCGTAAATTTGGTAAGATTGTAATTCACGTCGGCAGTAATGACACCCGGTTACGCCAATCGGAGGTCACTAAAATTAACATTGAATCAGTGTGTAACTTTGCAAAAACAATGTCGGACTCTGTAGTTTTCTCTGGGCCCCTCCCCAATCGGACCGGGAGTGACATGTTTAGCCGCATGTTCTCCTTGAATTGCTGGCTGTCTGAGTGGTGTCCAAAAAATGAGGTGGGCTTCATAGATAATTGGCAAAGCTTCTGGGGAATACCTGGTCTTGTTAGGAGAGACGGCATCCATCCCACTTTGGATGGAGCAGCTCTCATTTCTAGAAACCTGGCCAATTTTCTTAAATCCTCCAAACCGTGACTATCCAGGGTTGGGACCAGGAAGCAGAGTTGTAGTCTTACACACCTCTCTGCAGCTTCTCTCCCCCTGCCATCCCCTCATTACCCCATCCCCGTAGAGACGGTGCCTGCTCCCAGACCACCAATAACCAGCAAAAATCTATTTAAGCATAAAAATTCAAAAAGAAAAAATAATATAGCATCTTCAACTGCACCACAGACTAAAACAGTTAAATGTGGTCTATTAAACATTAGGTCTCTCTCTTCTAAATCCCTGTTAGTAAATGATATAATAATTGATCAACATATTGATTTATTCTGCCTTACAGAAACCTGGTTACAGCAGGATGAATATGTTAGTTTAAATGAGTCAACACCCCCGAGTCACACTAACTGCCAGAATGCTCGTAGCACGGGCCGAGGTGGAGGATTAGCAGCAATCTTCCATTACAGCTTATTAATTAATCAAAAACCCAGACAGAGCATTAATTCATTTGAAAGCTTGACTCTTAGTCTTGTCCATCCAAATTGGAAGTCCCAAAAACCAGTTTATTTGTTATTATCTATCGTCCACCTGGTCGTTACTGTGAGTTTCTCTGTGAATTTTCAGACCTTTTGTCTGACTTAGTGCTTAGTTCAGATAAGATAATTATAGTGGGCGATTTTAACATCCACACAGATGCTGAGAATGACAGCCTCAACACTGCATTTAATCTATTATTAGACTCAATTGGCTTTACTCAAAATGTAAATAAGTCCACCCACCACTTTAATCATATCTTAGATCTTGTTCTGACTTATGGTATGGAACTTGAAGACTTAACAGTATTCCCTGAAAACTCCCTTCTGTCTGATCATTTCTTAATAACATTTACATTTACTCTGATGGACTACCCAGCAGTGGGGAATAAGTTTCATTACACTAGAAGTCTTTCAGAAAGCGCTGTAATTAGGTTTAAGGATATGATTCCTTCTTTATGTTCTCTAATGCCATGCCATATACCAACACAGTGCAGAGTAGCTACCTAAACTCTGTAAGTGAGATAGAGTATCTCGTCAATAGTTTTACATCCTCATTGAAGACAACTTTGGATGCTGTAGCTCCTCTGAAAAAGAGAGCTTTAAATCAGAAGTGCCTGACTCCGTGGTATAACTCACAAACTCGCAGCTTAAAGCAGATAACCCATACGTTGGAGAGGAAATGGCGTCTCACTAATTTAGAAGATCTTCACTTAGCCTGGAAAAAGAGTCTGTTGCTCTATAAAAAAGCCCTCCGTAAAGCTAGGACATCTTACTACTCATCACTAATTGAAGAAAATAAGAACAACCCCAGGTTTCTTTTCAGCACTGTAGCCAGGCTGACAAAGAGTCAGAGCTCTATTGAGCCGAGTATTCCTTTAACTTTAACTAGTAATGACTTCATGACTTTCTTTGCTAATAAAATTTTAACTATTAGAGAAAAAATTACTCATAACCATCTCAAAGACGTATCGTTATCTTTGGCTGCTTTCAGTGATGCTGGTATTTGGTTAGACTCTTTCTCTCCGATTGTTCTGTCTGAGTTATTTTCATTAGTTACTTCCTCCAAACCATCAACATGTCTATTAGACCCCATTCCTACCAGGCTGCTCAAGGAAGCTCTACCATTATTTAATGCTTTGATCTTAAATATGATCAATCTATCTTTATTAGTTGGCTATGTACCACAGGCTTTTAAGGTGGCAGTAATTAAACCATTACTTAAAAAGCCATCACTTGACCCAGCTATCTTAGCTAATTATAGGCCAATCTCCAACCTTCCTTTTCTCTCAAAAATTCTTGAAAGGGTAGTTGTAAAACAGCTAACTGATCATCTGCAGAGGAATGGTCTATTTGAAGAGTTTCAGTCAGGTTTTAGAATTCATCATAGTACAGAAACAGCATTAGTGAAGGTTACAAATGATCTTCTTATGGCCTCGGACAGTGGACTCATCTCTGTGCTTGTTCTGTTAGACCTCAGTGCTGCTTTTGATACTGTTGACCATAAAATTTTATTACAGAGATTAGAGCATGCCATAGGTATTAAAGGCACTGCGCTGCGGTGGTTTGAATCATATTTATCTAATAGATTACAATTTGTTCATGTAAATGGGGAATCTTCTTCACAGACTAAGGTTCCACAAGGTTCTGTGCTAGGACCAATTTTATTCACTTTATACATGCTTCCCTTAGGCAGTATTATTAGACGGCATTGCTTAAATTTTCATTGTTACGCAGATGATACCCAGCTTTATCTATCCATGAAGCCAGAGGACACACACCAATTAGCTAAACTGCAGGATTGTCTTACAGACATAAAGACATGGATGACCTCTAATTTCCTGCTGTTAAACTCAGATAAAACTGAAGTTATTGTACTTGGTCCCACAAATCTTAGAAACATGGTGTTTAACCAGATCCTTACTCTGGATGGCATTACCCTGACCTCTAGTAATACTGTGAGAAATCTTGGAGTCATTTTTGATCAGGATATGTCATTCAATGTGCATATTAAACAAATATGTAGGACTGCTTTTTTGCATTTACGCAATATCTCTAAAATTAGAAAGGTCTTGTCTCAGAGTGATGCTGAAAAACTAATTCATGCATTTATTTCCTCTAGGCTGGACTATTGTAATTCATTATTATCAGGTTGTCCTAAAAGTTCCCTGAAAAGCCTTCAGTTAATTCAAAATGCTGCAGCTAGAGTACTAACGGGGACTAGAAGGAGAGAGCATATCTCACCCATATTGGCCTCTCTTCATTGGCTTCCTGTTAATTCTAGAATAGAATTTAAAATTCTTCTTCTTACTTATAAGGTTTTGAATAATCAGGTCCCATCTTATCTTATGGACCTCATAGTACCATATCACCCCAATAGAGCGCTTCGCTCTCAGACTGCAGGCTTACTTGTAGTTCCTAGGGTTTGTAAGAGTAGAATGGGAGGCAGAGCCTTCAGCTTTCAGGCTCCTCTCCTGTGGAACCAGCTCCCAATTCAGATCAGGGAGACAGATACCCTCTCTACTTTTAAGATTAGGCTTAAAACTTTCCTTTTTGCTAAAGCTTATAGTTAGGGCTGGATCAGGTGACCCTGAACCATCCCTTAGTTATGCTGCTATAGACTTAGACTGCTGGGGGGTTCCCATGATGCACTGAATGTTTCTTTCTCTTTTTGCTCTGTATGCACCACTCTGCATTTAATCATTAGTGATTGATTTCTGCTCTCTTCCACAGCATGTCTTTTTCCTGGTTCTCTCCCTCAGCCCCAACCAGTCCCAGCAGAAGACTGCCCCTCCCTGAGCCTGGTTCTGCTGGAGGTTTCTTCCTGTTAAAAGGGAGTTTTTCCTTCCCACTGTCGCCAAGTGCTTGCTCACAGGGGGTCGTTCTGACCCCCTGTGAGCTTATATTGTAAGGCAAGGCGCTTTATATTGTATGGCCTTGCCTTACAATATAAAGCGCCTTGGGGCAACTGTTTGTTGTGATTTGGCGCTATATAAATAAAATTGATTGAATTGATTGATTGAAAAAAAAAATCTTTATTTCTTCCGCACCTTACAAGTCACCTCATTATGTATGCAGAATGGCAGCTCTGCGCTGTTTTTCGCGGCTTCACAGGAGTTATTTCTTCCGCCGCTTTAAACACACAGCCACTTTCACATAGTTATCCAAATTTTAACTTTGTATTTGTCCATTATTGACTGAAAAATCACTCTTTTGTGACCTGGCTTCTGCCTACATCCTCCTTTGGAGCGTGATGAGTCACTGCCTACACACAGCAGAGCTCATGTGATCCATTAACAAGATATTAAATCAACCATAGACATACCTTTACAGTTAGGAACTGTTTCATCAAGCTATAAAAACATTAAAAATAGTTACCTTAAGCTGTTCCAATATACATTCCACAAGGAGCAGGAAAGAGAGGAAAAAAAGCGTCCAGCTGAAACAGTCCTCTGTGATTCCAGAAACAATAAGAGGTGTTTTCAGCATCCAATGTTTGGCAGAAAATGATTCATCCGCTCAAAATAATTATTTTATATACAGTGTCCAGCCCACAGAGCAGGTGGAATTGTGTGCTCAATAGGGCAGCCACTCCAAAAATAGCCTCTCAGGTCCTGCGTAGCTGCCAGGTGCATGGATAATGGACTTTAAGCAGTCTTGTAAGGACCACGCACATGCCTCTAAGTCATCGAAGTAACTCACAAACTGCCCCACACTGTTGTTGCTAAATTTTGAAATTAGCGATACACTCAGAGAGGAGCCTTGTTAACTGAAGATAGATTTACACAACTTTATTGATCCCTAAAAGGGCAATTTACTCCACACCCAATTACCTCCAACAAATATACAGCAATTAATCCAAAATTATTACGAGTTAAATGTAATAATGGCCCATCAGAATTAAAACAACCGCACATATACATTTGATTGTTTATGTACGCTAAACTTTGAAACAGTCCGTCATCCAAATTCAGGAAATGTGAGTGAGTGTGGGGGAGGTGCAGCAACACGTGTTCGCGCGGCCAGCTTTGGGGGGGGAATGGGGAACTGCCGCAGCTAAAGCTGCACTGCGCCCCGGCGGGGGAAGGGAGTGGCATGAGTGGGGGCCAGGATGGGGTGGGGGATGGGGACAGGAACACAAAGGAGGGGTGGGGGCATGCGTATCAGTCACTATTGATGTGTGAGTGGCAGATGAGTTAAGTTTGTCATTTTCTGTCCGTGTGTGCAATGACTGGAGTTGCAAAAGATGAGAAGGCAGCTGAATGGTTCACCAAGGCTGTAGAAATTCTTCTGGAGGAAAACAATGGGGCATTTTGACCTTCAGAGGCTGATAAGCCTGCAGTGAAAACACATTTGCAACTCTCATAAGCAACCAAATCCAATTTATGAGTATTCCTTGGTCTCCGACATCTTCCTTTGCAAGTCATGCATTTGCTCTGAGATGTTATTCAACTTGTGTCTGAGTTCAAGGGTTAACACAGTCTGAGAATGTATCACCTTGCCAACTCATTAATCATGACTGAGAGATGAGGGGTCGTGGTTCTGGTTGCAGCTGTCTTGCCAATTCTCCGGTAAGTCGGGGCAGCACATAAAACAATAAATAAGAGCCCTCCTATGATAAAACCAAATGTAAATTAATCTTTGACGTCCTCCATAGAGAGTGGCACCAAGCAAAATGCCCCGACTGGTCTGGGAGAAATGGCGTGTTGACCGGTCGGTTGCGGAGACAACTGGAGCAGGATGGTGGCTGTCTCGCCGAGGGCTGTCTCAGCGAGTGCTGTCAGGCAGGCGGCGAACGGTGCAGATTGCCAGAGCAATCAGTTCATCCAGGTCCTCGGGCAAGTACACTGCTATGAGCTGGCTCTGGATGCTGTTGTTCAAGCCCTGGAAGAACACATCCTGAAGTACTGCGGGATTCAACTCACTCTTCGTGGCCAAAATGCGGAAGTCTGTGGTGTAATCGGCCACCCAGCGACTGCCTTGCTTCAGCCTCATCAGCGAGCGGGACAGCTGACGATCCCAGAAGTGGTGTGGCAGTGGGAGTTGTGCTAGTTGTAGCCTGATGTTTCATGACGTTGAGTAGTTGCTCCATCTGACCGCTCAGAGGCCATAAAGGTGTCTTGCCATTTTGTGATCTCACTGATTCCGGAGTTTAGAGTGCCAAGCTGGTCCTCCTGTTGAGCTAGCTCCTGGCATACTGCCCGCTGGAAGGGGTCTGCATCTGCTGAGTCCATGGTTGACCTATCAGGTTTGACAAGCAAGACAGACTGGGCACAATTGCAAGATGTAGCACAGCAGCTCAGTAGAGATGAAATGTTTACTGGGTTGACAAACTGGGATCAGTACACAGAGAGGCAGTCCAAACAGAGCAACAGTATCAAAAACATCAGGCAAAGGCGTGGTCAAGGACAAGGACACACTGTGAGGTTCATAAAGCACCCAGATGATGAGTAGCAAATCATCAACAGGTGTGTGGTGAAACTTCCAGAACCGGGGTGTGGCCAGATAGAGAGAAACGCCCAGCACCAAGGACCCAGAGATAGAGACAAGAAAGAGCAGGACAGAGAAAACCCAAGCAGAAAGACAGAGCCAGAGAACAGATCACTAACAAAATAAGAATAAAACAGAACACATACCCAAAGAGTCCAAACTCTGACAATTGCTTTTATTATGTGGCACATTTTTGGGGGAGTCTGTCCCCACCTGAACAAGCCCAAATACCCCTGAGGAAGGAGGTGAGCAGCTGTATGTTGAATAAGTTGATTATTATGGAGAAAAACAAAGTATAAAAAAATTGTTCTGAAATAAAAATGATTAAATGGTTTAAAAATAATCTTTCACTGAAATATAATATTTGGGACTCTCATGCCCCTGCTTTACAGTAGAGAACATTTTTAGTGCAGGCAGACTGGGTGATTGCTCTCAAGCCAATCAAAGAAATGTTTACATCAGAAGATTATATGGCAGCAACCATGTAGCCTTACACATTTCACCACAATTCTAATGGCATCACCTGTGAGTCTACAGTTTTGGAGATAAATTAGGCCTGCAAGAGGGAGACAGTGAGTAGTGGAGTATTGGGAGTAAAATCACATTTCCATTTATTTTTGGTCAAATCACTGAAAACACCTTACGATACGATACGATACGATACACATTATTGTCCCTTCCGGGAAATTTGTCTTGGACTCCAAGACCTTGAAGTAATATAAAATGTGAGAGGCCACCTGAAAGGGTGATGATGATGCTATTACATTGTAGGAAATACTACGTATGTGTGTGTATTCAGATGAGGATCCCCTACTAAGTAACTGTCATATTTTTCTATTTACAAATATCATTAAAATGCATAGTTTTATGTAAAACAGTATACAAATTCTGCCGGCCTGGTGCCCACCCTTGTCCTCCCTCATCCAAAGACATGCAGGTTAGGTGAAATGGAAACTTTAACTTGTCCATCAGTGTGAATGTTTGTCTATATGTCGCCCTGCGACATACTGTCATCCTGTCCAGGGTGAACCCCACTTCACACCCTATGACTGCGGTATGAGGCTCCAGCCCCTAGTGACCTTTAATTGGAGTAAATGGTTGAAGATGAGAGAAATATATACATAGACACACTCTTGTTTTGCTCATGTCATTCATATCATGAGGAAATTTATCAGTTTGTTTCCATGTTGAATACATTCAGTGTGCTGCATGCTAGTTGCGTGATAAACATGTATACTGTGTGTGAGAGACGCATCTGAAGGAGTGGCTGTCAATGGCAACAAATGGCAAATTCCCCCGAATTTGCCATTTGTTGCAGCGGGTGTTTTGATTTGTTGGCTTGGTAAACTTTGGCCAAAGCATCAGCTGTACTGCTGTCAATGAAATTTGCCAAAAATAAAACAAATAAAACTGATGCGGGTAGATTTTGGCATGTGGGCAGGGATGATAAACTGTTTTCTTTATTCAGTTACAACCCCAATTCCAATGCATTTGGGACATTGTGTAAAACGTAAAAAAAAACAAAAAAAAAAAGAATACGATTTGCAAATCCTCTTCAACCTATATTCAAGTGAATACACCACAAAGACAATATATTTAATGTTCAAATTGATAAACTTTACTGTTTTTGTGCAAATATTTTCTCATTTTGAAATGGATGCCTGCAGCACATTTCAAAAAAGCTGGGACGGTGGTATGTTTACCACTGTGTTACATCACCTTTCCTTCTAACAACACTCAATAAGCATTTGGGAACTGAGGACACTAATTGTTGAAAGTTTGTAGGTGGAATTCTTTCCCATTCTTGCTTGATGTACGACTTCAGTTGTTCAACAGTCCGGGGTCTCTGTTGTTGTATTTTGTGCTTCATAATGCGCCACACATTTTCAATGGGCGACAGGTCTGGACTGCAGGCAGGCCAGTCTAGTACCTGCACTCTTTTACTACGAAGCCACCCTGTTGTAACACGTGCAGAATGTGGCTTGATAAGCAGGGACGTCCCTGAAAAAGACATCGCTTGGATGGCAGCATGTGTTGCTCCAAAACCTGGATGTACCTTTCAGCATTGATGGTGCCATCACAGATGTGTAAGTTGCCCATGCCATGGGCCCTAACACACCCCCATACAATAACAGATGCTGGCTTTTGGACTTTGCGCTGGTAACAATCTGGATGGTCTTTTTCCTCTTTTGTCCAGAGGACATGATGTTCATGATTTCCAAAAACAATCTGAAACGTGGACTCATCAGATCACAGCACACTTTTTCACTTTGCATCCGTCCATTTCAAATGAGCTCGGGCCCAGAGAAGGTGGCGGCATTTCTGGATGTTGTTGATGTATGGCTTTCACTTTGCATGGTAGAGTTATAACTTGCACTTGTAGATGTAGTGATGAACTGTGTTAACTGACAATGGTTTTCTGAAATACGGGGTCTGTGAGAAAAGTATCCGACCTTTTTATTTTATGTAAAAAATATATGGATTTGATTCATATGTTTTTACGTCAGCCAAGCTTGAACCTTCGTGCGCATGCGTGGGTTTTTTCACACCTGTTGGTTGCGTCATTCGCCTGTGGGCAGGCTTTGAGTGAGCACTGGTCCACCCCTCTCGTTGTTTTTTCATTGCGAGGAAACGGCGGAATGATTTGGGCTTTGTTCCATCAGAATTTTTTCAGAAAATGTTAGAGACTGGCAGCTGGAAACCATTCGGAAAATTCACATGGCTTTCAGTGAAAATTTTATGGGCTTCACAGAGATTAACGAGTGTTACTACCGCTTTAAGGAGGGCCCACAATGGCGCACGGCACGCCGTGCTCCGAGCCGCGATCGACAGGCAGAAACCACCAGATCATTTCTAAACGGATGGCTGTGTCGATCCGGGACCGTCGTGTGCAATTTCTCTGGTTATCACAAGAGCTGGACATCAGCCATTTTCCAGCAGATTTCACTTTTAACAAGAGATTTTGTCATGGAAAGCCGCACGGAGGCTTCACGCGTCATGACGGAGCAGCTGATGGAGCGAGACAAAGAACACCTCCGTTTTGGAGTGTCAGAGGACAAGTTGGGACATGCCTATCTCGGCTTTCAGTGGCTTACCAGTCGAGTGAGTATAAGAGAAATTGTGGAGAGCTGGGCATGTCCCAACTTGTCCTCTAACACTCCAAAACGGAGGGCGTTCTTTGTCTCGCTCCGTCAGCGGCTCCGTCGTGATGCGCGAAGCCTCCGCGCGGCTTTCCATGACAAAATCTCTTGTTAAAAGTGAAATCTGCCGGAAAATGGCTGATGTCCAGCTCTTGTGATAACCAGAGAAATTGCACACGACGGTCCCGGATCAACACAGCCATCCGTTTAGAAATGAAATGGTGGTTTCTGCCTGTCGATCGCGGCTCGGAGCGTGGTGCCGTGCGCCATTGTGGGCCGTCCTTAAAGCGGTAGTAACACTCCTTAATCTCTGTGAAGCCCATAAGATTTTCACCGAAAGCCATGTGAATTTTCCGAATGGTTTCCAGCTGCCTGTCTCTAACAGTTTCTGAAAAAATTCTGATGGAACAAAGCCCAAATCATTCCGCCATTTCCTCGCAATGAAAAAACGACGAGAGGGGTGGACCAGTGCTCACTCAAAGCCTGCCCACAGGCGAATGACGCAACCGATAGGCATGAAAAAACTCACGCATGCGCACAAAGGTTCAAGCTTGGCTGACGTATAAACATATGAATCAAATCCATATATTTTTTGCATAAAATAAAAAGGTCGGATACTTTTCTCACAGACCTCGTATTCCTGAGCCCATGCGGTAAGATCCTTTACATAATAATGGCAGGTTTTAATGCAGTGCCGCCTGAGGGATCGAAGGTCACAGCCATTCAATGTTGGTTTTCAGCCTTGCCGCTTATGTGTAGAAAGTTCTCCAGATTATCTGAATCTTCTGATTATATTTTGGACTGTCGATGATGGAATCCCTAAATTCCCTGCAAATGAACATTGAGATACATTGTTCTTAAAATGTTGGAATATTTTTTCACACAGTTGTTCACAAAGTGGTGATCCTCACCCCATCTTTGCTTGAGACCTCTGGGGATGCTCCTTTTATACCCAGTCATGACACTCACAATTAGTGTCCTCAGTTCCCAAATGCTTATTGAGTGTTGTTAGAAGGAAAGGTGATGTAACACAGTGGTAAACATACCACTGTCCCAGCTTTCACAGCATCACTTGGATGTGTTTTTGCACTTCTTGACTCTCCAAAAAAACAAAAAAAGACAAGACAATGGCAGTTGTGTGGTGTTGCTGATGTCGTGACCTGTGAGGAGTGAAAGCTTGGTTAACCCTTTACATGACCATCACTTTGACCTGCTGCAGATTTTCTCCAACAGCCTTATGTTCTGTTGAGTCGCTCTGAGTTGTTGAAATACCTGTGTGTGTGTTTGTGAGGCTCCAGAGGACCCTCTGGTGGTGGCAGAGCTGTAGACATCACAGGGGCTGGAGAGATGGCTGTTGCTATAGTGATGCAAAGATGAAGGAAGGTGGCCAAAAGATGAATCAGAGAACGTGAGCCCCTCTGGACAGTGAGATTCTCCGTCCACACTGAGAGACAGAAAGAAAGAGTTTAATAACCTTCATGTTTTCATCCATTGAACCCCAAACATGCAAGCAAAGACTCAGTGCTCTGACTCAAGAACAAGATGCAATCTGTATTTCATGATTTGCTTTTTTTGGGGTGGGGGGGGGGGGGGTCTCAGATCTGTGTGTCACAGCATCCAGCCCACTAAAAAATGTGTTGTCCTCCACACAGAAGCACGAGCATCTCAAAAATCTGTCCAATGTCTACTTGACATTGCTTGTGCCAAAGTCCACACTTGCCAGCCCTGCTCCTGGAGGTCTCCTGTGCTGCAGCAAGTGCAGCTGATCAGGCATGTCTGGTGTTTCCTTGCCTTTGATTGGCTGAACACATCTCTTTGTTCATTAGCAGTGAGTAAAACAGGGTGAGCTGGAAAATGTGGGACAGGTGCTCTCCAGGAGAAGGCTCATGACCCTGGTCTAAAATCAATTACCTTCCTGAATGTCTCACAGAAATTTCAGCTTGTCTTGCAATTTAAATGTTTCTACCAGCTGTCAATGATATTTATTTAACAGTCTTTGCAGCAATTGTTCCAGGGATTGCAACCAGCAACCTCCTGCTTCATTGCCCCACAGCGCTCTGCATAAACAGTGACATGGGAACTACACATTCCAATCTGACTTGATCAGAGAGAGAGAGAGAGAGAGAGAGAGAGCAGGCGGCAAAGAGACGCCACATGGCGGAGAAACCCTGAGGCTGCTCCCCGTCACCAGTCCGCACAGATGGTCCTGAGCTCATCTCTCAGACTGAGTTTAGACACAGTAATTTCTCTGAATCTGTCAATCAAGCTGCAGTGAAAAGGAGGCCGTCCGTCATTTCAGGTGAACTGTGGAGACGCCTGTGTATCAAAACAGAACCAAACAAACGCACATAAAGTTAGCGTGATGTGAACTACGCCCTTTAATCAGACCCCTCCCCCCCACGCACCACGAGTCCTGAAGGCTGAGGAGAGATATTTTAAGAGAAATGAAAACAAAAATGAAATGGATTTGAACTTTAGCTCTGAAAACCAAACAAGCTGCAATTCAAAATAGCTGACGAGCGTCGATCCAGAATCTAAACCACAGATTTATTTGAGATGTGGGAAAAAATACAGGGTTTATTTCTATGCACGTTTGTGATAAAAAAGGTGAAAATTAAAGTTTGTCTTTCAAAGAGTATCGGAATAATATTCTGTTGAAAATTTGATGTTACAGACATAGTTAGTTTTGTTTTTGTGGCTTGTTCATGAAATTGCTCTTGAAAGGAGGGGCCTGGGGTCAGGAAACATACAGGACAGGTGTACCAAGTTTGACATTTTTAAATTGAATTGCATATAACTGCAGTATATAAGGTCTGTGAATGTGATATTTTGAGGGGATTTCAAGGCATAAAAAAAGAACTCATCCAAGCTGTTATCAGCATCTTAGAAACAACACAGGAACCGTGACATCGAGGCTCAGAGTTCCACAGACAGCCAGCCAGATTAAAGAAGTGCAATGTCAAATGTGTAGCCCATGGCCTCGATTCGCCCTAATTAAATAAATACATTAATGCTGTCTCAACAATAACCTGAGTTTTGAACTGCAGACAGAGACAGCGTTTCCACTCTCAGTTGGGAAATTCTTAAATCATTTGGTGACTAGAGATAAGATGGAGACATCCCCCCATGGGCCAACACTGTGCTTCACAGCAAAACAAAACTGTAACTCAAAGTTCTTCAAAGGGAACCCTTGCCTTTTTAAAGGTTAAATTTTGGTCAATATGAATTACATGACATTATAATGGCTTCACATCAGAATCTGAGCTTCTCCAGGCCAGGAGAACACAAAATGTATGACTTCACACCAAGGCCAGAACCTCTCCACAACTGCCAGAGGACCTTCCTCCATGATAACACGTGGCCATAAACTCTGAGTCTTGACAACCAGCTTTTATCTTTAGGTCTAATTAAAAGACCTTTGCTTAAAATAAAAAAAATGCATCAGTATGATCTTATTCATATATAAAACATCTGTTGTTTGTATTGATTAATCAAACAAAATGCTTTGCATATAATCATTCCATTTTATTGACATGTGTTCCTTGTAACTGATGTGTGTTTAAGTGTGATCTTTCTGCATTATCAATATGCTGATGGTGAAGTATTCTGTTTATCCAAAGGATGTGTTTAAGTGACTATTAATAATGTGTATCCATTTGAGTGTCTTAGAACAATAGTATACCAAAATAGTTAATGTGTTTAAATAACTGAATCATTTCTGTCTGCCTCTCTGACACATGAAGTTTTCTGTGGGATTACACACCCTAAATGCTCAGTGGTTTGGTGACGTAAGTCCCCCTTTTAAAGTTAGAACAGAGCTCTCTTCAGTCTCTCTTGCCTCTTCGCATCTTTACTCTCTTGGAGTGACTGCCTTCCCTCTTCTCTTAAATGCTTACATTTTATTTTAGAGGCAACAAGGCCCCATGCTAAGCTAAGCTAAGCAAAAGCTACCACGTGGCTCCATTCATTCGCTGCTAGTCTCTGATAATTTAACAAAGTAGTAGCCTGACACTTTTAAAGTGTGTCAAGTCTTTTGAAGTTTTAAGAGAACGTCCGAGCGGAACTTTTCAAAATAATAGTGAATTTACAGAAAAGCGACTCTCCTTTTCTGTCAGCTATTTTTTTCAACGCTTGTAAAGTTTGATCTTTTTTCTAAATTCACAAAGACTTTTAATCTGGCTCCCACAAACTTTTGAAAAGCTACCAGAAACCATTTTCAACAAACGCCTTCCACCTCTGGGGTCCAAGCAGCTGACGACAGAGCTGATTTCAAACCTGGCTGGCTTGAAAGTCCATGGAGTTAACTTTTCAGCAAAAAAAGTAAGTTTCTATATCATATAATTGAAAAGGTATTTATAATTTAGTAAAGCTTGGTCTTGGTAACCCAAGAGGGTTAAACTCAAAGTGAAAGCAAATCTCTACAACTTGATATAAGTTAATTAAAAATATAAAATCCAGCTTCCTGATGAAATGGTGTAGAGGAGGATTTTCTTAAAATGAAGACCCGACAGTTCAGCTGTAATTTGCCAGGAGGTACATCTGAGATGCAAGTCTAGATATGATGTTTTGGTGAAAGAAACATTTGTATTTCTTCATAATTGATGTAAATGTAGTCCAAGACATATTCAGTGACTTGGAAATGTTCATATTTCCGTCCTGAAAACTGTCAATAAAACTGATTATCATTTACAAGTTTTATCAAGTTTTACAACAATCCCAGGTTTCTTTTCAGCACTGTAGCCAGGCTGACAAAGAGTCAGACCTCTATTGAGCCGAGTATTCCATTAACTTTAACTAGTAATGACTTCATGACTTTCTTTGCTAATAAAATTTTAACTATTAGAGAAAAAATTACTCATAACCATCCCAAAGACATATCGTTATCTTTGGCTGCTTTCAGTGATGCCGGTATTTGGTTAGACTCTTTCTCTCTGATTGTCCTGTCTGAGTTATTTTCATTAGTTACTTCCTCCAAACCATCAAGGCTTACTTGTAGTTCCTAGGGTTTGTAAGAGTAGAATGGGAGGCAGAGCCTTCAGCTTTCAGGCTCCTCCCCTGTGGAACCAGCTCCCAATTCAGATCAGGGAGACAGACACCCTCTCTACTTTTAAGATTAGGCTTAAAACTTTCCTTTTTGCTAAAGCTTATAGTTAGGGCTGGATCAGGTGACCCTGAACCATCCCTTAGTTATGCTGCTATAGACTTAGACTGCTGGGGGGTTCCCATGATGCACTGAGTGTTTCTTTTTATTCACCTTTTTTTGCTCTGTATGCACCACTCTGCATTTAATCATTAGTGATTGATCTCTGCTCCCCTCCACAGCATGTCTTTTTCCTGATTCTCTCCCCTCAGCCCCAACCAGTCCAGGCAGAAGACTGCCCCTCCCTGAGCCTGGTTCTGCTGGAGGTTCCTTCCTGTTAAAAGGGAGTTTTTCTTTCCAACTGTCACCAAGTGCTTGCTCACAGGGGGTCGTTTTGACCGTTGGAGTTTTTCCGTAATTACTATATGGCTTTGCCTTACAATATAAAGTGCCTTGGGGCAACTGTTTGTTGTGATTTGGCGCTATATAAATAAAATTGATTTGATTTGATTTGATTTTAGTGATTTGCTTTCAGTTTGAGTTTGAGGAAAATAATTTTAGAAATTTTTATTCTTTATATTTTTTTGTATTTCTTGTATTTCTTGTGTTTGAAATGGCATAAACAAATTAAAATATGTGAAATTCCAAGTGTTCCAATACTTTTGGAGGGCAATGTATCCTAACCTCTGATGAGTGCAAAATGAGTGTAGTATTACTGTGTTGTTTAAAAATGTTTAATTTTCACTGTTGCTGCGCTTTGTATATATGATATATAATTTGGCCATATTGTACAGCCCTACTGTCAGCTAGTTGAAAACTTTGAATATGAATTTACATCTACATTTTAAAAAATGGTTAAAGTGGCAGGGGTTTAAGAGGGGTTTAAGAGCCCCCCCAGAAGCTGAAAGTAAAAAAAAAAAATACTTAAAAAGTTGGGGGTCTGGGGGAGAACCCCCCTCCCCCAGAAGCTGAAAGGTTTTAGCCATGCTAATGCTCCCCTGAAACATTTGCTCAAAGGAAAAGTCTGACTTAAATGGCATGGTGAGATGCTGAAGAGCTTCGCTCATTCATGTCTCCGACATATACATACAAACATAATGAAGGCAAAGCCTTTGACTGAGCAGCGTTTTTCTCTATCGAAAAATATTGAAGTTGTTTGACTGAAATACTGTAAAAATTGAATATTCAATTGGGCAATATTATTTTAATAATTTTCTTCAGGGGTTGATGATTTAATTAAAAAAGTGGTGTTTACACAAAATCTATTTATTCTCCTGACATACGAGGTCTGTTAGAAAAGTATCGGACCTTTTTATTTTTTTCAAAAACCATATGGATTTGAATCACGTGTGATTGCATCAGCCAAGCTTGAACCTTCGTGCGCATGCGTGAGTTTTTTCACGCCTGTCGGTTGCGTCATTCGCCTGTGAGCAGGCTTTGTGTGAGGAGTGGTCCACCCCTCTCGTCGGATTTTTATTGCGAATAAATGTCTGAACGATTTGGAGCTTTGCTGCATCAAATTTTTCTGTGAGAGACCTCCAGGTGGACACCATTCGGAAAATTCAGATGGCTTTCAGGGACGATTTTATGGGGATTACACAGATTAAGCAGTGCTCCAGCCGGTTTAAAGACCGCCCACAGCGGCTGAGAGCACGGTGCACTCCGAGCGCCGATCGACAGGCTGACACCCTGCTGAAACAACCAGATCATTTCCAACGTGAAGGCTTTGTTGATCTGGGATGTCGTCTGACTTCCACAAAAATGGCAGAAGACATGGACATCAAGACTTTTTCGGCACATTCCACTGTTACAGGAGTTTTTTTCATGGAAAGAGGAGTGGAGAGATGCGCCATCGTGCCGCTCATGGCGCGGCACAAAACCACCTCCGTGTTGGTCTCACAGGACGGTTTTCAGATGGCTTTCAGACGGCTTTTCAGTCGTGTAACTATCCGAGAAATTGTGCATGAGCTGGACATGCCACAACATGTCCTGTGAGGCTTCATCACGGCGTTGCTTTGCGCCATGCGGCTCCACCGCGACGCGCGGAATTCCTCTGCACGTCTTGTCTCAATGTGCCGAAAAAGTGCAGATGTCCAAGTCTTCCGCAATTCCTGTGGAAGTCAGACGACGTCCCGGATCAACACAGCGTCCAGTGTGGAAATGAATGGCACATTTCACTGTTACAGGAGTTTTTGTCATGAAAGAGGAGCGGAGGAATTCCGCGCGTCGTGGTGGAGCCGCATGGCGCAAAGCAACGCCGTGATGAAGCCTCACAGGACATGTTCTGGCATGTCCAGCTCATGCACAATTTCTCAGATAGTCACACGACTGAAAAGCCGTCTGAAAGCCATCCTGTGAGACCAACACGGAGGTGGTTTTGTACCGGCTGGATCAGTCCTTAATCTGTGTAATCCCCATAAAATCGTCCCTGAAAGCCATCTGAATTTTCCGAATGGTGTCCACCTGGAGGTCTCTCACAGTTTCTGGAAAGATTTGATGCAGCAACGCTCCAAATAGTTCAGACATTTATTCGCAATAAAAATCCGACAAGAGGGGTGGACCACTGCTCACACAAAGCCTGCTCACAGGCGAATGACCCAACCGACAGGCGTGAAAAAACTCACGCATGCGCATGAAGGTTCAAGCTTGGCTGATGCAATCACACGTGATTCAAATCCATATGGTTTTTGCAAAAAATAAAAAGGGCGGATAATTTTCTAACAGACCTCATATATATATATATATATATATATATATATATATATATATATATATATATATATATATATATATATATATATACATATATATATATATATATACATATATATATATATATATACATATATATATATATATATTCCATTTTTTTTTCTTTTGGTACTTGTGTGTGTATCTGCATGTACATGTAGGTATGTATGCATGTATATATATATATATATATATATATATACATGCATACATACCTACATGTACATGCAGATACACACACAAGTACCAAAAGAAAAAAAAATGGAAATACCACTAGGGTAAGTAACAGTGTAACAGTGATGATCTGATACCAACCATGGTAAATTGAATACCATTGAATTCTCAAAGTTCATTCAATATATTCAAGTTTCCATTCAATATTCTGAAGGTTCATTTAAATGTATTCAAGCTTCTAATCAATACATTCAAGCTTCCATTCAATATATACTTAAGTTTCATTCAATATATTCGAGTTTCCATTCAATATATTCAAGTTTCCAATCACTATACTATATATTTAAGTTTCCACTCAGTATATATTCAAGTTTCTATTCAGTATATTCAAGTTATACATTCGCAGTCTGTCAACACATGAAACACAAAACTCAACTTACTTCATCGGATACATATCCAGAGAACACCATTTCTTTATATAGATATTTATATTGGTTAATATTTGGACATCGTTTGAGTTCCTCAAATATATTATTCCATTTTTTGGGGTCACAAGTAGAAACACAAATGCCTTTCCTGGTTGTCCAGGCACCAGCAATTTTAAAATGATACAAGCCCCTTAAATTATATTTTCCCTCTCTGTCCTTGAAAAATTCTTGAATTCTAAAGGGTAGTTGCTTATTTTTCACTTTATACATTAATGGCACATTCTTAAACATAATCATGTTGTGAAATTTTAATATTTTAGATTTAATAAACAATGAATTGGTGTGATCTTGATAACCTACATTGTGAATTGTTCTTAATGCTCTTTTTTGAAGAATGAGTAATGGTTGCAATGTAGTTTTATAATTATTGCCCCAAACTTCAGCACAGTAAGCCAAGTAGGGAGCAACCAATGAACAATACAGATTATGAAGTGCTTTGCAATCAAGAACATGCCTTACTTTATTTATTACTGCAGTACTGTTTGAGACTTTCTTTTGAATATGTTGAATATGAGCTTTCCAATTAAATCTTTCATCAATAATAACACCTAAGAACTTATTTTCTTTGATACGCTTGTATGTTTAACTGACTTTGTATGCCTTTATTGTAATTCCCAAATAACATTATTTTAGTTTTAGACAAATTTAGTGATAATTTATTAATATCAAACCATCTCTTTAACTTTATCATTCCAATATTTAAATCAGACAATAATTGCAGATTTTCTCCTGAACAAAACAGGTTTGTATCATCTGCAAACAGAACTGCCTTAAACAGATCCAAAACTTTACATAACTTTTCAACACTGAAATAGGACTTCAACACTGAAATAGGACTCACTGGCACAACTCTCAACTGGTTCCGCTCATATCTCACGAACAGGACAGAATGTGTTACACTCGGACAATCCAAATCCAAAACCCATACTGTCAGCTGTGGAGTGCCACAAGGGTCCGTCCTTGGTCCAACCCTTTTTACCATCTACAAGCTCCCCCTTGGTCAAATCATCCGTAAACACAAGGTTTCATTCCATTGCTACGCAGACGACACACAGTTATACATCAAAATGGACTCCACACTGAAATGGGACTGAAATGGGAGTGAAAGAATTTCACAAATTTGAGGACGTTACTGAGAAGAAACGAGCACAGGATCTAGATTTACTGGACAACTCCGACTGCAAAGCGAAGTTAGTGGCTCAATGGTACGATGGAGCAGCTGTGATAGCGTCGGGGCTAAACAGAGTGCAGGCATGCATAAAAGACGCACTTCCCCATGCGCACACTTTAAATCAGCTCATGTCCCAGGGAACATCAAAGATCAGAGAATGCAAAATATTTTTTGGAAATCTCGTTGGATTGTCAGCATTCTTTACACGCTCTCCAAAATGCACTAAACTAATGGATGAGTTTTGCCAAGGACAGCTGCCGTGTGCCGCACAGGTGAGGTGGAACTTCAGCAGTAGGCTGATGTGTCCAGGATAAGAGAGCAGAGCTCCTTGATGTTTTTCAGCACATCCTTGATCACACTGGGGATTTTGATCATGAAACAGTTCACTGTGCATCAGGACACTTGGCACGGTTAAAACGTTTTGGGTTTTGTTTTTTACTTTTTGCCTTCACTGGGATTTTTGACATTGCAGACATGTTGTTTGGCATTTTACAAAACAAAACTTTGGACGTTCAGTCTGGACAGAATGGATGAATTTTGCCAAAGCGCTGAGAGAGAGAAAGCAAAATTCAGTGACATTTTTGAGGAGACCACGCGAACCGTAGGTGCGCTGAGCTCCTCCAGGCCTGCTGGTGGCGATAATGCTCCATATAAGCTGGTTGTTAACTGCCATTAAAAGCAAAGAAGAAGAAAGTTGGGCAAATTCTTTTCCAAGCTACTTTTTTGATCAAAGCTATACAGCTATGGCGGTAATGCGGCTCGTTCGTATATTCCTAAGGCAGCCTTTTGCTGGTGTCCGGCGTGACAACCACCAAACAAATGCAGCGACAGCGGTAACCAGGTAATGGCGTTCTCCCATCATGCACCTCGGTCTCTCCCATCATGCTTCTTGTGTACTTCCTGTGTACTTTCTGTTTGAACTTCCTGTTTGCGGTCATGGCGGAAACTGAGTTGGATGGACTACAAACTCACTCGCGCTCGTCTGTCATCGTCTTCGCTACTAGGCTGCTGGGTACAAATGCCAATAGGGGAAGTAACACAACATAAAACTCAGAGTAAATAAGGTGCCAGACCGAGAGAACTAAGATAGTGACAGCAGGAGGTGGTCAGAACATAAAGACTATAAGAACTAATAAGGACTAAACCCAAAATCCAGACGTAAAGCAGAAAAGCAAAGTGGAACTCAAACATGAGAAGGACTGCAACAGGAAGACATAACGAGACAGACTGGTGAGGACGCAGGGGTGGAACACGGGGGACCCAGACCACAGACAGGAATCAGACAAGTATAGAACCTATACAGAAAATAACTAACAAATGAACACATACTGAAAAGAATAATATTAACAGAATACACACACACATACTCTCATCTTCAACCGCTTAGTCCAATTAAGGGTTGCCAGGGGCTGGAGCCTATCCCAACGGTCATCAAGCATGAGGCGGCGTTCACCCTGGACAGGGTGCCAGTCTGTAGCAGGGCCACATACAGACAAACAAACACAGCACACCTATGGACAATTTAAAGTTTCCAATCCACTTAACCTGCATGTCTTTGGATGTGGGAGGAAGCTGGAGCACCTGGAGAGAACCCACATAAACACAGGGAGAACATGCAAACTCCACACAAAAAGCCACAGGTGGGAATAGAACCCATGACCTTCTCACTGTGAGGCAACAGCGCTAACCACTAAGCCACCGTGCTGCCTAACAGAATACATACAGCACAAAATAATACCTAAAAGTACACAGACAAGCATACTCACAACAAATACTTTGACGGTGTTGAATGTTTTGTCTCCAAAGTAAAGGTCAAACAAAGTGGACGTCCATTGGATTCTATGACATGTGACATATGTTACCCTCTAACATGATAAACATACAGATGGTGCAAACTATTCCTTTTTAAAATCCTATTAACTCAATCAGTAATTTGCACAACACTTTTCAAAAATTGGAGCAACTTTAACTTTTGACCCCTGTACAAACTGAAACTGACCTTTGTCACCATTCTTGCTGTTTTTACCCCATAACTCCAAAACATTCAGTCATAGATAGTCCAAACTATACCTTTTTGGGATCACTATGATCAGATAAATAATGTAGCAGGTTTCAATATGATTGGAGCATTTTAAAATTTTGACCCTTGTGTAATTCTTCAACTGACCCCTACCTGGCTGCCTATTGACAATTCAAGTGGCCAATCATTTGTGAAGAGTTTGGTGCTTGTATCATCATTTGAAGGATTACTCTGTAAATATTCTGTTATCTGCTGCATGAGTATACAGAGTCTTTAATCCATCCTTATGTCTTGCGAACTGAGATGGTTTATGTCCAGATTTGTGGTTTGACATTGTTCCAGGAATCCTCACAATCATATGTTCATATTGTTCCAAAGAGGGACAAATCTATGCTTTATGTTTTCCTGTTGCTGTCCTTTAAATGCCTAATTTTAGAAAAGGACAACCCAGTGCTTAGACTGTAGAAGGTTCCAGGTTCTCTTCCCACCCGGTCCTATCTAGGGATGGCTATCAAGAACCGGTTCCTTTCGGGTATCGTTAAGAAATGATTCAATCCACCGACATCAATAAGCTTTTTGCTTAACGATTCTGTTATTGGTCCTACAGAGTGGCCGTTATTTTGGGGAGTGTTTGTCAGGAAAATGATCATTTCTCCACATTGATTACAGACCCTGCAGCGGGTCTGTAATCAACTTTTCTGCAGCTTTGCTTTGCTTTGAACCTTGAACCAATCGAAGCAGTGGTTCGCAGATTGAAGCAGTGCTTCCATCTATTGCTTCTTTAGTCTTTCTTTCTTTCGCTTAATTTTCCCCCGCTAAAACCCTAAAGAGCATACGTTTGTGAGTATTATTTACCTTTTTTATGTTAAACCGACCTGTTATGGTCTTCTGAAACAGATGATAGATGTATTTTATAACTTAAAAACGGGAGCGATGCTAATGCGTTAGCATGTCTATGGCATTTTCAATGTTAAAAGTTAGCATTAAGCAGTTGCAGCTGTCATCACGTTCGGGTGCATTTGTTTTCAAATCATAATTTTTTTAAATTTATTTTTCTTTATATATTAATAATCTAATGATTATTATATACAATATATACTTATTATATACAGTTTTAGAGAAAGAGACAAAAAGAACCTGAATAGAAACACAACAGAAAATATAAAACCAACAATGAACATAAATAAATAAATACATACATACAGAAATAATAAGTGTTTCCTGTGAACACCTAGTGACTCTTACACCTCCATTTCATCCCTGTCTTATTTAAGTTTAATGACAATTTGTTTCGGTCAAACCATATTTTCAATGTGTTAATTTCTTCAGTGATTTCCTCCAGAACTATCTGCCAAACTAGAAAACTGCTGCATCCTAGTAAGAGCAGAATACTACTGGAATGAATTTGAATAGGGAAAATTGTTTTTTTTCTCACCTAAATGGATGGTGCACTCATTTATTTACTTTAAGACTCAATGAAATACATAGAAAACCTGTAAAGCCTACTTTTAGTACAAAATTCACAAGGTATTGATAAGGGAATCGATAAGAAATCGGATCGATAAGCAGAATCGATAATGGCATCGATATTGATAAAATCTTATCAATACCCATCCCTAGTCCTATCTGTGTGGAGTTTACATATTCTCCCTGTGTGAACGTGGGCTCCCTCCAGGTGTTCCGGCTCCGCCCACTTCCAAAGACATGCAGACTCGGCATTCTAGTGACTCTGAACTGCTTGCTCAGGGGTCGGTGAGGTCAGGCTGTACCCATGTGCAGCCCGGTGGGGCACATTATGTCGTGATATATATATCATTTGACTTGAACTGAATCCATCGGAGGTGCAAGTGAGCATGTGAACGTGTTTGTCGACAGACTGGTGGCATGTTCTCTGTCCGCTGCAACAGCACGGAGAGCCTCACATTTACTGCTTCTTCCAGATATGTGTGTTCAGTTCGTGATGAAGGTCATCTGAATCTCTGTTCTGTTGTGGTGAAATTTCTTCTGGTGCTAAAAATACTCAGTTTTGTCGCAGGCTGCCTCTGTCGCCAAAATGCTACCTGCAGCATGTGGCTGTCCAATCAGCAGAGTCACTGCAGGTCACCTGCTGCTGCAGGAAACTGAGCTCAGCCTTTTTGTGCAGATGGAGGGGCGTTGGCAAGGCAACCAGGAGACGGAGGAGGAGGTGAGATATGAGAAAACATTAACGTGAAAAACAAAGATTAAAGAGAAGAGTGAAGGTTTAAAAAGGAAAGAAAGGGAAGCAGCGATAAGAAGAGATTAAGACACTTTGGAGGAGGATCGAGAATGGAGAAAGATAGGAAGGCTGAGAGGAAAGAGGAGGAGGAAGTGGACACAAAGAGGAGTGAGTAAGAGAAGGAGGAGGGGAGGACAAAGGAGGAAAAGAGAGAGGTGTAGGAGAAAAGTGGAGATACAGATGAAGAACTGCAGGTGTCCAACACGAAGATGCGGAGGTGGAAGAGCACTGCAGAAGGTTAACCTCAGATGATGAAATGAAGACGGGAATAAAGAAAGACAAAGCACAGAAAAGCACAAGAAACAAAAAGGAGGACAAAGCTCAATGGCGTATAAACAAAGACAACAATGAGAAGCGATGCATTAAGGCGATAGAAATACAGTTTGTCTCAACTGCTAAGAAACATTTTTCTGAAGCTGCTCACATTTTCTCTAAAGTGTGAACACAAAACCCAGTTTTCAAGCTACATTCACAAAACCACAGATTCTTCTTGGAAAACCAAAGGTTCACCTCAAAACAGTTCAAGCTGTGCTCAAAAACTGAACTATGTTGTCAAATCGTGCCCCATTCAATCAAAATTAAAAACACTACTGGGCAGTCTCTAAACACTACATAGAAAAATAGAAACGACAATGTTCAGGACATGAAGCTGTAGAAATAAATGATTATTGTTCACTGTATGTCATGGTTCTCCCTGACCCCTGTTTTTTTTTTCAGTTTTTAACCTTGTTGTCATGTGTGAGTTTTTCCCTCAGATGGCGCCCTTGGGTTAGTTCCACACCTGCTGCGCCACACCGCTCATCTCAGCTGCACACCTGCTGTGAATAAGCGACTGATGAGCGGCAGACTATTTAAACTCAGACTTTCAGATCAGCGTTTGCCAGATTCTTGCCCTCCAGCGACTCCTTGAAAGCTGCCTTTTTGTCAAGGCCAAAAAAGGTGAATTCAATCGGGAAACCATTTCCTTCCTCAGGTTCATCATTTCTCCAAACCATATCGAGCCAGACCCGGCCAAGGTAACTGCCGTCACTGACTGGCCCGTTCTGTCAACCTGCAAACAAATGCAACAATTCCTGGGTGTTGCAAACTTCTATTGACAATTTATCCATGGGTATATTTAGGTCACAGGTCCTCTCACCATGTTAACCTCACCAAAAGTCTGCTTCCACTGCATTCAACACACTTTGTAGAAGTAGATGGCTCAGACTTAGGGATGGGCACAGTATTGACCCAGAATGCTATGGAGGACAATCAGATGCATCCGTGTGCCTTTTTCTCCGGGCGCTTAATGCCTGCTGAGAGGAATTATGATGTAGGCAACTGGGAAATGTTAGCAGTGAAAGAAGCCCTGTCAGAATGGAGACACTGGCTGGAGGGAGCGGCAGTCCCCTTTACTGTATGGACTGACCATAAAAACCTGGAATACATCAGAACAGCCAGAACAACGGTTAAATCCCCGACAGGCCAGGTGGACGCTCTTCTTCGCCTGGTTCAAATTCACTATAACCTATCAACCTGGAAAGAGAAATGGCAAACCTGATGCCTCATCCTGATTATACCAGCCCACTACATCCACGACAGCCGAGACTCTGAAATCCACTGTCCCTAAATCCATGGTCACGGGGCCCTTACATAGGAGGTCAAAAAGTTAGTCCAGGAAGCTCTGACTCGCCACCCTGATCCTGGAGGGGGACCTCCTGGATGTACATTCGTGCCCCCTGAGGCACGATCTGCAGTGATACAGTTTTTCCATACCTCTAAGTTGGTATGCCATCCAGTATCCACAAGACCCTAGATCAAATTCGCTGCTGCTATTGGTGGCCGTCTTGCCAAGCCGATGTCCGCACTCCACACAGGCCCCCGCCAGGTTACTCCAACCTCTTCCTGTTCTTGGACACCCTTGGTCCCACATTGGACTGGATTTCGTGACTGGACTACTGGCCTCCCATGTGAAGCCCATGATCCTCACAGCCATGGACCAGATTTCAAAAGCTGCCCACTTCATTGCCCTTGAGAAGCTGCGTTCAGCCAAGGAGATTGCTGACCTCCTGGTCCACTATGTCCTCCAGCTGCATGGCATTCCTCAGGATATAGTGTCTGACCGAGGTCCTCAGTTCACCTCGCAGGTATGGAGGTGTTTCTGTGATGCACCGGGGGCCTCGGTCAGCCTCTCCTCTGGTTTTCACCCTGAAACAAATGGACAAACTGAACGAACTAATCAAGACAGAGAAACCATCCTTCGGTGCATTTCCGCTGACCACCCTACCTACTGGAGTTCTCATCTTCCTGGGTTGAATACACCCATAACAGCCAGGTATCTTCTGCCACGGGCTTATTGCCTGTTGAAGCCTCACTAGACTACCAACCCCCGCTCTTGCCAGAGCAAGAAGAGAAGCTCTCTGTACCATCAATTCAAGACCATTTACAAAGATGCCGCCAGGTGTGGAAATAAGCACAGACTGCTCTCAAGGACACTCAAGCTCAGACCCGCAGCCATGCAGACCGGAGGAGGACCCCAGCCCCTGACTACCAGCCCAGGCAGGAGGTCTAGTTATCTTCCAGAGACATTCCATTGCAAACTGAACCACTCAAACTGTCTCCCAGATTCATTGGCCCTTTTGTGGCTGACAAGCTAGTTAACCCCACAGCTGTTTGGCTACACCTGCCTCCGTCTCTACGGATTCACTGTGTTCCATGTCTCTCGACTCAAGCCTGTCTTATCCAGTGACCTCTGTCCTCCCGGACCTATGCCTCCTCCTGCCCAGATAGTCAATGGCCATCCCACCTGGACCGTCAAGGTGAACAAATTTATGAACCTGCCCAATTTTGTTTAAGTAATTATTGCACATTTCTGTAAATACTAGAAACTTCATTTCACTTCTCCAATATCAGTGTGTTCGTCTGCTATATGATATATTTAACTGAAATTTCTGATCCATACAACCAATGATTTATAAAGGAAAATCATGAAAATTATCAGGGCTGCCCAAACAGCCACAGTAATTAAGCAATCAACACCAAACTTGCTATGGTGACCGGGGGCACGAAGGGGGAGGTCACTGTGGCCCTTAGGTTGAAAGCGCACATGTGCGAACAGACACTCATGGTCAGCCTTATATATTAGATCCCGACCCACTCACTGGAGCCCTTATTTTCACAGTTCACGTAGTGCTCAGTTCAAGTAGCAGCATCACACTTTACCTACTACGTAGTAGCGGTTGGTGAGAGTGGACTTTAATTAGAATCCAAACCAGGCCAGAGCTCGCTGCATGCAAGTTAAGGCACGTTTTTCAGTTAAACTGTACCTGCTGTGTACAGCATGCAGACCGGTAGACTGTTGATATGCCTCCCAAGAAGCGAGGGGCGTGAGGTCGTAAAACCCCAAGTGCTAAACGGATGAAATGTGTGTGTTACAAGATCTACCAGCATCAGTTAGCTCAATCAAATTGTTGTCTCGTCGGGCCTTGTGCATGCGTGTACTACCAAAAACAGACTGTGTACATCCTCAGTGCAACGGAAAAAAATCACGTCAGAAATTAGTCCAGCTTTTCATTCTACGGCAACTTCCTCCTAACAGCCTCCAGACAGCGCAATGGATTTGTTTTGTGTGTGCCTGCGTGCGTTGTGTGTGTGTGGGCGTGCGTGCGTGCACGAGTGTGTGTGTGTGTGTGCATGCAAGTGTGCAGAGTGCAATGGTACCAAACGTATGGAACTAAACTACACTTTAAATGCAATGCAACACAAATAAGATGAATTAATCCATATCATGTGACATACAAAGCACCAATCAAATGACAAGGATCCACTCATGTACATATATATATATATGTGTGTGTGTGTGTGTATATATCTATATACTAAGCGTACTAAGTGTATATACTAACTGTGCTCTCAATCTGCCCATATCCACTGTAGTTATGGACGTACATCATGTCTCTTTCACAAATCCCCTTAATTGCCCACATTTTACTGTTAATTAGAACTGCCTCTGTGATATACAGCCAATTACCGCCAATTTTCACCAGATGGTGTATTCGCCTAGTGAGTATGAATCCATCCAGCTTCCATGTATGACATTCACGTGTGCAAAACCTCCGTTTATATACGGATTTCCATCAAAATGTGTTTCCATGTTCTGTTTTTAGCTTCATATAAACCCACTAACTTAAAAAAATATATATTTTATGGCTTTATTTTGACACGAAATGTGCTCCTCTCAAAATGTGTCTCCCTGTGAGTAAATCAAACTTACCCTTTCTCTTCTTCTATGGCATTAATGGCAGCCAGCATCTGCCACCTGCTGCATCAGTCCGTTATAGCAGTACTTAATCCTCTCCATGAGTCCAGTGTCTTTCAAGTACTTAAATAGCCAACACTTCCCCCTCTCACTTGACCTTTCTGCGAACATACTTCCTACAGAAACTTCTTTCAGACCTTACAATTGTGTTCTTTCAGTTTTTACTATTAATAGATTTGTCTGTATTTCATCAAGGTAGGCCATTGAAAATTATCTGAAGATGTTTTCTAGGGCACAAACATCCACAGATTCCAAATCTGCCATCACATTTGCACCAGCTAGTGGTTGGGGCTCCACAGACCCCGTTTTAATGCCAAAAATAGCACTTGGGCAAGCCCCCAGTGTAAGCCCCCTGCCCCCCCAAAAAAGCATAAAACAGTATAGTTTTGTGAAAGTACTGCTTCTTAATTATTGCAAACAAATGTCACCATGTTTATATCAATTTCAATTTATTCATTTTATATAGCACCAAATCACAACAGAGTTGCCTCAAGGCGCTTCACACACAACAATAAAAAAAAAACAAAATAAAATGAATTAAATTAAATTTAAAAAAGCACAGTAAAAGAATTAAAAAGCACAGTAAAAGAGTAAAAAGTAAAAAGCATAGTAACATATACGAGTATAACTGTCATTCCACAGAGACAGCTCTCACAAAAGTGGTTAATGATCTTCTGCTTGCAATGGATTCAGACACCATGACAGTTCTGTTGCTGTTTGATCTCAGTGCTGCGTTTGATACCGTGGATCAGGGGTGGGCAACCTGTTCCAGAAAGAGCCATGAGGGTGCAGGTTTTCTTTGCAGCCACTGACTCCACCAGGTGATTTCACAGATTAACTGATTCCATCTGCTCAAAGTGATATTAATCAGTAAAATCACCTGGTGGAGTCAGTGGCTGCAAAGAAAACCTGCACCCTCATGGCTCTTTCTGGAACAGGTTGCCCACCCCTGCCGTGGATCATCATATTCTACTCGATAGGCTGGAGAATCACTGACGTCATACCTAACCAGTCGTTCTCACTGTGTTTTGTACAGTAACACTACCTCTAAGCTTACTGACATGAAATTTGTGGTTCCACAGGGGTACATCTTAGGCCCCCTGCTTTTATCTCTTTATACCAGCCCTTGGGCACATATTGTGGCATTTTGCGGTTACCTTTAACTGCTATGCTGATGATACTCAGTTATACATGCCAATAACTGCTGGTAATCTGATCCACATAAAATCCTTGCATCAGTGAGAAGCTGGATGTCTAGCAACTTCCTATTTTTAAACTCTGATAACACTGAAATGATCGTTCTTGGTCCAGTGAGACATCGGCATCAATTTGACCAGTTAACGCTTAGCCTAGGCTTGTGTGTCATACATCACACTGACAAAGTGAGGAATCTTGGGGTAATTTTTTATCCTATGTTGTCCTTTGACCTCCACATTAGAGATTATGAGCAGTGATTTCTTCCACCTGCGAAATATAGCGAAGATTCATCCCATCCTGTCTATGGCTGATGCTGAGACCCTGAATCATGCGTTTGTCTCTTCTAGATCGGACTACTGCAATATTCTATTTTCTGGTTTACCGCAGTCCAGTATTAGGGGTCTCCAGTTGGTTCAAAATGCTGCTGCCAGAATTTTGACATGAAGCAGAAAGTTTGACCACATTACACCCATTTTGGCGTCTCTTCACTGGCTTCCTGTTCCAGTGAGATCAGATTTTAAGGTTCTGCTATTAACCTATAAAATTGTTCACGGACTGGCACCTCCATACCTAGCTAACCTAATTAAACCCTACATACCACCATGGGTGTTGCGTTCGAAATGTGCAGAACTACTTAGTGTCCCTTGGGTGAATAAAAAGTCTGCAGGTCACAGAGCTTTCTCTTATCGTGCGCCTTTTCTGTGGCATGATCTCCCTGCATCAATAAAACAGTCAGATTCTCTTCAGACTTTCAAGTCCAGACTTAAGACAAACTTATTTTCCCTTTCGTATGGCTAGCATACTGGCATAGTATGTTTCTATGCATTTACTCTTTGAATTCATTTTATTAGGAAACAGAATGGGCCGCAACCTCAACTTTATCTAAAGTCTGGGTCTTTTCGTGATGCTTAGGGCTAATGGCTGGTAATCACCTTAGTATTTCTTCTGTTTTTCTTGTTACTTAATGCTGACAAATTATACTGTATTTCTCTTTCTGATGCTTGATTCTGTTTTTTCTCTCTGTTTGAGGTGCGGCTCCATCCAGAGATGGGTGTGGTATCTGTTCTGGAAACCGTCCTGTGCACCGGCAACATTTTCTGTATGTTTGTTTTGTGAATTGTTTTGTAATTTGTGTCTGTAGCAGGGCCCAAGCAGAGGGCCACCCCTTTGAGTCTGGTCTGCTTGAGGTTTCTTCCTCAGAGGGAGTTTTTTCCTTTCCACTGTTGCTCTGCAGGTTGGTAAGGTTAGACCTTATTTGTGCGAGGCACCTTCAGGCAACCTTGTGATTTGGCGCTATATAAATGAAAATAAATTGAAATTGAAAATGAAACATAATATGCCACTATGCTAGCCATACGAAATCGAAAATAAGTGCATCTTAAGTCTGTACTTGAAAGTCTCTACAGAATCTGACTGCTTTATTCATGCAGGGAGATCATTCTACAGAATGGCGGCATGATAAGAGAAAGCTCTCTGACCTGCACACTTTTTATTCACCCTAGGGACACAAAGTAGTCCTGCACTCTGAGAATGCTGAACCCGGGCTAGTACGCAGGTTTTAATTAGGTCAGCTAGGTAGGGAGGTGCCAGGCCGTGAGCAGTTTTATAGGTTAGCAGCAGAACCTTAAAATCTGATCTCACTGGGACAGGAAGTCAGTGAAGAGATACCAAAATGGGTGTAATGTGGTCAAACATTCTGCTTTGTGTCAAAACTCTGGCAGCAGCATTTTAAACCAATTGGAGACCCCGAATGCTGGACTGCAGTAAAACAGCAAATAGAACATTGCAATAATCCAATCTAGAAGAGAGAAATGCATGAATCAGGGTCTCAGCATTAGCCATAGACAGGATGGGATGAATTTTCGCTATATTTTACAGATGAAAGTAAGCAGTCCTCATAATATCTCTAATATGGATGTCAAAGGACAATGTAGGATCAAAGATTTTATTACGCTTTCTTTCCAGTCTGGCCTTGAATTTTGTGCATTCTTATGATTTATTATAATCTGTCATTCCCATTTTACTGTTATATGGCTGGGGGGGCCTGGCTGCCGGTTTGTTTGTCTTTTTGTTTTCCTCCCAGGTGGCGTGCATTTGGGACTGAGTGGCTGTGTTGCTGAGGCTGTCAGGACCTCACCCTGATCACCTGCGACTCGTCAGGACTCACAGCTGAGGTGCATCTGGATGGATTGGAGCATGTTGGCATTTAAGACTGGAGTGCACAGTGTGTATTTGCCAGAGACTCGACCTTGTGACCAGACGGGTGAGATCGTCGTCTTGGGAGCCATCTCATCAGCAGCGGACGCTGAGAATGTCCAGGTTTGATGCACGGTCTGTGAAAGAGGAGGGGGTGAGGTCTCACGCTCGTCAGCACACTTCCTGAGGTACGTTGGATTTTGTGACTAACAGTTATACAGTCAGTAAATGTGGTGTCCCTCACACCTTATTGTATTGAGCTGTATGTTAGTCATGTATCAGCTTCCACTGCGGTGGAGTTTTGTGAACGGGATGTTCCATGCCTGCAGGTTGGGAAGCTGATCAGTAATCAAGCCAGGAAGTGTTTGCTGTTTGTACACCTTTAAGTGTTCTGTGTGTAGAGTGTGGACTCACATAATGGTTCCTTCTTTCACAGACTCGGTTGTTGCGGCCACCTGGGGGGTGTCGGCGGGGTCCTTGGGTCCGAAACAGCTTCTGGCTCCGGACCGTTAGCGCTGCTGGGAGCGCACCACGCCAGGCCGCACCTTTCTGTTATTACATTTTCACTGTTATGTATTAAATTCAGTTAGCCTTTGTACCGTGCTCTGCTTATTTCATACTGGGTCCTTCAAACGCTGGTCGGTTCTCCGAGCTGCGTCCGACACATAACAGTAGTCTCTGGCCAAACATCACGGACCCAGCGGTAGCAGAGACGGTAACGCGCCGGGAAGGCGGCAGCAGACGTTCAGTGGTTATCCGGATCAGTTGCGGGGCTCTCCGCCCGGAAGGTGCGTGTTTGAAACCCATTACTGGATACTAATTTGTGCTCTCTTGCAGCCGTGTTCCTGTGTTGTGCCTTATCCGTGGGTCGTGGTGGAGTGTGACTGGCGACGGCTTCGCGTCACACTCCGACCGGATAAGAGGTGTAAACGGGAGCTGCAAGAGTGCGTTTGTAATGGGTTCACGCGCACGGCGGAGCTCTGTTAGCACGGGTCGCTGGGCTTCCTGTGTTACAGTCATAGCCCCGTTTCCCCGGAGAAAGGTAACTACTGCGTCTGTTGTATCAGCTCCGGCGTTATTTAGTTGAGCACATTTTGGTTGTGTGTTGCACTCAGCTGCGCACACAAAAGCAGCTCGTTTGTTTTTTTCTGTCGCCCAAGGGGTTTTTTCATTTTTAGCACTCTGGTTCCCCCTTGTGGTGACTGAATCACGTTACCGTCAAGCTCTTGAGTAGGAACAGGTGTGTTCCATTTGGTTGAGCTTGACGGTATAACTCACTGATTTGTTTTGTGTTAGTTCATTTTGTGTGGGTGTTTTTTGAGTTGGTTTTTGTGTGGGCTTTTCTTTTTTGTTGTCCACTATTTGTCTGGGGGTGTGACCCTGTAGCCTTTGCAACAAAACAAAAAAAACACAAAGAGAACAGGGACCCAAACAACTGTGTGTTGGTCTGTTTTTTTTTTCCTTTGTTTCTTTTTGTTTCACATCCCCAGGGTTGGATGGTACGGTCCCCTGGGGGGTGATGGGGTGGTCTTTGGGTTGTTTTTTGTCTTTGTTTTTTGTTATGCCCTCTCTTCTCCTCTGACTCCAGCCGGGTGTGCCGTAGTGTCGGCATTGCTGGAGGGGTGCAGTTAGGTTGTGCTGGGCGTTTCCCAGGTAGCCTCTGCACCCGGGAGGGGAGGGGGGGGGGGGTTTGGGTTTTTTTTTGTTTTCCCTCCCCGTTTCCGCCCTCAGGGTTTGACTGTGGTGTCCTCTGGGGGGGAACGGGCGTTGGGTCCATCTAGCCGTGGACGGCCGGGGCTGGGTCCATTAGTCATGCGGGGAGGCGTCTCCTGGGGTTGACGAGTGGTCCTCTGGGGGGCGCTGGTGGTCCCCGTGGGTGACGTTGGATCCCAGAGGGACCTCGGCCGTGGTTATTACTCCTGGAGCTGGCGGGTGGCCCTCTGGGGGGTGTTGGTCCCTACGTGTCGTTTGGGGGGGAGGAGGGGGGGGGTATTTTGGCATTTGTTTGTGAGCTTAAATTTGGATTGTTTTTCTTTTCTCCCCTTCCCTGGGGTTTGATGGAACGGTCCTCTGGGGGGGGTGGGGGGGGGGGGGTGTGGGGGGGGGGGGTGTTTTAGTGTTTTTGTTTGTGGGCTTGGGTTGGGTTGTTTTTCCTTTCTCCCCTTCCCTGGGGTTTGATGGGACGGTCCCCTGGGGCGGGGGGGGATGTTTTGGTTGTTTTGTTTTCTGACTAATCACACATGTTTGGTTAAAGGCTGACCGCACAGGTGTAGGAACTCCTGGCCACACCTGTGCTGAGACTGTCAAACAAGGGCAAAGATGCAGCCAGTTCAACCAGTCTGTTGGAGGACGAACGCAGACGCGGTTTCCAGCCATGGTCCCTGGAGGGGGGGTGTTTCTCCTGGGCCAGGTGTGTGTGGTCGCCGGGAGGCTTCCCGTGAGGGTGGGGTACTGTTATATGGCTGGGGGGGCCTGGCTGCCGGTTTGTTTGTCTTTGTGTTTTCCTCCCAGGTGGCGTGCATTTGGGACTGAGTGGCTGTGTTGCTGAGGCTGTCAGGACCTCACCCTGATCACCTGCGACTCGTCAGGACTCACAGCTGAGGTGCATCTGGATGGATTGGAGCATGTTGGCATTTAAGACTGGAGTGCACAGTGTGTATTTGCCAGAGACTCGACCTTGTGACCAGACGGGTGAGATCGTCGTCTCGGGAGCCATCTCATCAGCAGCGGACGCTGAGAATGTCCAGGTTTGATGCACGGTCTGTGAAAGAGGAGGGGGTGAGGTCTCATGCTCGTCAGCACACTTCCTGAGGTACGTTGGATTTTGTGACTAACAGTTATACAGTCAGTAAATGTGGTGTCCCTCACACCTTATTGTATTGAGCTGTATGTTAGTCATGTATCAGCTTCCACTGCGGTGGAGTTTTGTGAACGGGATGTTCCATGCCTGCAGGTTGGGAAGCTGATCAGTAATCAAGCCAGGAAGTGTTTGCTGTTTGTACACCTTTAAGTGTTCTGTGTGTAGAGTGTGGACTCACATAATGGTTCCTTCTTTCACAGACTCGGTTGTTGCGGCCACCTGGGGGGTGTCGGCGGGGTCCTTGGGTCCGAAACAGCTTCTGGCTCCGGACCGTTAGCGCTGCTGGGAGCGCACCACGCCAGGCCGCACCTTTCTGTTATTACATTTTCACTGTTATGTATTAAATTCAGTTAGCCTTTGTACCGTGCTCTGCTTATTTCATACTGGGTCCTTCAAACGCTGGTCGGTTCTCCGAGCTGCGTCCGACACATAACATTTACTTCAGTATATACTAGGTGGCGCTGTTATTGCTGCAAATGTCTTTTACTGCCACCTGGTGTTGTGAGAGAGAGATTGATAAATTTTATTGACAACTTCATAACATAATCAGAAAACAAAAGTTACATCCATTTTGATTACACTGCAGAGTCAGTCATTTCATAATTATTATGACTTAAAAAAATGCAGTTTAACCTTGTTAAATAAGGGCTCAGTGTGTCTGTTATAGCTGCTCCTTCAAAATACTTTAACAGCTTTCTTTTGGCAGCTCATACGTTGTCTCAGTATACTGCTGCACACTTTCCTGAGTCAGAGACTCACGATTAGTACTCTTTTTCACTGTCCATAGCCTATATATATATATATATATATATAAAGTAAGTCCCTTCAGCTGCTCCCTTGTTTGTACTCGGGGTCACCACAGCAAATCCAAGGTGGATCTGCATGTTGAATTGGCACAAGTTTTATGCCGGATGCCCTTCCTGATGCAACTCCACATTACATGGAGAAATGTGGCAGGGGTGGGATTTGAATCCGGAACCTTCTGAACTGAAACCAAGCGCATTAACCACTTGGCCACCACCCCTGCATATATATATATATCAAATCAAATCAAATCAATTTTATTTATATAGCGCCAAATCACAACAAACAGTTGCCCCAAGGCACTTTATATTGTAAGGCAAAAGCCATACAATAATTACAGAAAAACCCTAACGGTCAAAACGACCCCCTGTGAGCAAGCACTTGGCAACAGTGGGAAGGAAAAACTCCCTTTTAACAGGAAGAAACCTTGAGCAGAACCAGGCTCAGGGAGGGGCAGTCTTCTGCTGGGACTGGTTGGGGCTGAGGGGCGAGAATCAGGAAAAAGACATGCTGTGGAAGAGAGCAGAGATCAGTCACTAATGATTAAATGCAGAGTGGTGCATACAGAGCAAAAAAAGGTGAATAAAAACAAACACTCAGTGCATCATGGGAACCCCCCAGCAGTCTAAGTCTATAGCAGCATAACTAAGGGATGGTTCAGGGTCACCTGATCCAGCCCTAACTATAAGCTTTAGCAAAAAGGAAAGTTTTAAGCCTAATCTTAAAAGTAGAGAGGGTGTCTGTCTCCCTGATCCGAACTGGGAGCTGGTTCCACAGGAGAGGAGCCTGAAAGCTGAAGGCTCTGCCTCCCATTCTACTCTTAAAAACCCTAGGAACTACAAGTAAGCCTGCGCTCTATTGGGGTGATATGGTACTATGAGGTCCCTAAGATAAGATGGGACCTGATTATTCAAAACCTTATAAGTAAGAAGAAGAATTTTAAATTCTATTCTAGAATTAACAGGAAGCCAATGAAGAGAGGCCAATATGGGTGAGATATGCTCTCTCCTTCTAGTCCCCGTCAGTACTCTAGCTGCAGCATTTTGAATTAACTGAAGACTTTTCAGGGAACTTTTAGGACAACCTGATAATAATGAATTACAATAGTCCAGCCTAGAGTAACTAAATGCATGAATTAGTTTTTCAGCATCACTTTGAGACAAGACCTTTCTAATTTTAGAGATATTGCGCAAATGCAAAAAAGCAGTCCTACATATTTGCTTAATATGCACATTGAAGGACATATCCTGATCAAAAATGACTCCAGGATTTCTCACAGTATTACTAGAGGTCAGGGTAATGCCATCCAGAGTAAGGATCTGGTTAGACACCAAGTTTCTAAGATTTGTGGGGTGTTAAATGCCGTCTTCCATTCGTCTCCCTTCCGGATCCGAACCAGGTGATAAGCATTCCTAAGATCCAGTTTTGTGAAAATCTGGGCTCCATGCAGGGGCGTGAACACTGAATCTAACAGGGGCAGAGGGTATCGGTTGCGAACTGTGATCTTGTTCAGCCCCCTGTAATCAATGCATGGACGGAGTCCGCCGTCTTTCTTGCCCACAAAAAAGAAACCAGCACCCGTCGGGGAGGTGGAGTTCCGGATCAGCCCGGCAGCTAACGAGTCCCGGATGTAGGTCTCCATTGATTTGCGTTCCGGACGTGAGAGGTTGTACAGCCTGCTGGACGGGTACTCAATGCCCGGGATCAGATCAATGGCACAATCATACGGACGGTGCGGGGGAAGGGTAAGCGCCAGATCTTTGCTGAAAACGTCAGCAAGATCGTGGTACTCACATGGCACCGCCGTCAGATTGGGGGGGACTTTAACCTCCTCACTAGCTGTCACACCAGGCGGAACCGAGGATCCGAGACACTCCCAGTGGCAGGTTTCGCTCTACTGAGCCACAACCCCAGACGGCCAATCAATCCGGGGATTGACATACACATATGGAACTCACACAACAAAAACACACGAGACTCCAGATATGAACCAGAAAACAGACACCCGCTCAGACATAGACCAGACAGAAACGGCCCAGGGTCGCATACACACACAGATGTAGAACAAAAAGGGGGGTGAGGCAACAGACAAAGCATATTCAGACAAGGACAAATCCAAAAACTAAAGACACAGAGAGGACCAGGGGAACACACACACACACAACAGTTTGTAGTTGGTCCAGCAAAGACTTACTGAGGCTAGGGAACAGCGAATTACAATAGTCAAGATGCATAGAGGCATGAATGATTTTTTCAGCTCAGCTTGAGACACGTTTCTAAGGCAGGCAATATTTTGTAAATGGAAGAAACAAAATTGCACAAGATGAGTAATGTGTGTAGAGCCTGATCAAAAGTAACCCAGATTTCTGACTGCTGAGTGAGCAGAAGAGGACAGCGAGCCAAGGTTCTTAACCCTCTGGAGTCGAATGATGCACAGCGAGAGGGCTGGAATGAAACAGGACTTCCTCAGCTGCAGCGGGACAGAGGGGTGTTACCATTGGTGGAAAACTCAAGAACTAACCAATCACATTCACCAACTCCACGTGGGATTGATGACAACACACAGACTCCACCTGGGTGTGTGTGTGTGTGTGTGTGTGTGTGTGTGTGTGTGTGTGTGTGTGTGTGTGTGTGTGTGTGTGTGTGTGTGTGTGTGTGTGTGTGTACGCACGTTTTGCGAACGGGACTTTTCTTCCATGTCTCTCTGTCTGCAACAGCAAACAAGTAAAAGAACATACACATATTTTTCTTTTATCACTGGTGTAAAATATATTGCCAAATAAACAATGATCCCCAATCCACGTAATTTGCTTGCTGAGCGAAAGGAAATTGTGGTTTCATGCGGAGCGAAAAGGAGAAAGTGATCAGTTTTGAAAGTTGTGTGTTATTTGCTGTGCTTGGAATGTGTTTTAGTGTGGGTGGTGGAGTGTTTTAACGTTTGTGGTTAGTGTGTGGTGTAATTTTTTTTATCTATTTAGTGCGTCAAAATAATCAGGCATCTGGAACAGCGCGTCAGGTCACAGTTTGATCATAAAATTAAAAAAAGGAAGTTGTGTTGAGTATGACAACTCTTGTTCATGCATACTTAGTAGTTCATAATTTCCTACTACATTGAATGTCAATTCCGAGGCTGTTTTGTTATTCATTCATACACTTAAGAATTTTCATGTTCTGAGTTTATAAAAAAAAAACTTGTTCTGTAAAATAGTTCATTTACTATTGTGATCAAAAACATATTCATGTTCTGTGTTTATACAAAACTTGTTCTATAAATAGTTCCTTTACTACTGTGATCAAAAACATTGCTGTGCTGGGTTTTTTCCTGCCTGCTCTTTTTCTGTCTCTATCTCTCTTGTCTGTGTCTCTTGGTGCTTGGTGGTGGGCGTTGCACTCGGTTTTGGCCACACCCATTTCTGGATCTTTCCATACACCTGTTTCTAATCTGCATCTCATCACCTGGGTGGATTTATGTCCCACTGGTGGCACTACTCCTTCGCCAGATCGTTGCGCCTTGTGCCTTCGCTTCCAGCCTTGTATTCATGTCTCCTAGTCCTGCTACCACGTTGTGTTTCGACCACCTGCCTGTTTGTATTGACCACGCCTTAAGCCTGATGTTTTTGATCTGTTTGCTTGTTTTGGACTGCCTTGCCATGTACTGGACCCCACTGAATCCTTCAGTAAACGCCTTTGCGAACCAATGCTACGTTGTTGAGTCCTCCAATTGTGTCCAGACATTTCTGTCCACTATTCCTGGTAGAACGGTCTGGCCAACAATGGACACAGCAGACTCAAACACATACCAGCTAGCAGTTCGTGATCATAGTCGCCAGCTAGCAGAACAGGAAGATCACCTCAGAGACCTTTGTTCTGGCATCTGCGACCTTGCTAAACGGCAAGACGCTTTCATGACCTCTGTAAGCTCACAGATCAATCAGCTTGTAGCTGCTGTGACACATCAGGCCTCCTCTAACTCGCTTCCCACCATTAACAACCAACCACTTCCGGGAGCGAGTGCTGCCCCGCCGATACCTACAGCTGCTCCAGTTTTTTGTAATCAGCTGTCTCGACCTGAACGTTTCTCCAGGGAATCCGGAGACGCTACACCTTTTCTCACCCAATGTGAACTTCACTTTGAGTTAATGTCAGCAATGTTTCCGTCCGTTCGGACAAAGATAGCATTCATCATTACTCACCTAACCGGACAGGCGGCAGCGTGGGCCTTGGCAGAGTGGAGCAGGCAGTCACCGGCGTGCGACTCCCTCCTGGCGTTCAAGACTGCTTTACTCCAAGTTTTTCAGCACACATCACCAGGATGTGAGGCAGCCCGTTCCCTCATGCGGCTCCGGCAGGGAAGCAGACGAGTCGCTGACTACGCCATCGACTTCCGCATCCTGGCAGTAAAGAGTGAATGGAACTCGGCAGCGCTCCAGGATGTGTTTTTCTGCAGACTCTCCGACCAGATCCAAAACAAACTTGTTGCCATTAACCTTCTGGAAGATTTGGACGAACTCATCACACTCGCCATCCGCACCGACCGCCGGCTGACGGACCAGTCTCAACGCAACGTACACCTCCCGACTCAGCGCACCGCGATGACTCCTGCTCACCACACTGGGCCTCCTCCCCCTGGCTGCAGCCCTTCACGTCCTTCCACGGAAGAGCCCACGCAGTCGGAATGCGCCCGGCTAACTGCTAAGGAACGGCAGCGACACAAAGACCTGGGCCTTTGTTTTTATTGTGGGCGGGCTGGACATGTGGTCACTGAGTGTCAATCCAGGGGTGCCCTCGCGCGGTCACAACCAGTACTGCGGGTGAGTCAGAATTCCATTTCTTCAGTAACTCCTCAAAACGTAATCACAGCCAGGTTTTTCTCAGAGCGTTCATCCTGTATGGTGCCGGTGTTTATTGACTCTGGCTCAGACGCTAATTTGATGCAATCTTCTTTCACCAGGTCCCTACATCTTAAGTTAAACCGCCTCCCACATCCTCTGGTGAAGCATGCTGTGGACGGCCTTGAGCTCGGTCGTATCACTCATTGCACTGAGTCAGTCCGGTTGATTATTGCAGAAAATCACTCTGAGATGATACGTTTTCACATATTTGATAAAATGACTCGCTCGGCTATTTTGGGGCATCCCTGGCTAAAGAGGCATTGTCCTCAATTAAATTGGTCCGCGGGACAAATTAGTTCCTGGGGACCCGACTGCGCAGGTCGGTGCCTAATCAGTTCCACTAAATCAGTCGTAACATCTACGATCTCACTGGAGTTCTGTTGTGTTATCATGACCTTGCAGAGATTTTTAGTAAACCAAAGCTAAATCACTACCTCCGCATCGTCCTTACAATTGTGCCATTGAGCTACTTCCCGGTACCAGTCCTCCACGAGGAAAACTGTTTTCTCTATCTGCCCCAGAATGCATCGCCATGAATGAGTATATCCAGGAATCATTAGAGGCAGGTTTGATTCGACCCTCGTCTTCGCCCGCAGGGGCAGGGTTCTTCTTCGTGGAAAAGAAAGACAAGTCACTCCATCCATGCATAGACTATCGCGGCCTTAATGATGTTGCTGTCAAGAACCGCTATCCCCTGCCTCTCATCACCACTGAACTACTAGAGGGTGCCACAATCTTTACCAAGCTTGACTTACGTAACGCATACCATTTAGTGCGTACTAAGCAAGGGGATGAATGGAAAACGGCATTCTATACTCCCACAGGCCACTATGAGCACCTTGTCATGCCCTTTGGGTTAACTAACGCACCTGCAGTGTTTCAGAATTTGGTTAATGATGTCTTGCGCAAGTATCTGAATAAGTTTGTATTTGTTTATCTGGACGATATTCTGATTTTTTCTCCAGATGAAGAAACTCACGTGCGGCATGTTTGCTTGGTTCTGGAAACCCTATTATGCAATCACCTGTTCGTAAAAGCTGAAAAGTGTGAATTCCATAGATCCACGGTGTCGTTCTTAGGGTTCATGATTTCAAAGGGGGAGATTCGGATGGATCCACAGAAGGTGGCAGCTGTTCGCGATTGGGCTACCCCTAAGACCCGAAAAGAGGTCCAGAGATTTCTCGGATTCGCTAATTTTTACCGTAAATTTATCCGTAATTTCAGTTCCATAGCTGCACCACTGCACAATGTCACCTCATCCCTCCGGGCTTTTAATTGGACCCCTGAGTGTGATGAGGCCTTTCAGGTCCTAAAGAGTCGCTTTACAGCAGCCCCGTACTACTCCTTCCTGACCCCGCCCGACAATTCGTGGTTGAGGCTGACGCTTCCGACATAGGTGTTGGAGCGATCCTGTCCCAATATAACCCATCAGACAAGAAATTACACCCATGCACTTTTCTGTCTAAAAAATTATCTCCTGCAGAATGAAATTATAGCATAGGTGACCGAGAACTGCTGGCGGTTAAAGTGGCCCTGGAGGAGTGGTGCCATTGGCTTGAGGGGGCACAAGTGCCATTCTTGGTATGGACTGATCACAAAAATTTAGAGTATTTGTGCTCAGCTAAATGGTTAAATTCCAGGCAGGCTCGTTGGGCTATTTTCTTTAGCTGTTTTATTTTTGTACTGTCATACCGCCCTGGATCCAAAAACGGCAAACCGGACACACTCTCCCAACAAAGGGATCCTTAAATTGCTCCGTCAGAGCCTGGTACAGTCCTTCCAGAGTCTTGTTTTGTTTCTGCCATCACCTGGGATATTGAGTCTAAGGTTCGTTCGGCTGTACGTGACGTACCCGTTCCTCCAGGGTGCCCTAAAGGGAAACTATTTGTACCTGTGTCCCTAAGAGGGGAAGTTATACACTGGGGACACGATAGCCGGTTTGCCTGCCACCCAGGTATCAAACATACTTTGCACATTGTTCAGGAGAGGTTTTGGTGGCCCTGCCTGCGTTCCGATATCACCGATTACGTCAAGGCCTGCCAGACCTGTGCTATGCATAAATCCTCCACACACTCATCATCCGGTAAATTACTGACTTTGCCCATTCCAATGAGACCTTGGTCTCACATTTCCATTGACTTTGTCACAGGACTCCCGCCCTCTAAGGGGTACACAGTAATATTAACGGTTGTGGATCGTCTCTCTAAAATGGCCCATTTCGTACCCTTGCCAGGACTACCTACTGCCAAAGGGACTGCTGAGGTTTTGTTGACTAATGTTTTTAGGCTGCATGGTATCCCACAGGACATAGTCTCGGATCGAGGGCCTCAATTCGTCTCTCAGTTCTGGAAAGAGTTCTGTTGCCTGCTGGGGGTCACCTCCAGCCTAACCTCGGGACACCACCCACAAGCCAACGGCCAAACTGAAAGAGTTAATCAAGAGTTGGAAAAGGGCCTGCGTATCCTGGCTTCTCAGCATCCGGCCACCTAGGCCTCACAGTTAGTGTGGATTGAGCTAGCGCATAACTGCTTACCATCACGCACCGCAACGACTCCTGCTCGCCACACTGGGCCTCCTCCCCCTGGCTGCAGCCCTTCACGTCCTTCCACAGAAGAGCCCACGCAGTCGGAATGCGCCCGGCTAACTGCTAAGGAACGGCAGCGACACAAAGACCTGGGCCTTTGTTTTTATTGTGGGCGGGCTGGACATGTGGTCACTGAGTGTCAATCCAGGGGTGCCCTCGCGCGGTCACAACCGGTACTGCGGGTGAGTCAGAATTCCATTTCTTCAGTAACTCCTCAAAACGTAATCACAGCCAGGTTTTTCTCAGAGCGTTCATCCTGTATGGTGCCGGTGTTTATTGACTCTGGCTCAGACGCTAATTTGATGCAATCTTCTTTTCTCTCAAAAATTCTTGAAAGGGTAGTTGTAAAACAGCTAACTGATCATCTGCAGAGGAATGGTCTATTTGAAGAGTTTCAGTCAGGTTTTAGAATTCATCATAGTACAGAAACAGCATGAGTGAAGGTTACAAATGATCTTCTTATGGCCTCAGACAGTGGACTCATCTCTGTGCTTGTTCTGTTAGACCTCAGTGCTGCTTTTGATACTGTTGACCGTAAAATTTTATTACAGAGATTAGAGCATGCCATAGGTATTAAAGGCACTGCGCTGCAGTGGTTTGAATCATATTTATCTAATAGATTACAATTTGTTCATGTTAATGGGGAATCTTCTTCACAGACTAAGGTTAATTATGGAGTTCCACAAGGTTCTGTGCTAGGACCAATTTTATTCACTTTATACATGCTTCCCTTAGGCAGTATTATTAGACAGCATTGCTTAAATTTTCATTGTTACGCATATGATACCCAGCTTTATCTATCCATGAAGCCAGAGGACACACACCAATTAGCTAAACTGCAGGATTGTCTTACAGACATAAAGACATGGATGACCTCTAATTTCCTGCTTTTAAACTCAGATAAAACTGACGTTATTGTACTTGGCCCCACAAATCTTAGAAACATGGTGTCTAACCAGATCCTTACTCTGGATGGCATTACCCTGACCTCTAGTAAAACTGTGAGAAATCTTAGAGTCATTTTTGATCAGGATATGTCATTCAAAGCGCATATTAAACAAATATGTAGGACTGCTTTTTTGCATTTAGGCAATATCTCTAAAATTAGAAAGGTCTTGTCTCAGAGTGATGCTGAAAAACTAATTCATGCATTTATTTCCTCTAGGCTGGACTATTGTAATTCATTATTATCAGGTTGTCCTAAAAGTTCCCTGAAAAGCCTTCAGTTAATTCAAAATGCTGCAGCTAGAGTACTAACGGGGACTAGAAGGAGAGAGCATATCTCACCCATATTGGCCTCTCTTCATTGACTTCCTGTTAATTCTAGAATAGAATTTAAAATTCTTCTTCTTACTTATAAGGTTTTGAATAATCAGGTCCCATCTTATCTTAGGGACCTCATAGTACCATATCACCCCAATAGAACGCTTCGCTCTCAGCATCCGGCCACCTGGGCCTCACAGTTAGTGTGGATTGAGCTAGCGCATAACTGCTTACCATCTACATCCACAGGCTACTCCCCATTTCATGTGTCACATGGATTTCAGCCGGCTTTGTTTCCTCCCACAGACTTGACCTCCTGGGTGCCCTCTGCCTTGTCCCTCATCCTTCGCTGCCGGCGAACCTGGGAGTGGGCTCGTCAGGCTCTGCAACGTTCGTCTATGGCCTATAAGACCACAGCCGATAGGAAGAGGTCTCCGGCACCTGCCTACACCCCAGGTCAGAAAGTCTGGCTCTCCACTTGCCACCTGTCCATCCGTGGTCTCCCCAGGAAGCTCACTCCCAGGTTTGTTGGTCCATTCCCCATCGCTAAGGTGATTAACCCTGTTTCGGTCCGTCTGCTTTTGCCTGGGTCCATGAAGGTGCACCCCACCTTCCACGTCAGCCATGTGAAGCCTGTCCACACTAGCCCTTTGTGCCCTCTTGCCGTTCCCCCGCCTCCCACCCGGTTTGTGGGTGGTGGGCCGGTCTTCTCTGTTCGGTGCCTCCTGGGGTCTCGGCGGCGTGGGGGGGGGGGGGGGGTGCAGTACCTGGTGGACTGGGAGGAGTATGGGCCTGAAGAACGGTCCTGGATCCCCTTCCCGTTTCATTCTGGACCTTATCGCGGACTTTCATGCTCAGCACCCTGGTTCCCCTGGGCCGTCGGGGGTCAGCCCTTAGAGGGGGGGTCCTGTCATGATTTGTACCTGTGCTTTAGGTTTTTATGGGTTTCTTGGTGCTGGTTTTTTCCTGCCTGCTCTTTTTCTGTCCCTATCTCTCTTGTCTGTGTCTCTTGGTGCTTGGTGGTGGGCGTTGCACTCGGTTTTGGCCACACCCATTTCTGGATCTTTCCATACACCTGTTTCTAATCTGCATCTCATCACCTGGGTGGATTTATGTCCCACTGGTGGCACTACTCCTTCGCCAGATCGTTGCGCCTTGTGCCTTCGCTTCCAGCCTTGTATTCATGTCTCCTAGTCCTGCTACCACGTTGTGTTTCGACCACCTGCCTGTTTGTATTGACCACGCCTTAAGCCTGATGTTTTTGATCTGTTTGCTTGTTTTGGACTGCCTTGCCATGTACCGGACCCCACTGAATCCTTCAGTAAACGCCTTTGCGAACCAAAGCTACGTTGGTGAGTCCTGCAATTGTGTCCAGACATTTCTGTCCACTATTCCTGATAGAATGTCAGTTCTGAGGCTGTTCTGTAAATATTCATTCATAGACTTAAGAATATTCATGTTCTGAGTTCATAAAAACTTGTTCTGTAAATAGTTCTCTTACTATTGTGATCAAAAATATTGATTTGAATCTCAATTTTGAGGCTGTTCTGTAAATAATTTTCAAACAAACAATAAATATAGCAACTTCTGATCAATCCATATCAATTTCAGACTTAAAAAAATAATGTACTGATTTAAACCCCAGCCATTTCAGGTTAAACCACACCCACTACAAGTACAGATACAGATAATTTAGATGGTTGAACAGATACAGATACAGATAGTGGTGTACTCGTTCATCCCTAGACTTTATTGTTCTGATCTGGACGAATGGGAGCATTCACTGATCTGTGCACACAGATTTGCACAGTGAATCGGACCGCATGCTTCTCATTCCATCTCCTCCAGGACGCGTGTGCTTCTGCACAGAACAGGGTGGAGACATACACTGCTCCAGCAGTCAGCAGGCTCCAGGGGCGGAGAACACAGGAGTTCAGGTAGAGACTCCCCCGCCCACCAAAGTCCAAAACACTTTTTTCTATTCTTTTGTTTTGTTTTGTTTTTTGGGCCACTAACACAGTCAGGACAGTCTGTACCAATATCAATAATAATAATAATAATAACAAAAAATACTACAAAAACAAGGAATTAGGGAAAATGCACATGGATATTGAGGTGTAATATTTGTGCTAATTCCTGGAGCTTCTGATGTGCATTGAACAGGAATTGTTTTCTGAGTGGCACAAATATAATTTGTGTGGCATCTTATTGCATGTAAATAGCCACAAAAATGCCGGAAGCATTTCCTGCATTTTAATGTGAATTGTTGTATATAACTGTTTATGCTACATTTTTAGATATATGTTTGAAGTTTACAATTTATATTTACATTCTAAGTTATGAAAATGATTTGTTAAAAATATTTCTGGTTTTCACAGTAAAAAAAAAACAACCTTTTTTTGTCATTCGATTTTATGTTTTGGGGTGAATATTGGGTCACTGTTTTAATGCAGTATGTCAGAATGAAAGAAAAACTGCAAAGTCACACAGGTGAGGTTGTGCTGAAAAAAAGATGACACCAAACAAGGCCAGGTAAACAGTTTTCTAAGGTAAATTATGAAGGTAAAACCAAAAGTAGTCAAAAACGTTCAAAAATAGCCAAGACTCTAGAGGATTAATCACTGAGGGAACAAGGTCCTCAGAGGAACAAACAAGAACTTCAGTTTTTGGTGTATTAAGTGACACATAATTAGCAGCCATCCAGTTTTTTTTTTTTTATCACATTAACAGTTTGAAGGACAGACACCTTAGTAACATTTGATGGAGTAAAGAACACAGCTGTACAGCTGTATGTCATCTGCATAACATGCTATGAGACATCATTAAAAGAATGCAAAACGTGTCCAAGTGGGAGCAAATACTAAACAAATAAAATATGTCCCAGAATGAAACCTTGGGGCACACCACAGGACAGAATCGCTGAAGAGGATGTATATTTAGCTGCTGCAGCTGCTGCAACTGAGAAGCTCCTGTTAGAGAGATAGGATAAACCCAATCATGGGCTGACTCAGAGATGTTCTTAATCTCTCAATTAAAACACCATGATCAACAGCGTCAAAAGCTGCAAGATAGATCCAAAAGTACAAGAACCGAATATTCCCCTGCATCAAATAATGCACCTGTCTTAAAATATCATTTGAAACTCTGAGAAGAGCTGTTTCTGTAGAGTGCACATGATGGAAACCAGATTGACATTTATCAAGTACATTGTTTTCAGTTAAAACCTCATTACACTGTTTGGCCATTTCTCTAATACTTTAAATAAAAGGGAATTTAGAAATCGGTCTAAAATTCTAAGGAAGAGAAGAATCAGTATGAGGCTTTTTTAAAAGAGGGTGAATAACAGCCTGTTTAAAATACTGAGGGACACAGCCAGAAATCAATGATGTGTTGATTATTGATAACGGTGTGAATAACTTTTTTGAATAATGAAATGAGGACAATATCGAGCAGGCAGGAGGAAGGTGTGTGGAGCTTTGTGGATTTCCACAAAAGCTCCAGTTTCCAACACGTTCTCCTAAAACTGCAAATACTATTATTCATCCAGGGGGAGGAGTTATTCAAAGAGGTGTGTCTGGTTTTAAAAGGAGCCACTCTGTCTAAAATAGACAGGCAATGATGATTAAAAGAATTAATTTAAATATTTACATCATCTGAAATAAAAATCTCATCAGGATTAAAAGGCGCACAGAATACATCTACAGTAGGATAATAAAAATGTGAGAGCAAATCACATGAGGAGCAGACAGACAATCCAGATTAAAAAGAAACCAACATAATCAGATGTAAAAATGTCCTCAGAATGAATAGAGTCAATATTTAGGCCAAGAGTAAAAACAATACCTAAAACGATGTCCTTTGTTATGTGTGGGACCAGACACATTCTGGCCCCAAATCACGGCTGACCAGTCGATCGTCGGCTGTCAGAAACACTGAAACGTCCAACGTGAACCTGAACTACACTACTGGCCAATCACATTTTGTGCTTAATGATGATGTCATCAGTAAGCGACAGTCAGTCTGCCATAAATAAACACACAACAGACGGACTAAAATGTTTGATTTTACAAACATTTTTGACTGTTAAACGTTGATCACTTTACCAGCAAAAAAATGTTATACTGAAAGTTATCAGAACTAAATTTATCGGAAGATAATTGGTCCGATGATGGTTTTAAAACTTTTCTGAAAAGCTAATCTGCTAGCAAAAACATTATCTTTGATAATTATCTGCTATTGGATTAGCTGAACTGTGCCCACCACTGGTGGCAGCAATGCACCAATAAGGATGCTGGCTGTCATTAAATGCCATAGAAATTAAAGAATTTCTCAAATGTTCAAGTCATGCTGAATATGCACAGCTAAAAGACAGTCAATGGCTTTTGGATTCAGCCTTTCTTTCAACATGATCAGCTCCATGAACACATTTAAAAGCAAGTTACACCTGCTATCAAGCAGTTTGCAACAGTCTGACGTGCTGAAGTGTCCACACATTGATACAGAACTTAGGGATCAGGACAAAGATTGTGTGGAGCTTGAGAGTGCACGTTACGATGATCAAGTGCAGAGCATCTTGTCAGAATTTGACAGGCAGTTTGCTGACTTTGCATCCATTGGGCCTGTTGTCAGTTTTCCATTTGTGGAAAATATACAGTAGTATGTAAAGGTTTGGGCACCCCTGATGATTTCCATGATTTTCCTTTATAAATCATTTTTGTCTGGATCAGCAATTTCAGTTAAATATATCATATAGCAGACAAACACAGTGATATTTGAGAAGTGAAATTAAGTTTATAAGATTTACAGAAAGTGTGCTATAATTATTTAAACAAAATTATGCAGGTGCATAAATTTGGGCACCCCAACAGAAAAAAATACATCAATATTTAGTAGATCCTCCTTTTGCAGAAATAACAGCCTCTATACACTTCCTATAGCTTCCAATGATAGTCTGAATTCTGGTTGAAGGTATTTTGGACCATTCTTTACAAAACATCTCCAGTTAAATCATGTTTGTTTGTTTAAAAGCATGGACATCCCGCTTAAAATCACACCACAGATTTGCAATAATATTCAGATCTGGGGACTGAGATGGCCATTGTACTTGTTCCTCTGCATGAATGTCTTAGTAGATTCTGAGCAGTGTTTAGGGTCATTGTCTTGTTGAAAGATCCAGCCCTGGCGCAACTTTGTCACTGATTCATGAACATTGTTGTCAAGAATCTGCTGATATTGGAATCCATGTGACCCTCAACTTTAACAAGATTCCCAGTACCTGCACTGGCCACACAGCTACACAGCAAATTTTACTGTAGATAGCAAGTGTTTTTCTTGGAATGCTGTGTTCTTTTTCAGCCATACATCCCGCCCCTTGTTATGTCCAAATAGATCAATTTTAGTTTTGTCAGTCCACAGCTCCTTATTCCAAAATGAAGCTGGCATCTCCAAATGTGCTTTAGCATACCTCACGTGACTCTGTTTGTGGCGTGTATGCAGAAAAGGCTTCTGCTTTACAGCATCATACAGCATCTCCTTGTGCAAAGTGCGCTGGATAGTTGAATGATGCACAGAGACACTATCTGCAGCAAGATCATGTTGTAGGTCTTTGGAGCAGGTCTGTGGGTTGACTATGACATCTATTAGTGTGTTTATTTGCTATGTGGAAGAGTGCAGGGAAATTTTAAAAGAGATTAGGTGTAATTTGCATGAGGACAGAATTTTAATTGACTCACAATCAGTTACTCAAGTTTTTAAATCAATGTACACTAATAAAGCTACAGGGCCAGACAATATGTCTGCTTTTCTTTTAAAAACATTTGCAGAGGAGCTCACTCCAGCTTGGCATCAACTCTTCCAGCTCTCTATTGATACTTATTCAGTACCTGAGCTTTGGAAGAGATCAGTTATTATTCCAGTTTCCAAGAAATCATGCCCCCAAGTGAATAATGATTTTCGGCCAGTGGCCCTAACCTCTAATGTAATGAAAGCATTGGAGAAACTGTTAATTCAGGAGCTTACTGTAGACGTGGAGCCACACTTGGATCAGTATCAGTTTGCGTATAAAAGGAAGCGGAGTACGAGTGATGCCATTTTAACTATAATGAACTTGGTTTTAAAGCATCTTGAGAGTTCCTCTGCATATGCCAAATTAGTTTTTATTGATTTTAGTTCTGCTTTTAACTGTATCCGGTGACATATCCTTCTTCAAAAAAAGATTCAGTTGAATGTGAACCCTTTTTTAATTAAGTGGTATCATTCTTTTTTGACAAACAGGTCACAGCAGGTGAAGGTCAATTCTGTCTGCTCTGATATTGCATTAAGTAGCACTGGTGCCCCTCAGGGCTGTGTTAGTTCACCTTTTTTATTTACACTGTATACCAATGACTGTATCAGCTATCAGCCAAACCAGTATGTTGTTAAATTTTCAGATGATACTGTAATACTCAGTCTGCTGAACACTAGTACTAATTCGAGCTGTCACAAATCTGGAGTGGACAGGTTTGTGAACTGGTGTGATGTCCATCAATTGCAGATTAATGTTAATAAAACAGTGGGGATGTTGGTGGACCCTCGGGCCGTTGGAGATCGTAGTGTGGTCACCATACATGGACATAACATTGAACAGGTGGATTCATATAAATATCTGGTGGTTTATATCGATAATAACTTAAGCTGGCACATGCAAGTGTCAAGTGTTTGTGCCCGAATCCACCAGCATTTGCACTTTCTCCGTCGACTCCGACTGTTTGGTGTATGTAGGAATATTATGCTGATTTTCTACAGAGCAACGATTGAGTCCGTGTTACGGTATGGTATTATTAGCTGGTTTTGTAATTTAACGGTTAAATCAAAAACTCAAATATTAAATCTGATTAAGATAGCTGGCAAAATCATGGGTATGGTGGTACCTGTAACTCCCCAAGAGTTGTTTGAACAGGCAGTTCTCAGATGTGCTGACAATATTTTAACAGATGAGTCTCATGTTCTGCACTCTGAATATACTTTACTTAACTCAGGAAGGAGGTACAGGGTTCCTCTTTGTAAATATAATCGATATAAATATTAATTTATTCCATTATCAGTGAAGCTCATAAATCTGCAGATAGTCCAGGGAAGATAGCTTAAGGGTATGAATTGCGGAATTTGCACAAGGATGTTAATAATGTTGTGTATTTATATTTTATCCTTTGACTTACTGTGTTGTTTTTAATGTATGGGTGCTATGTATTGGATGTGTTGTTGTGTAGCAGACTCTGTCCAAGGCAAATTTCTCCTTAGGGAGACAAATAAAGACACTTTGACTTTGACTTTATGTGATATATTTAACTGAAATTTCTGATCCAGACAACCAATGATTTATAAAGGAAAATCATGAAAATTATCAGGGCTGCCCAAACCTTTGCATAAAACTGTAGATGTGGACTGAATGACCAAAGTGGCATCACTCTTCAACCTGGATACCTGTGCTATTGAGAATGAGATCTTCACACTGAAAAATGGCACTGAGGTTAAATGTAGAAAGAGAAGGGCCACAACCTCAGACAAACTGCACAGAATCTGACTGCACTTTTTGGATCAACATATTTGTGTGATCACATATGAAAATCATCAAGTCAAAATACAGATCCACCATGACTAATGACCACCTTGTGGCATGCTTATGGCTGCACTCAGCTCCTACTGTCCGGACGATGAGAGACTGGCTGCCTCCTCTCAGTGCCAGAAGTCCCACTAAGGTAAGGAACAAATTTTCCAACTTGAATTAGGTGTTGTATTATTTGGGTTGTTTGTTGTTGTGTTGTTATGGGCCAGTCTGAGGCCTACTTGTGCTCATTCTTTGCACCATGCACATTTACTTCAATAATGTGTTATTCTTGTTAAAACTTTATCTTTGTGCCATAAAATTGTGTTATCATATTGGTGCACAATAAATTGTGCCCGTGCTATGGCTTTCAATGTGGCTTTGTACATCTCAATACACTGTCAACTTTAAAAGTACATCTTGGTTCAAAAAAGGTTTGGCACTCCTGCTTTAATATATAATGGACCGTTTTAATGAAACTAACATAGTGCCAGCAGTCAGCTCCACAGTCGGTGGTCAGCTCCATGGACGGACAGACACAAATGACTCTCATTCTATATCAGCTGAAGGGATTTACTTTTACTCTGTGTTATATTATAGTCATTAGGTTTGTTTTCAGTTTATCATTTATTCTCCGGTTATCTTTCTTTAGTCATGTGTATAGTTTCAGCCCAGTCTTTGTTTTTTCTATTGTGTTATGCTTTTTTTTTACTGGTTTTATTTTCTGCTTCTCGTTATGTAGTTACTAGAAGAAACATTCCTTTTTTCTGCGCATTATACTGTTGTCTCGGGTTTGGTTTTCTGTTCTTTAGTTATGCTGTTTAGTCTATAGGTTACTTTGTTATCCTTATTATGTTTTAGACTTTAGCCATGTCTTGAGTGTTTATTATCAAATATAGTCGATGATTGTTATCCCCATAAGTATTTTGTTCACTTACACTCTTGCACCTGCCTATCTCATCTTTGTCTCTGTCTGGCTCGTTTGTTCACTTACACTCTTGCACCTGCCTGTTTCCCACCACCCTGTTTGCCTCTTCCCACCTCTTGGATTCACCTGACCACACCTCCCTTTCCAGAACATTTCTGGACATGGACCTTGCTTTTTGCTTCAGCCCATGTTATAGTGTCTCTCCGTGCCTTTGAACCCAGCCTGTTTTTAGACCACACTTTTGCCTGTCAGGCTGCAAGGATGCATGGCACTAGAAGTGGGTGGACTCAACATGCAGACTCCCAGACCAGAGTAAAAGAATTTTTAATCTTTAATTCGGGCCAAGGTACGGTACACAGGTAATCAGTCAGCAGAGCAACGGTACAGGCAGGGCTAGGCAAAGACGCAGTAATAAACAAGCAGGGTCCAAAGGCATGAGCACATAGTTATTAGGGCTGAGGCAAAAAGGGCACAATAAAAATACAGAGCAGGATCAAGAAACACTGCAAGACAAAACAGGACTGAAACAAGCTGATAAGTACATGGAGACAATAAACTAGCAAAAGAGTGGTAGCTAGGAATGGCTTAAGTAAGCAGTGTGATTGGGTAACAAGAAACACATCTTCTTCTTCTTCTTCTTTGTCTTTCGGCTGTTCCCGTTGGGGTCGCCACAGCAGATCAATCGTTTCCATCTCACCCTGTCCTCTGTATCTTCCTCTGTCACACCAACCACCTGCATGTCCTCTCTCAGCAAATCCATGAACCTCCTCTTTGGTCTCCCTCTTCTCCTCCTACCTGGTGGATCGATCCTCAGCATCCTTCTCCCTATATACCCTGGGTCCCTCCTCTGCACATGTCCAAACCATCTCAATCTCGCCTCTCTGACTTTGTCTCCAAACTGTCCCACCTGGGCTGTCCCTCTGATATGTTCATTCCCTAATCTTGTCCATTCTTGCCACTCCCAAAGAGAATCTCAACATCTTCAGCTCAGTCTTGCTTCTACTGACTTTCATTCCCCTTCTCTCCAAAGCATATCTCCACTTCTCCAGACTAGACTCAACTTTCTCTCTACTCTCACTACAGATCACAATGTCATCTGTAAACATCATAGTCCATGGGGACTCCTGTCTGATCTCATCCGTCAACCTGTCCATCACCACTGCAAACAAGAAAGGACTCAGAGCTGATCCTTGGTGTAATCCCACCTCCACCTTGAATGAGTCTGTCATTCCGACTGCACATCTCACTGCTGTCACACTATTCTTGTACATGTCCTGCACTACCCTAACATACTTCTCTGCCACTCCAGACTTCCTCATACAATACCACAACTCTTCTCTTGGCACCCTATCATAAGCTTTTTCTAAGTCCACAAACCCACAATGTAACTCTTTCTGTCCTACTCTGTACCTTTCCAACAGTATTCTCAGAGCAAACATTGCATCTGTAGTGCTCTTTCTCGGCATGAAACCATATTGCTTCTCACAGATCTTCACCTGTTTTCTAAGCCTAGCTTCTACTATTCTTTCCCATAACTTCATGCTCTGGCTCTTCAGCTTTATGCCTCTGTAGTTACTGCAGCTCTGCACATCACCCTTGTTCTTGAAAATTGGAACCAGCACACTTCGTCTCCACTCCTCAGGCATCCTCTCACTTTCCAAGATTTGGATCTGGTTAGAAACTCTACTGCCATCTCTCCTAGACATTTCCATGCCTCCACTGGAATGTCATCTGGACCAACTACCTTTCCACTCTTCATCCTCTTCATAGCAGCCCTCACTTCTTCCTTGCTAATCTCTTGTACTTCCTGATTTACTCTCACCACATCATCCAGCCTTTTCTCTCGCTCATTTTCTTTATTCATCAGCTCTTCAAAATATTCCCTCCACCTTCTCAGCACACGCTCCTCACTTGTCAGCACATTACCATGTGCATCTTTTACCACCCTAACCTGCTGCACATCCTTTCCAGCTCTGTCCCTTTGTCTGGCCAATCGGTACAAGTCCTTTTCTCCTTCCTTACTATTCAACTTCTTGTACAGCTCGCAATATGCCTTTTCCTTTGCTTTGCCACTTCTCTTTTCGCCTTACGCCGCATCTCCTTGTATTCCTGTCTACTTTCTTGATCTCTCCGACTATCCCAAAACTATTTTGCCAACCTCTTTCTCCTTATGCTTTCCTGGACCTCTTCATTCCACCACCAAGTCTCCTTGTCTTCCTTCCATTGTCCAGATGTCATACCCAGTACAGCCCTAGCTGTCTCCCTCGGTGGAGAAAACACAAAGTGGAGTATTAAAAGACACAAAGACACGTGAGCAAGTGCAACAGTGTGAGTGGATGGAAACACTGAGCAGAAAGAATCACAGTGAGAGACAAAGGCACAAGGGCAGGTGCAGGGGCATGGAGTGACAACACAATCAAATGGGATGAGGAAAAAAAGAAAAAAGATAAACCAAAAACTGAAGGCAGAACAAAGTACTAATATGAAAAGGAAGGAACTAAGCATAAACATACGAAATTAAAAGTGAATCATCAGAAAATAAATACTGAAACAAAACTAGGATGGAACTGACCATGGCTACACAAACTATAAGTAAACAGAGACTAAGGGCCCTGTCCCACTGGGGAGAGGATTAATTGCGCATGAATTGAGTACACAAATTACGGGCATTCGTTGTCGTCCACAACAAAAATGGCCAAAAATTACAAATGTCCCAGTATGAATTACAGATATATTAATAATGTATAGCAAATATATGATGAACAATCACGGTTGTATAATGCATGTAGTGAGGAAATGGATCCGACGCATTGCGATTATCACAGCAGTATTACGGGTGTATTATGAATGAATAACGCACATGTTTTTGGTGTGCACGGCATCTGCTTTGCGGTCATAAAAGAAGCGCACTCGGGCCATCAGCATCACTATTCACACCAACAATACAGCCTCTGGAGCATTTGCTGGACTTGGACAAGTTGATTGGAGTAAAGAAGCAGTGAACAGGGTGAGTGGTGACGTCAGGGGATCGCACCGGAGCGCAGTTCGTCTGAACAATTATAACAAGAAGTTAAATCTGTTATAAACATAGGAATAAATACTATAACAGCTGCAGACAAGAAGGAAAAAACACGCAACTGTTTTATCAAATGTAACTCCACAGCCTCTGACTCTTGCAGCCGGCTGTGCTGCACATGACCATCAATGTAATGGCCCAGTCACACGGCACACGACGATTCCTGAACGAAGGGAAAAAGTAAAAAACGTCACAATTCGTTGAGAAAAGGTGGACGAAAGAGCTTTCATCAACAAACAGTCTGCGAAGCAAGAGCGCAAAAGGGACAAAAGAGGAAATTAACAAAACTGAAGCTCACGATCTCGATGAAATGCACCTGGAGCCACATCTGGAGCAGTGCGTGTCTGCTCCAGCACTCGGCGCTGGGACGGAGCTCATAGCGCCTGAGTCCTGGAGAAACTGCAAACAGAATCTGTGGAGATCTGTGTGCACCGCGGTGGACCACCTGCTCTGGTTCCTCATCCAGAACAAAAGAGGGATCATGTCCATCATCATCAGAATCCACAGTCTGTTGACACACTGCGTGCTCCGTCTACTGCCGTATCACAGTATTATGTTCTAAGCCATATATATTTATTTATAACAGAAAACTGTCAAAAGGGAGAATAAATATAAGTGTAAAGATGATTGAATATATCAGAGCAGTAAATTAATCAGTGCGTGTGAACGTGCGCATTGACTCACATGTGCGGTTATTCCACCAGCTGATCACTGATCCACAACGTGAATTCTTCCTTCCAGAACAGCTCTTTATATAATCATTTTGATTCATCTACCCGTTGCCACATGTACAGAAGGACTGGATTGCCATTCCTACACTCAGAAATCAGAAGTCGGAAATTACACAACTTTTTTGTTGTTTCAAATTCAACAGTTGCTTGTGGCAAAATAATTAATTATATCCACACAAAAGATTAATTCTGGCCTATGTAAGGTGCCTGAGCCCATTGAAGCTGCCCCCCCCCCACAGATCAAAAAATCCAAGCAAGCAGGCTGAGTTTGCCCTGTAATTTCTGATGTACACGAACGCAGCAGCAGCCTCAGCACTCACAAACCGGCTTCTGCGCTCTGTGAAAACGTTCAGCTGCTCCAACGAAGTCAAATTAAACAATAATGTTACAAAAACTACACAAACGCTTAAAAAACGTCAAGAACGACAGCAAAACGAGACACAGACGAATTGAGGTTTTCGTTGCCCTTCGTTCAAAATTTTCAACAGTTTAAAAATCCTGACGTAGCGCCCACTGCAGGAACGAGGCTGCACGAAGGTTAAACGATGCCAACGACAGTCAACGAAGGTCCAGATTTCTTGTTTCGTCAGGTCTTCCTCACCCTTCGTTAAGTGCCGTGTGACTGGGCCATACACAAGTCAAATAATTACCTTTTTAGGCAGCTCAAAATGCTTTCTGCAGCTTGTTGGCCGTGCATGAGCGGCCCAGCTGCAGCTTCCTCTGTGATTCAGGAGGTGATTAGAGCTGTTTTCAATAGCCAATTTGCAGAATAAAATGATTAATCCGCCACGAAATAATTATTTTATATACGAGCGCGTGGTAGCCAGTAGAACAAAGAACGGCGTCCAGCTGTGAACACAGCGCATCTGATTTGTATCCGCTGCAAATCAGATGCAGAGCAGACGTAATAAAAACACTTTATTCGTGGCCAATCTGTATGCAGTCGCTACAACTTATTTTAGTTCATGATGTGGACATGATGGGCACGCAAAATATCCATTTTACACACTGTCCCAGTCCGCTGCCAAGCCGCAAATCCCTGTCAGTTGCGGATATCAGCAGATGACGGCGGATATACAGCGCATAGATTATGTTTCTGTACGTATTGAGTATGTATGGAGTATGTAAGGCGGATGTCATCCGCAGCCAAAATTTTGTGCAGCTCAAAAATCCTGGCAACAAAAAACATGCCTCTGCGGATAATTACGGACGTGTGCGGGTGTCGGCCACCTCATATAAGCATGTTTCACAGATATTGCAGATGTTAAGCGAATATGAGCCAATTTTGTGCGCAATCCATACGCAAATCCTCCTAAACGCCAGTGGGACAGGGCCCTAAATGATTAACAGAAAACAAAACCCAATACTTCAGAAAAAACATAATTCAACATATGGTAAGAACAAAACAGAAGTGATAAAACTAATGACTGTACAATGAGAACACAGCCTGGCTAAATAATAAAAGTAATAAAGATACAAAGTGGCAATGCAAACCTAGACAGAGAATATATAATGAACCAAGAACAAAACTAAGGACAAAAATAAGATGCACAGAAAGAGAATAAATATGTGATAAAAATTAAGCACAATTAAATCAAGACTGAGGCAGACAGTGGGTAAAGAAACAGGGAAAAATAAAATCATGAATCCAAACAGGGCTGAAACCTGACATTGCCTTGGATTTACTTGTACCTCTGGTTTGCTGCCTGCTTTCCTGTGTACTAAACTCCAGTCAGTTTAAAAGATAAAGTCTATTTTTTACCTCCAATGCTTTGTCGATGAGTCTGCATATTGTGTCCTCCCACTTTCTGTGGCATGTATCCTCGTGCAATGACAGAACAAACTGGCCAGAACTTGGATGCAGCAGACTCCAGCCCAGCCATGAACTCTTCTTTAATAAATCCGGACAGTGTCACCATCAAAGAGATATTTGCAGACATCAGGGTTTTTGTGTGCTTTTGTGACCACTATTCTCCAAAAGAGAAATGTGATTATCTGGACCAGGCTTGAGAACTTGTGGAGGCCAACTCGTGGCTGTTTGAAATCTTCCCAGAGCTACAAGCTTTACTGAGGAGAGACTCGCTGACTGGCTGAGGCGCACTTGCCATCCACTCTTGCACTTACTGGCAGTGAGTCCAATTGGGAAGACATGAATGATGATGATGATGAAGATAACAACAACGATGATTCCTCATCTGAGATGGAGGGATTGTGGCTATAGGACACCGCCATCATTTTGTTTAAAATTCAGGACACATTTTTTGAGTTTTTTAACAAACCAGGGTGGCAGCACAAACAGTGGATTTTTTTCCGCTCTTGATGAAGTACTACAAGCCGAGCCTAACACTGTCATGGCTTTTCTTGAACTGGTAAACATCAAAACCCTGTTCGAGCAAGGTCAACTCCCACCATACATAGAAGATCCCATGGACTTCCTTTTTGAAGCTGAACTTTATGAAGCCTAGATACATCCAGTGTGATCACCCTATCTGCCGCAGTTATCATGCTTCCCCAGGTGGTCCCACTGATCATGATAGTCAGCTGGCTGCATCGGTTTCATGGCGCTCTCTACCTCAGAAATTGGCTGAGCAGAGTCAGCCTGGAGGGCCCGCCCCACGATCGTGCACTGCACCAACGCTGATCGCACCCTCACCGGCCTCATGAAAGCTTCATGCACCACAGTTGCTGCCAACAGCATCCAAAACCACTCAGCCTATGGTAATGGAAGCTGCCATGTTGCCTGACTTCCCTGCTCCCGCAAGGCCATCAAGAAAAGACACGTCACTACAGCAGCTGGCGACACCTGCTCTGTCCTCACTGGTCCTTTCCCCACATGATGGTTGAGTTCAATTCTTCCTTTAGTCCTTGTTTAAGTTGCCTAATTTTTTACCACCCCCTAATTACATTCTGTTGGTTTTTACACCCTTTGCATTATTTGGCTTTACTGGTTTGGGTCTCATTTAGTTCTTTAGTTTGTTCATAGGTTTTCCAGGGCCCTCATAGTGTTTCAATTCATCTTCTTCATTGGTTATGCCCCAATTCCAAGCAAGGTTTCTCTTTTTATCTTTTTTCCCATCTTTTCCCGTGGTTTGTCAATTCTCAATTGCCCCCTAATATGGAGTGTTTGTTTTTTACCTTTTGCATTTAATCCATTCTTTAGTTTTGTGCCCCCTATTGTACAATAGGGGGCTCCGTTGCTCCGCTGAGTGATTACTAGAGAGCAAAATAGCGTGCTGCTAGTCTCTTTCTTTTCTTCTGCCCTGGTGATGGTTTTCATCGTTGGATTCGTCACTTTCTACGCCCCTTTGTTATGCTAGTTTGGCCCCCATGCCATTCCTCCATTTTTCGTTCCTCACTGTTCTTTTGTTGATTTTTTTTTTGTTCTGGATTACCTCCGGGATAAATCCTTATGTTGGTTTTTTGCATGTTATGCTCTGGTTTTACTTGGTTCATGTTCCCTATGTCCTTCGCCAGGTCATCTCCCACTTGGTTGTTTTATTGCTTTACCTGCTTTGTGTTGGTTGTTTTTTTGTTTCATTGGGTTCCCACTTTTATATCCCTTACTCAAACGGGCACACATGTCTTTCTGTTATTTGGTTACATTGGAATTTCCCTTCCGCCACATCAGCCCCGATGGTCAGTTCCCAATAAGGGCCTTTGTTTGTCTGATGTTTGGATTCCTGGGTCTAACGTCAGTCCTCTCCGTATCCCTGTCAAAGCATCCGGCCACCTTCCCTGCCAATTCCCCAATACTTTAGGAGCCTTTCATGGCCACCCTTGTGACAAAACAATATCTGCAAGAGTGAAGGGGAAAGTCTACAAGACAGTAGTAAGATCAGCTATGTTGTACAGCTTAGAGACAGTGGGACTAACAAAAAGACAGGAGGCAGAGCTGAAGATGTAATTCTCTTTGGGACAGGTGGGACAGTTTGGAGACAAAGTCAGAGAGGCAAGATTGAGATGGTTTGAACATGTGCAGAGGAGGGACCCAGGGTATATAGGGAGAAGGATGCTGAGGATGGAGCCACCAGGCAGGAGGAGAAGAGGGAGGACAAAAAGGAGGCTTATGCAGGTGGTTGGAGAGACAGAGGAAGTTACAGAGAACAGGGTGAGATGGAAACGATTGATTTGCTGTGGCGCCCCCTAACGGGAGTAGTCAAAGAAAAAGAAGAAGAAGAAGAAGAAGAAGGGGAAATGTTGGAATTTCATTAATGTATTCAGTGATCGAACCTTTGTAGTGGTAACAGATATTGGCATTGCTTGCCTTACATTCGTAGTTTCAGATCACTCACATATTAAGTTTATAGTTTCTTTGTCCTGTCCACTGAGACTGACTATTTATCATCTTTGTGTCACATCAGCTCCTTGACCATAAATGAACTTGGTGCCAAACTGCCTGAAATGTTACCATCTGTACATGATCTGCTGTGGTGCCCCCTAACAGGAGCAGCCAAAGAAGAAGAAAAGGTGACTTGGAGTACCACCAGAGGTAGCTCACGTACCATCAATTGTACACGTACCACAGCTTGAGAACTATGAGCTTAGACCATTCCCATAGTTACAAGGATTTTACAAAAGATTTGGATAAAAAACAGAAAAAATACAGAAGAGCAACAAAAAGAGACACTGCAAAATCCAGTCTAGAGGAGACAAAGGTATGGATCAGTATCTGCATCAGCCATTGACAGGATGGGGGTCCTTCAGCTTCAACTGAATTTACCCCAGGTGGACTCTAATTAACATTGGAGTCATTTGATGAATTTCCGTATGAATGGTTTTGAAAGTGCAGACTTCAACCTATATTCCAGTTTTGACATTTGTTGAGAAACCCAGTAAGCCCTTGAACTTTTTAAATTTTTGCCAGGCTTTTTTCGTGATTATTATGGTAATGTGAGTGGTGCTTCCTGTGATCACTTCATCTAGCATGCGCACAAATGGACTTTTCCCCTCTTTCCTCCTCTCTGCCTGGAGCAATTACTAGGGGAAAAAAAAAACATGACTTTCCCTTTATAATTTTGTGGAAAAATGCATGTTGTAAAACCAAATAAAAATGATCAGACATATGTATTTGTTTCTGGTAGGTGCTGCATTTAGCGCGCACAGTGAAACGTCTTCCTCTTTTTTCACCTTTGCCCGGGGGGAGTCCATCATAAGGAGTCATGGTGCTTATTAGTTCTGCATTTTCCCACACATAAAACTTTTGAGGGAGAAGTAGAAACTGATTTGTACATGTCTCCCATAAAGAGCGGAGAAATGAGCTGCAAAAACTACTTGGAGCAGCATCATGGAAAAAGGATTTTACCTGCATGCTTAAAGGTGGGAACATGAGGACTTGAGATAAAGTCACTGCTGTTGAAATCTTAACATGAGAGATGTGCCGTGGACCGCGGACCTGTCCCCAGCAGTTTAACGGTGTTACCTGCTTACTGGATCAATGACTGTGATCAGACAAATGGCAGATGGAAAATTCAAAATGGCCGACTTCCTGTTTGAAGTAGACCAATGGTGCAAGAGACTTTTTGTATGTCTATTCAAGTCACATGTGTACCAATTTTCATCTCCTACTACTCCAAAAAACCTCTATGGGGAGGGGTTTTTAAATGGTTGCAAGGGGGCGCTATTGAGGCATTTGCCTCAAGACATTGTCGTGCTTGACCTGTGTATCAATTTTCATGATGATATGACAAAATTAATGCCGTCAAAAGGAAGAATGTAATTTCATGGCGAAGGGTGATATTTGGCACACCGCCACACGGACGCCATTTCTCATAGTTTCACAGTGATAATCATCTATGTTCATCAACTTGTTCTGCATGTTTTAGAAGTGGAATGAAGTTGATGGGGTTAACTATGTGACATCAGTACCTGTTAAAAGTAAAACTAGACATTCCTGTCTATCACCGGGTGGGGCTATGCATTGGATGGGAAGTAATATATGCAGGTGTTCAGGACAGAGCCCTCATCATGTCCAGCAGGTTTGAAGGATCTACAATGAAGTATGTGGACGTGACAGTCGTTCTAAGTGAAACGGCGTGCTCCGAAACGCTCGCCAAAGTTTCATGAACCCTAGCAGACACGCCTTTTGACCTACAAAAATTCTTTGATAACTTTGATCAGCATGGGGGTCCTGATGATGTGTACCAAATTTGAAGACGATTGGATGAAATCCCTAGGATGAGTTTGTTCAAATGTAAGTAGATGTGGTCATCCAATTGGAAACATTCTCCTTGTATACAGACCACCCAAACCATACCCCAGGTTTCATCACAGAAATCTATGACATACTTATGTTCCTCTGTAGGACTTTTCAATGTTATTGTTTTGGGAGACTTTAACATACATGTGGATTCCCCTTCTCCACCTTGGAGTTGAATTCCTCCAAATATTAGACGTCTTGGTCTGAAGCAGCAACATTGGGCTTCCCACACTATAAAGGGACACACAATGAAGTCTACGGCTTCATTTCCATACGACAATCTGCAGGTATATGAGATGGGTGTTCAGATCTAGGCTGAAACGATTAGTCGAGTAACTTGAATAATCGATTACAAAAAATGTTCAAGGGCAATTATGTGCATCGAAGCTTCATTTACCTTGTAGTACATATGCCAGGCCTGTGTGTGGCGCTATAACGTGCCCAGAAAAACAAACAGAAGAAGACTAGAGCATGTACTTAAACAGTGTTAGCGCGAATCAACTTAGCAAAATAGCTACAGCTTTCCAACACGACACACAGAGTAAAATAAAGCCTTTTAGGAGGAAAAAACGGTCCACGCTGATCATCTGAAACAGCTTACTGCGTATTTTAAACCGAAGCATTTTTTTAAACACAGTTTCGTCCGCTGCCCTGCTCTCCGCTCCTACGTGGGGGAGCGACTATTCGCGCGGTGGCCGGTGGCTGCCTCTCTCTGCTGCCCAGTGTGAGCGGCTCAGCACTGCCCTCACAGCTCCGTCCCCGGCCACATTGACAAACAGTCTCTGGAAGAAGTCCACTCTTCCTTCTCTGTTTTGCTCAGACTTGCACTAAGTGTTATGCTTTTTAATTTTCACTTTTTGGGGCAACACACAGTGCTTCACAAACACGGTAACGCAAATAAAATAAGAATAATAAAAAAAACTGACTGCGAGGATTGCATGTTCAACCTCCAGCTTAAATACATTGCTGAATCGCAGAGAAACATGCATACAAACAAAAAAAAAAAAAAAAAAAAAAAATCACGCAGGGGACCCATTTGACCAACCTTAAAAAAAAAAAAAAAAAAAAAAAGGTTCAATTTGCAAGTTTACAAAAAAAAAAAAAAAAATAGAGAGCCACATCCCATCATCATTTCAGCACAAAATATCAAGACTTTGGCCCGACTTTGGCTGATTTCCTGGACACCAGGAAATCAGCCAAAACTTGTAAAGATGTGAAAAAAATATATGATTACCCAGGAAAACAGAAAGGGACACACTAAATTGACAATATGTGTGATGGTGCAGCGACCATTGTGCCATTGCTTAGGAAGAGCCCCTAGACGTTGATGTTGTTAAAAATGCAAAAGTACTTTTTATCAGACATAATCGACTGAATACTCGATTACTAAACTAATCGATAGCTGCAGCCCTAGTCAGATCATAAGGCCCTGATATACATTCTCTGCCTCATATTCTAAACCAAAACGAAAAAATCAATTTTCGCAATATAAACAAAATCGATCCTGTTTCCTTGACGGAGGATTTACAGAATATCCCCATCAATGTAACTTCAATCTCTGATGGTGTAGAATACTACAATACAACACTTTGTGGTATTCTGGGATAAGCATTGCCCCCATGAAGTCCAGAACTGTCACCTTCCTCACGATCCACCCCCGGTACAAGGAGGATCCAGGGAGGCTGAAAACAGCTGGCCTTGCTCTTGAGTGGCGCTCGTAACATCTGCTCTGTTTGTTCATAAAACTGCATACCGTGACCATCAAAAACTCTATGTAAAATCACTAAAAACAGCTCTGAGCTCAATATTACTCAAATCTACTCAGTAAAACTGCTGGGGACTCAAAAAGTTTTTTTCCCCCCACAATAAACCACCTCTTGAAATCAAATGTGCCTTCTAACACATTTGACTCAGACGAACACTGCAATAAATTCAGTGAATTTTTGCTACCAAAGTCAAACATCCGCACTTCTCTGACACATTTCACCGCAAATTCCCTGTTGACACTCCCAAAACCTCTCTGGCATCAGTCCTCTTATAACTTCGGTAATAAACTCCTCACTTCACTGTGGTCTCGTCTCATTACCTCTAAAATCAGCCCTCATTAAGCCACTCCTGAAAAACCCGGTCTGGACCCAAACACCCTGGCAAACTACAGGCCTATTTCTAACCTGCCTTTTATTTCAAAGGTTTTAGAAAAGTTTGTGGCTAGCCAGCTGGAGTGACATCTGCAGCCCTGTGGACTTTATGAAAATTTCATTCTGGCTTTCGTGCAGTGCACAGCACTGAGACCCCCTGGTCAGAGTCACTAACGACCTGCTGGTGGTGGCTGACCAGGGCTTTCCATCTGTCATGGTGCTGTTAGACCAGACTGCTGCTTTCGACACTGTGGACCACCAAATCCTCCTCCACCGATTGCAGCATACAGATGGTCTGACTGCAGCTGTCCTTCAGTGGTTCCAGTCCTTCCTCGCGGGTGGGGCTAAGTATGTGGCCCTGGGGGACGCAAGGTCGAGGCCCCACACTGTCACCTGTGGGGTTCCTCAGGGTTCTGTTCTTGGCCCCGCCTTATTCACCATCTATATGCTCCCCCTGGCTCACATCATCAGCAAGCATGGAACTTCCTTCCACTGCTATGCTGATGATACTCAGTTCTACCTGCAAACTGACCCCAAATCCCCGACAATTGCTCTGTCTACACTTAGAGCCTGCCTGGAGGAGATAAAGGCGTGGATAACAGGAAATTTCTTGCAGCAAAACAGCACAAAAATAGAAGCCATCCTTGTTGGCATACCACATCAACTCCACTCTTCCCCCATTACAGCTCTCTCATTTTCAGGCCACTCCATCCCCTTCTCCTCCTCTGCAATAAACGGCTGGGCCAAAATTGGGGCTTGAAAAGTGTGAAGAATAATAATAAATAATAATAAACAGCACAATTACAATAGGGTCCTCGTAGGACGTTGCCCTACTCGGGCCCTAATAAACAGCACAATTACAATAGCGTCCTTGAAGGACTTTGTCCTACTCGGGTCCTAATAACCGTCAACCCCAATAAGGTCCTTAGTCTGGGTCTCAATAACATAAGATCACGTTCCTCATTGTTGATTGATGATCTAATTATGGATCATCACTTAGATATGATTGGGTTAAGTGAAGCCTGGCTTAAACCTCCAGCTGTCCAAAAAATCACATTGAATGATTTTTAAATAATTAATTTGCATTTTATTGCATAAAAAAGTATTTGACCCCCTAGAAACCAGCAAGAATTCTGGCTCTCACAGACCTGTTAATTTTTCTTTAAGAAGCCCTCTTATTCTGCACTCTTTACCTGTATTAATTGCACCTGTTTGAACTTGTTACCTGTATAAAAGACACCTGTTCACACACTCAATCAATCACACTCCAACCTGTCCACCATAGCCAAACCAAAGAACTGTCTATGGACACCAGGGACAAAACTGTAGACCTGCACAAGGCTGGGATGGACCACAGGACAACAAGCAAGCAGCTTGCTATAAGACAACTGTTATGATTATTTATTAGAAAGTGGAAGAAACACAAGATGACTGTCAATCTCCCTCGGTCTGGGATTCCATGCATACTTTGTGGGGTAAGGATGATTCTGAGAAAGCACAGAACTACACAGGAGGACCTGGTCAATGACCTGAAGAGAGCTGGGACCACAGTCACAAAGATTACATTAGTAACACATGATGCTGTCATGGTTTAAAATCCTGCAGGGCAGCAAGGTCCCCTGCTCAAGCCAGCACATGTCCAGGCCCGTTTGAAGTTCACCAGTGACCATCTGGATGATCCAGAGGCATGGGAGAAGGTCATGTGGTCAGATGAGACCAAAATAGAACTTTTTGGAATCAACTCTACTTACCATGTTTAGAGGATGAGAACACAGCCCAAGAAAACCATCCCAACCGTGAAGCATGGGGGTGGAAACATCATACTCTGGGGGTGCTCTTCTGCAAAGAGGACAGGATGACTGCACCATATTGAAGGGAGGATGGATGGGGTCATGTATTGCAAGATTTTGGCAAACAACCTCCTTCCCTCAGTAAGAGCATTGAAGATGGGTCATGGCTGGGTCTACCCGCATTACAATGATCCAAGATACACAGCCACAGGAGTGGCCTGGCCAGTCTCCAGACCTGAACTCAATAGAAAATCTTTGGAGAGAGCTGAAACTCCAAACCTGAAAGATTTGGAGAAGATCTGCATGGAGGAGTGGACCAAAATCCCTGCTGCAGTGTATGAAAACAGGAAACATCTGACCTCTGTAATGGCAGACAAATGTTTCTGTACCAATTGTTACGCTCTATTTTTCTAGGGGGTCAAATACTTATTTTATGCAATAAAATGCAAATTAATTATTTAAAAATCATACAATGTGATTTACAGGATTTTTTTAGATTCTGTCTCTTACAGTTGAAGTGTACCTATGATAAAAATTACAGACCTCTCCATTCTTTGTCAGTGGGAAAACCTGCAAAACTGACAGGGGGTCAAATACTTATTTTCCCCACTGTATAACTCCTTTGAGAATCTGATTCTCCGCTTTGCCCACGATGCTACATATTGCCAAGGTCAGAAGAATAAAAATCATCTGTATTACCTTGTCACTGTATAGAGCCCCCTGGCCCATTCTCTGAATTCTTAGATGAATTTGGTGTGTTCATCTCTAACTTGTCAATGAGTGCAGATAACATTCCGATTATTGGTGACTTTAACATTCATATAAATATGTCTTCTGATCCCCTCTGCAAATCATTTATGGAAATTGTGGATACATTAGGATTTCAGCAATGCATTCAGGACTCGATGCACATTAGTGGAAATACCCTGGATTTGGTTCTCGCACGCGGTATTGCTGTCACGAATATTGACATCATGCCTCTTGCATCGGTGGTTCTGATCACACTTATTTGGTTTACAGTTTTGCTGCCGTATTTAGTGGATCAACAACCTTATTTATCACCACGGTGATGTATCAACTCAACTACAACTGAACTCGAAGCTAGACTGCCTGATAACATCACGTTTGGCTGATTCTGGTAGGACGGTGTCCTACTCGGGCCCTAATAATAATAAATAATGATAAACAGCACAATTACAATAGGGTCCTCGTAGGACTTTGTCCTACTAGGGCGCTAATAAATACCACAAAGGTCCAGCAAAATTTGCTGGACCTTCCCCAAAGTTTATGTTATCTTGGTGGCTTTGCATAAAAGTCATTCTCTTTCAGAATTATGTTCTAAATGGTATGATTTGTTGGAGCATAATTTTGAAAGAACATAACTTTTAAGCAAAGCAACCAAGATAACTGAAACTTGGGGAATGATCATACAGAGAATCCAGGGAGGTTTTTTTTTGCAGGATTTATTACAATTGTTCTGGGGTTTTTTGAGGGGGGTCACTCTGTATGTATGTGTGTAAATTTCCCATTACTACGTTCATTATTGTCCAGGCAAGAGAAAAAGGAGCCTGTTCCTGCAGGAGAATCTGTCCATCCTGAGTGATAGTGAGGCTGAAGCTGAACTGGGCCCAGTGTGATCAACACATCCGACTGATCCTCGATGAAGAAAGGAAGGTGGAAGCTGCGTTTAATCAGGCATTCCTTGACGTGCTGGGTGAGCTTGTCCACGCGATGTGTGACCGGGGCATATGACCTGCGCCCCCACCCCAAGACTATAGTCACATGGAACTTTTGTATAGGTTTTTTTTTAATGCTTTATTTTGACAGCCACAATTTTAATACTTAATAGCGACAGCCTGCAGTTATTATTTATTATTTATGAGCTACTTATGAAGCTAACAATTAGCTTACCGTCATGCTTGGTCTCTTTACCAGCGTGTATCTTCTCTTCTCATCTTCATATACTTGTATGAATTCCCAAAGTCTTTTGTACTTTTCAAGCGTGTTTTGTTTCATCGTCTGCAGCTTTCTCTTAAAAACTCACAGAGCAGTAAACACAAAGAGTCCTCCATTGTTTATGTTTGTGTCGTGTATAAATCGACGTCACAGCAGTTTGCTCTGAGGACCCCGCCCACGTTGAGGAGGTTCTATTTATAATGGAAAAAGATGCACCTGGAACCAAACCGAGTAGAGCTGAGTAATGCTAGCTGTGTGTCATGGAAAAGGGCCTTTAAGGGAACCAAATTTCACTCTAAATGCAACGCAACACAAATGGGATGAATAATCCATGTCATGTGACATACAAAGCAGCAATCAAATGACAATGATCCACTCAGCCGTTATATAAACATAAATATGTCCTGGTAGTCAGGAGGATACGGCGACGGGTGGGGTTCACCATGGACAACACACACACTGCAGGAGCAGATCCAGGGGGCGGCGTGCGATTTCCGCCCAACCTTTCATGGACAAAAAAAAACTCCCTCTGAGTCACTTGTTTCTGAATGCTCTATTCAGAAACAAGTGACTCAGCTAGATAAATTTGTACCAGACTATGATTCAGCAAGGTGTATTAAGGTTGTTCACCTTTTTGGCCAAAGACAATTCAAGCATTGTCTGGGAAACCATATCTCCACAGACCACTCCTGGACCTCCAACATCAGGGCTCTGCTTAAGAGGGTTCAGCGGTGGACACATTTCCGGCTTGTCCTGAGGAAGAACAGCCTGGACACGAAGCTGCTGCTTGCCTTATATCACTCCTTGATGGAGAGCACACTGACATAATGTCTGGATGTGTGGTACACGGGCTCCACGGCCAAGGACAGAAAGGCGGTGCCGAGGGTCATAAACACTGCCCAAAAGATCACCGGCTGCCCTCTGCCCAGCCTGGAAATCATCACCATATCCTGCTGCCTTGGGAGAACCAAGACCATCACAGAAGACCCCACACACCTAGTGTGCTTAGACAGAGAGAGTGGCGTCAACTCAGAACATGGTGCCATTTTGGTTCCAACTGCGCTGAATGACTGAATGAACCTTTTATGTTTTCAACATTTTTTAAAATCATTTAACCACATACAGCAAACACATCCAGGTACAGGTGCTATCAAAATAAATATAAAAAAGTTAAGCTATCAAATTTACATACATTTACAATTTACGATGATTTATTTAATTCATTTAAAGCCTGATTTATGCAGCTGCAGCCCTGTAACTCCATATTATGCAATGACGTGCGTGACAGTTTTAAAGTTCTCTGTCTCTGGATTCTGCTTTATTCTGGATTAATTTGACCCTCAACAGGCTTTTCTTTCTACAATCATCACCTCCAAATCAAAGATAAGATGTACATTTTCCTCCTTTACCGACTTTGTGCTGTAAAGTTGTAAACTTTTCTGATCCATTTGTAATCAGCGTGAGCACTGCAAAAACTATTATAATATGATGGCAGACGAATGATTGAAGGCCGAAAAGTGTCAAATCACAGTCGGCTGTGATTTGACACTTTGCTGCTTCCACTGTGCAGCCTGCAGCCTGAGGTGCACGTCAGGCTGCAGGACCGAGTCTGAGCACTGTGTGAAAAAAATAAACAGTCGGACTTTTAATCACAGAAATGACTCCGGTCCCACATGTGAGGGGTTTAATCGAAATACACCGCGATCAAACCGGACATTTTGTCTGATGTGAGCGAAAAATCCGTTATATACGGTGTTTATTACATGGAAAACAATACAAAAAGTTTGGGACTTTTTTGTCGGGTGACTGAATATCTGGTTTATACGATGATGGTTTTGGAGAGTTTTACTGTACATGGGACTGAACAATAAATTTACCTCTCAAAGCTTTGACGATGAAGTCGCTTCCATCCCCACACGGCTAACTTTATTTTCCCAAATTTTTCTTCTGTTCAGATCTGAAGAGAATCTATACATCTTGAAGCCCTTGTTGTGTCTATTTGTGCCTCCAAATGCACAACAGCCCGGCATTTTCAGCGAATAAATAAATAAAATAGCTGATTTACATGCATACAGATTATCAGCCAAAACTATTTTGAACCCAAGATGGCACCATGAGTCACGTGACTGATGGTTTTTTTCAACTGGTCATGTCGCCACTCTCTCTATCTAGGCACACTACACAGACCATGCAAACCCCATTTGAACTGTGACCCTCCAACAGATGCTACAGGTCCACAAAATCCCACACCAGCAGACTGACAAACAGCTTCTCCTCCTGGGCCATACGTACTGCAGACACTCATGGCACACTCATCCACAGACACACTCCCATAAACAAACCACCCAGCCCCAGACAACAAACAACCCAACATACTTCCTCCCATCTTTAGCACCTGAACAGAACTGGCTTCTGTGCCCCAGTGTTTACAGTCACTACCCTAAAAAAAAAAAAAAAAAAAAAAAAATATATAATATATATTATATATATATATATATATATACAATGTTGGGTAGGATTACTTTGAAGAATACATGTGGATTACATGTATGTATATGCATACATTTGGATTACTTGTAATCTGTTTACTTTTGGATTACATTTCAAAGTAATCCTACCCAACCTTGTATGTATGTATATATATATATATATATATATATATATAATATATATATAAAATTTTGTGGTGTATGTCTTGTTTTCTTTTTTTTGTGCTGTACAATACCTCTGTGGGACCAACCCCATTTCATTGTACCCCCCCACACACACACAATGATAATAAAGACTATTCTATTCAGTTCTTCTTGTCACCACAATTTATGAAGTGTCTTTCTCTGTGATTGCATTTTGTGGTGAAATATGAACCAAAAATGCAGGAAACGGCATGCCCCCCCCCCCTCCTCCACCCTTTACAGACTCTTGGATCTGCCCCCCACTCGCACCAGCTGTCTGGAAGTGGGAGGAAGACAGAGCCCCCGTGGGGAACCCACGCGTACACGGGGAGAAGACGCAAACTCCACGATCGAACGTGACTTATACAGTAACAGAGCAAACCGCTCAACCACCACGCCGCCCGTTTAAATCCATTCAAGCATAAATAATGTGAAGCCCAACTGGAATGATGACGTCATTACTGGCTGGTGTTGGGAAAGAAAATCTGTGAAAACACCGCGACGACCAATCAATCAGCTGATGGAGGGCGCGCGCAGTGCGGCACCGCAGGACGCCTTGTTTTACTGCGCGCTGTTTGTTTGTTTGTTTGTTTTCTTACCAGTACAGCAGCTTGTTGTGCAGGTTGGCCGCAGATTTATCTGAAGCGCAGTTGATGCACCACATCGTTCCACACCGAACACACGAGCGGGACCAGAACCCAAGGAGCCGAACCAAGAAGCGAGCGATCCGAACCGTCGCTCCGGTTAGACTACCGACAGAGAGAGAGAGACAGAGAGAGAGAGAGAGAAGAGAGAGAGAGAG